>NC_090926.1:363732904-364035934 GCF_040938575.1 Ambystoma mexicanum | reverse complement strand
GACTTGGAAGACAGCAATGCTTTCTATGTATGAAGATGATTAGTAAGGTTGTCAACACTGTTTTATAGTTCTGTTGTTTTTTTATTACTGTACTTTCCCTGGATGTGCTCATATTTGTACACATTGCATTTACACTACTTTCCTTAGGGTCTAGTCACAATATGTTATAGTTATACATAGGAAGTAGTAGCTTTGAAGCAGAGCAATCATTTCTGTGCATGAAGATAATCAGTTAGGTCATGAAGATTGTCGGGTAATAATGCTGTTGTTTTTTTTGTTTACTTCACTTTCCCTGTATATACTCTAATTGTATGTGTTGTTGTATGTTTGTGTTTGTGTGCAGTAATGCACTAATGTAGTAAGTGGGTTTGATTAGGTGCTTATTAAATGTTTCACAGTATGCAAGACTATAATAAGAAAGCATTTATAATGTTAGTATTTAACATGGCAAGATTATTAATATTGCATTTCCATCATGTCTGCTGCACACTATGCCTACGTTACTACATGTGTACCTTAGTATATTGGAAAATACTTCATAATACAATGCTATTTGGATTAATGCATTACTTAATGCACTATGCACCTCATGATATTTATTCCAATGATCCTTGACACTTTTTTATTAACATTAAAATAAGAATCCCTTGTACAGAATTTTCATGAAAGGTAAGTGCAAATGTGATGTCATCAGTGATGTCATCAATGACACGTGTGATGTCATCTTTGATGTCCTGGGTGTTAGTCTTAGCAGTGCACGGTGGTGGCGCGAGTTATGGTTGCTTAGCTTACCATAACTGGCGAATTTCAGGGGTTTTTCGGTATTACTTGGAACCATAACGTCCCTTTAACAAAGTTTTTTCACTAAATATATATATATATATATATATATATATATATACTGACAACAAAACGTTGTTAAAGGGACATTATGGTTAAGTTGCACTTGTAAAAACCTATGCAATTCAATGAATAAACGTTACAGGGACTTTATATTTACAGGTAAAACCGAAAAACCACAGAAATTTACCAGTTATGGTACAGTACGCAACCATAACTCGCGCTACCACTGTGCACTGCACAGACTAACACCCATGACCTCAAAGATGACACACAAGGGATTGTCAATATAATGTTGCCACAAAACTATCAGAGGTCATTAAAAATGATATACATAATTCATTACACAATCCATTGCTGTAAACACCATTGCTCTACAGATAGTATAATGATGAATGCTTTATTTTGAGATTTTCCCGTACGGTGAAATATGTAATAAGTAGCTAATACCCCCTCACTTACTACATATTTGTGTTACTTCACAGAAAACATAAAGAGACCACAACGCGCACAAATATGCTCATATACCAGGAAAGTACATAATTATTGCTATGTTTCAGGCCTGCTTCTTTCCCTATGTATTTGTATCATATGATGTGACTGACCCTTTAGGAAAGGAGTGTAAGGACATATGAAAAGGGTAAGGTCTACAAGTATAGTACGTTTTGAATGTTTACGTTCTGACTGTCAGTGAAGAAAACCACCTGCCCTACATAAGTCAGTGAACAAAAAAAGAGGGAGCCAGACATGTGATGGCATCAGTTATGTCATCAATGACATTTCTGATGTGATCTTTGAGGTCATGGGTGTTAGTCTGTGCAGTGCACAGTGGTAGCACGAGTTATGGTTGCTTACCTTACCATAACTGGTGCATTTCTGGTGTTTTTCGGTTTTACCTGTAACCATAACGTCCCTGTAACAACGTTTGTCTATTGAATTGCATAGGTCTTTACTGGTGCAACTTAACCATAACGTCCCTTTAACAACGTTTTTTGTCAGTGAATTTCATTGGTTTTTAGCAGGATAGCCTTAGTTTGTAAAGATGTACTATGCAACATAGTGAAACTGCTGGCACCATGTTAATGTGGACATTAGTAGCAGACTATGCGTCTGTTTGCGGAGATCGGGTGGCATCCAACCTGCTCAGGAAGGCAAGTGCTCTCTTACATGGTGGTACCAATCACCAACCTCAAAGAGCATATACAAGCCGCACCATGTACAAGAATTGCAAGGGAAAATAGAGAATGTTTGTAAATTGTGTACTTAGGAAGCAAACAGGAAAAAGGCTTCGGTAGTACACCATAACGGAATGCATCAACAACAGAAGTGACATCTGCCTTCAACAATCTTATCACACTGCTACTATAAATGGGAACAAAGAATGACGGCCAGCGTAAGGAGTGGAAAGTACTAAGACCAGAGCGTCACCACAATGTAGTAAGGACACTAAACTTTGTCTATTAATTGCACATGTGCTGCAGTATACAATATTACAGAAGCATAACTTGTCTTTGTTTTAACACAGCAATGGCAAGCACCTTAGAGGGGCAGGAAGAAAATGTCCCTCATGACGCAATGACTTAATGTAGTAACCCCATTGGTACGCAAAGTAGTGTGAACCATGCAATATGTATTATATATTGCTGCATGTACACCAAACTCATTCTCTTTTTGGTAAGAGAACATATTGGAAAGGAAAGCAAGGCAGTACAAGCAGCAACCCTTCCACAACAAAATACGATCATAGGAAAGGGAAGAAACTCTGTGCATAGAAAAATGGACAGCCTGGAAGCAAAAATTGACAAATTGGTTAACAAATGTGCTTCCTTAAAGATTGCGCACAATGATATGTTTTGGACAAAATTAATCAGCACTGGCACACTTACACGTGTACTCCTTCCCATATCAGAGGCCGCCATCCCCTCAAAATCCATGTGATAGAAGATGTTACAGTGATACATCAATCTATTCCTCCCCTCACAACCAAGTTGTGCAAATCCCCATTTCCCCACAATAAGTACCCACTTCTACTACCCCTTCCCTTTGGTAAAGGTATGTATGAATATGTACAAGTAAATGTTAATGAAAATGCTGCTGAGTGTATGTGTGGTATTGTTTTTTTCCTGAAATGCCATTCTGACTCAGCAGCACACAGTCCTTGTTGCAATGACCGCAATTAAGAAAAAGGTAGGTGTCCTACGGACACTGCAGCTGCCCGGGCTATCCACCATGACCATGGAGGCATGCGTACGACGCCAGCAGGCTACGCATGTCTGCATGTTGTCCACCACCTATCAATGCATGGGAGTGGACGTTTCTTCGTTGTACAAGTAAACGCATGTTTATGTGTTCCTCTGTGTCCTGATAACATTGGCACTGTGCGTCATATGCAAAAGAACGGTAATTAGGTTGAGGCGGCCACCCACTTCCTACAGGTAGCTATACAAATAAACATCCCACGTGCTGTACCCTATAAATAGCCAGCCTCTCCCAAAATGGTCAACGTATGTGTGGCGCACTATTAGTCAGTAGAGCAGTGGCAACGGTGTACATAGGACACCCATGCAAATGTGCACAACGTATTCTGCCTAAAACACATCCTGCAGACAGCCGTCCCAAAGGAGAACAGTGGCAATGTCACCATGCGACCGCATCAATGCTGCGCATTGACCCTTATTGCGGGGACATGAGCTGAACCCTTGAACAGCTGCAAAGTACAGGTTTGAGCAATGTACGGAGTGTTTTTTGGAAAGTAAACACCTGCAAACTCAACAGAATGTGCCAGTGCACATGTATGTATGGCTTTGAACAATGTAGGCATGTTTTCTGGATGAAAGTTCTCCACAGCAACCCTACAAAAGGGCACACCCCAGAGCTGCTCTGAAATCTGTTTGCAGCTTTTCAGAACAGAGTAGCAGGCCACATAGGCTTGTCCTATAAGTGAAGGTGTTCCAAATCTGATGTGCTTCACTGCGTTGGCAACTAATACCAACCATGTCAGTCTGGCTGAGTACGCACAGTAATGGAGAAAATTAAGAGCCTGTCCTTGCTGTGCCGCACACCCGCAGCAGTGATAGTCCCCTTTATCCCAATCTCATGGGTAGCTAGCAGAAAATGGGAAATGCACATGTGCGTTTCCCCAAGGGCAGCGAGGGCCGTGTCCCAATGAAGCAAAAAACATCCTTCTTCCCTTTGTACTTTCTTCTTTGCAGCACGCCTTCATTGCATACTCTTAAAAACTTGCACAGGCTTCCAACAATGAAATTGAAGAGCTCTCCATCTAACTGCACTGATCCTGCAACTGGACCACTCTAAACGGCCTTCGGTCCTGGGCCCAGCCACTGATCCCCTGGAACCCCTCTGCACTGCGGGACTATCTCCGTATCCCTACAGCCCCCCCCCCTTCCCCAGCACTTGTTCTGCACTTACCTTGCACTTGCCACCAGCTGGCCCTTTTTTTTTTTTATTTATTACTTTACGCCACTTACCTTACTGCACTTCCCCCCTCCCCTTCCCCTTGCACTTTTTCCCCCTCCCCCACCCCTGCACTTGCGCGATCTGAATGACACCTGGCCTAGTAGGATCGTTTGTTATGTCTCCCCTTGTTCCTCCCCTCCCTACCTCGTCCCGCCTTGAAACACCTGTGTATAGGCGCGTTACAAATACCATATCATATCATATCATATCAACCGTATCAGTTCTGTCCAACAGTCCTCTGCGTACACACCACACCCAGAAACATTGTTGAGCAATCCCTCTGGCTCCAGAGTACCATTTCCATGCCCCCCATCCTGAAAATCCCTGGATGTGGCGTTCGTGCTGCGTGCGGGCGTGGTGGAATACATTGCAACCAGGGTAGTGGGATGCAGGATTTCATTGTAAGGGACGGCTCTGAATTGCTTTTTTTTTTTTTTAGATGCTTCCAGAGAAACACCTTTTTTCAGTTTCTATTTGCTTTTGTGTTTTATTGTGCTCACATTATTACAGTAAACTATTCACCACATCCTGTAGATGGGCACATAAAACTGCATTGCCAATGGGTGACAAAAGAATGCCATTTGCTTAGAAAAATGATGCATTTCCACAACTAATGAGGTAATTGTTGCAGAAGAACATCCCACAAGCAGACACAAAAGTGCACATGCTACTGTTGAGTGGATGACGAGACCATCGACATTAGCAAAAGTGGCCAGGTCTTTGTAAAGTGCATGCATATCGCTGAAACTGCACTCACACACAGCCTTCCACAATCCATCCACTCCTTCCAAACCGAAATTGTTGTCATAGTGTCTTTCCAGGGCATACTTGTGCAGATCTATGACAAAGGGATTACCTACAGTCAACACAATGCGTTTCATCATTTCAGCCACCCTCACTACGCAGAGTATAATGTGCAACAGTTGGAATGCTTCTTCCTGTGAACCACACTCACAGTACCTGATTGGATAATCCCCACAATGCCATGTCCATTGGGCAGCATGGTGAGAAGCGCAGATTAATGCATGTGTGTTTCCCAAAGTACCGCAAGGGCCACACCCCAGTAAAGCAGGAGCAGTCCTTCTTCCCTTTCCACTACCTTTTGTCCACCACTACCTCATTGGGTACGGGTAAATAGGCACACGCGATTCCACTAATGCCATCCAAGACGTTAGCATCTAACACTGTCAGTTCTGCACAGCACATCGTAGATAACGTTAGAAAAACAGCCGGCTAGTGTGCTGTCACTGGACATCATGTCCAGTAGAAAGTTCAGTAAAAGATTGCAAGATTTGTGCATCCACATTAATCCACATGAGCACCCATCACCAGAAAATCGAGTATGAAAACTTTTTCTGCAGTATGTTTTGAACTGCGTTATAAGTGCCTCTTAGCACGATATCTGCCACTGAGCGGCCATTAAGTACTTTACAAGCATACTGTTTATTTCCCCATCCCCTATCATCAAGTGGCACTTCAGTGGTAAGTGCTTGCAACATTTTCATTTACCCATGTCATATATTGCAATATCGAAACAGGAACTCTCTGCTTTCCTTCCGACAATGTTACGAAATGTGTTCCTCACTAACCCACCTCCTACATAAATCGTAAAAATGTGTCACCAAAAGCAGCATTGTATGTATCGTACAAACCAAAAACAACTTTCCAAAAGATTGCTGTCTGCAGAGCTGTACTTCTTTCTACGCTGCACTATTGCAACAGGTTTTTTTAAAAATCTGCCCGCTTCTACTCTCCGCAATCTGGAACGCATCCAGAAGAGGAGTGCAGCGACTTGGTATGTTTTCTCTCCTGCACTGAAATGCTCCCAGTGGCTGAGAGGAATTAAGTGAAAAAACTCTGCAGTATGCAGAAGGCCTTCTGGGTCCTGGTACCTCAATATCTTTAAATCTAACTTCCTATATATCTCTGTGTGCAAGCTCTTCCCTCATCCGTCTCCAACTCCATCAGGGTCAGTTGCTTCTGGAAGAAACCATTTGGTGGTAGATGTTTTTTTCACCTGGGGCTTCCCTCTGCAACAGCCTCCCTGAATCTTGTGGAGAACCATCGCCGGTTCCGGAAGCACCTCAAAGCCTTTCTCTTAGTATCTGCTGTTTCTGTTTCTCTCCCCATCGGACTGCTTGGTGTAAACTGATTCTGCACTGGTTACCTGCCAACTCTGTAATGTTGGGCCCATGTCACCTCCCCCTGCCAGGCGAACCCATGCTCTGCCTTTCTAGCAAATCCCACACTTGGGGACTCGTTTCTGTGTCCCTAACAGATCCTCCAGCACCTAATGTGTGCACCTATCCGTGCACTTTGCACAATCGATCCGTATTGTTATTTATTGTCATTTGTTCTTCTTCCCATGTACTGTACCTTCCCCTCCCTCTACCCATGCACTTGGGTGATCTAAGTCACACCTGGCCTAGTTGGGTCGTTGTCTCTGTCTTCCCTCTGTTCCACCTCCCTTCCCTCGTTGCGCTCTGGTAAACGTGTGCATAGGCGCATTACAAATGCCATAGCATACAATTACACATCATATGATTTTTTAATTTTTTTTAGGGAGGGATTGTAAATTGGGTGGTGGGTGATTGTACATTGTCACAAAATTCAGCGCATTGGTAGTGATCGGCACGTGAATTGTAGTTGGGACTGGGGTGGTGGCAGTGGTCCCTTCTTGTGTTTTTGAGCATATTGGGTGGGGTAGTGACTCCCTACACATAGAACAGGAGTGCCGCGCTGATTGGTCTAGAACAGGAGTGCCGCGCTGATTGGTCTAGAACAGGATTGCCGCGCTGATTGGTCTGGATGGTGATTTCATGTACGGGGTCTGGATTTCCTATGAATTGACGTTATAGATCAATGAGTAGATGAGGTTCCCTGCTAATTGAGCGTTTTAGTTCAGTGAGTGGATGATGTTTCCCCGCAGGAGGTAGCTACATTGTTCCCGAGTGCGGAAGATAGTTGGCTGGTTAAGGTCCCCTGGTGAGGAGCGTATCATGCACTAGGCGACGCGGTGTGTGCAGTCCAATTATAAGAGTTTATTGTGGTTTACCTTGTTCCAGTTGAGACAGGAAGACAGCTGTGGGGATTGTGGGGTTTTATTTTGGGATTTTTTGTAGGTTTGGGAGAAATGGGTTATTGTTCTGTGTATGCACATTTGTCTTTTCATTTGCATTGTGTTTTTAGTTTGGTGACGTCACCTTCAGATTGATGTATAAGGACACAAAGTTTTGATGGTGAGGAGATAGTGGTGTGGTTTTGGATTTGGAGAATAGGTGACCAAGAGGCGGTGTGTGGAAGACACATGCGCAAGATTTTGGGAGTGTGCCGGAGAAGGCAATGGTTTGGTGAAGATGGATTGCACGTGGAGTGCACTGGCTAAGGTGCGGAGCCAAGAAGGCTCACAGAAGTTGAATATTGTTCAATTATCTTCTAACTTTTGCTCCCTGAACAGCGGACTACCGAAATTTTCGAATTGAATAGAGGTAAAATGTATCACACAATACAGAAATGACTCCCCTTCACTTGTTGTGTAGCACACAGCTTCCATGCTGAAATAAGTCAGTAAAACATAGTGTGCAAAGATTCAAAAGTACTGAAGGTAAATTAAAAAGACAATGGCTGCTCATAGGCGGCTTCTCCAGAAGCGTGCAGCAATAGCTAAGGACACACATACACAGCACTTACACGGGAATAGCTTTAAAAGCACATGTGCAGCAATCGCTAAGGACACACATACACAGCACTTACACGGGAATAGCTTTAAAAAGCACATGGCTACAGTTGAACTGTGTGCACGAAGGAAAAGGAAAATGCGAGGGGTCAGCTGATGTTGAAAAAACACGAGCAGAGGGAAGAGGGGACTCACCCTTCTGAACCTCCGGGAGTGTAATATTTGATGACACAGGGGCAGAGAAAGGCAGTTGAGGACAAGTAGGCACAAAATAAATAATTCAAGCATGCGATGGGAGGGGCAGTTAAAAACAGCTTCAACACTCACGCACACAATAGCAGTGTCAACAATCACCACAATATGCACCGCCCATGTGGGGAGGATACATGGGGCAGGATGGGATCATTTCAGCAGACACCACAAGCACCAATCCAGGTACTGTCACCACTACATGTACAGACACAACAAATGACAGCACCACTACCCCAGGACTGACTAGAATAACAACACAGGGGCACTGCACAGCAGCCAGCACCCATACAGAACACTGACACAATAGCAATGGTACCGGTTACATGACTGGGTGGGGTCTTCCTGATGGGGAACAAATCTTTCAAAGGACATAGATTGACATTATACCGCTAATAGGACAGCCCAAGACAAACTTGATTTGACTCACTCTGCCACACACACTCATGCTCCGCTTCACCGACAGAGCGGGCGAGACGCGCGCCGACACACACACTCACGCACACTCAATAATGCAGAGGACAATTGCATAGGGGTGGTGATAGGTATCAAAACATTTTCTTTTCTGGGTGACAGTGGGGCGACTAGGCCATGCATTAGGGAAGAGACATTTGTGACATCATGAGCAATGTGGATATGACCACCTTATTAACAGAGAAATACATAACTTGTTAAACACCAGACATACACATGTTGAAAGTAAGGAAGATTGTTTAAGAATAATGGGGGTGCACGATACAGAGGGGGGTGCATAATGATAGCGCATCACAAGAGAGTACATTTAGCTACATTTTGAGCACACATCTTTCAGTGAGGAGACTGGGCTCATGAATACACGATTAACACAGAACAATTAAATGAGACACACAAGGTAGAAGAAGGTGCACTTGAGGGGGGAGGACTACATTTCATTGACAGTTCACAACAGGAGGAGAGAAATAGGGGTAAAGAGTGGATGATCCATGTTCCCAACAGAATTAATTTGGCGACAAAATAACAGTGCAAGTAGTACTGCCACTAGCGCTTTTGAAAATAACACTGGCACAAATGCATTAGCCAACACACATAGGGAAAGAGGTCATTGCTGCACGAACTGGAGAATGATGGTTGTATTAAAATTTGAAAGCAGATATTGGGGGGAGAAATATATATTGTTTAAATATAACAGTAATTAGAAATATATATTGTTTAAATGTAACAGTAATTAGAAATATATATTGTTTAAATGTAACAGTAATTACAGTAGTGGAGTAATAAAATACTAGATTAAATGAGTAATTAACAGAGTAGGTAAGCTTTAAAAAGTGGACATGGGGTGGGATAGAGAGAATGAGAGTAAATTGGTAGCGGATTTCATTAGTACCAGCTTAAAGTGCCTGCAGTTCACTGCGAGGCACGCCCTGAGAAGTGTGAGAGGAGCCATAGAAAAAAATAAATAAATAAATAAATTAAAAAAAAAGGATTTTAAAACCCTGCGATCATCTTAACTAAGTAACATGGTGCACTTAATTTAGAAACACAGCCACCCTATATGACAAATTTACCACCCTGATGTTTCCCTATTTAGCTTGTCAGTGCCTGATGCCCCACGGGACAAAGGCACGCACTATAAATAACTTACAACAAAAGCACAGTAAATACAAAGATCCAAAGGCCCATTTGTACACTAGCACCCAATTTGCATATATATGATCCAAGTGTGTAATGAGTATCTTCACAAAAATTAAGTGCCTACCCATTTTCTGGGTACATTCCGAATTGTGTAATAATTTACAGTCAGACCGCCATTGAACGCCACCAGGTGGTGACAGGATGGTGCAGAGGTGCACCATTGGCTCCTCCCACTAGGACACTGAATAATGTGAGAGTAGTGCAGAGAGGTTAGGTCAAGAAAATGAAGAATATGTAAATTCTCAGGTCTCAAGCGCTTCCATTTCATTTCTCGCCAGATCCAAAGGACCCAGGGCAGGCCTGAAGACAACGGACAACCAACACCCAATGGCTATGGACTACAGTGGGACATTTTCCCCTCCTGACAGACTTTGTCAGAAGTGTAAGGCGTCAAGCCCTACAAAGCGGTGGCCACCCTGGCAACGAGGGAGCAACGATCAACAGGGCCAACGCAAGAGATTTTCATGAACTGCAAAATAGCACGAACTCTCCCGAGTTAGGGAAACATGGCCATCCCATGGTCCAACGCACACTAGCAACTAGAATAGGGACTGACACACGCATTTCCAAAGTTTAATTGAGTTTCATATTACATTTTTTTGCACCTACAGCTGTAACACTGTTTTGTTTCTTCTCTTTTCCCCGCACATGCAGGTTGTTGCGTATGTATGCTGTTAGAAATGTGTAGGAAATTTCCTTAATGTTATCTTCCATTAGAAACTGTGAGGTCCACTGAGTAAAACATTGTGAAGCATTCCCCCACTCAATTGCCCACCCTATCAAGAACCTCAGACCCCTTAGAGCATGTTTCCCTGAAGTATATTTCCTTGCTTCCATTGAAAAAACAGCCCAAGATTTTCCCTACCCATATTGAGAAATTTTGAAAACACGAAATGTCCAGGGGGAGGTTTGATTTTGCCCTTAGTGATTGTTTAGTTCGCGGAGCTTGATGTTACTAACATGTACTAACGTATTAACGCTTTTCTTGCGATTTTCAGGCGGGCAACTTTATCATCTCATCAGCTGCAAGGACCCAGCAGCGTAAGTGGTTATGGGCACGCAAATAAGGACTTTTACCTTCACGATGGGACTATTAATGATGAACGAAATTATGGGGGTGGTACTTTGAAAATTATTTGTAATAATGAGCATTACCGCTGTATCCCCTGCTAACATTCCCTAACCTAAGCAGGAACAGTTACGGCGTCAGTGGGTAAGGAAAAGCTGCTGCTAAAGTAAAGAGAGTTAAGGGCAGACACAAGGGGAGTAAAACATACACATAACACACATATCAGAAGTGACCAACAACATGCACACATGTACAAAATTGGTAGGGACACCACTGGAGAGAGCTGTCCTGACTGTTCTTTAACATATGCCGGAAGAGAATTGATTACAACAGAAATTACTACAGCAGAGCACGACGCCCATGTATGACAAGGTGCGAAGAAGATTGCAAGGGAAGACAGCAACATTGAGATTGGAAATAAATAAATAAATAAATAAATAATAAAAGAAGAAAGAAAAACAAAAGGAGAGAAGAACAAATAAAATAATAAGAGACAAAAATATGATAAGTGCCTAACAGAGTGAGAGAAAAGAGCAAAGATGGTCACTGAAGAAGGACGTATACTGTTAAGGTACCAACGTTATGTTACCAGCACAACAGTGACAAGAAGTGGACAATCATGATGGATGCAACGTTATGTTACCAGCACAAAAGTGACAAGAAGTGGACAATCATGCTGGATGCAAGAAGGTTGAGAGAAGTTGCGAGATGAGAGCAGGAACATCACTGCTTATGGACTACTATTGACCACATGCATCCAAAGGTCAAGAGAAACTACCACTGAATTGGGGAGGAGAGTGTTCATTGGTGCGCATCAGCATGCCCTTGTTGGTGATGACCAAGGAAGATGTGAAGAGTGACACATTCACCAAGGTGGAAAACAACGGAAGAAGAGAAACAGACAGAGAAGTAAAAAGAGGGGGGAATTACTTCTCGAGCGAGACAGAAGGATGAGTGGGTGAAGTACCAGCATACCAAAGAATGATCAGCAAAAAATGCATCTGAAAAGAGAAAGCAAAGAACTAGCTAGTGCTTGCATGGTGATGGATGACATCATGACTGCCTGGTTGCTTGAAGGTGATAACGGAAGGACGAGTACCGAGCACAGCACCATTGTGCAAGATAGAGATACATTGCAAGAGAACAACAGAAGAAGACATCGGAATGCAAATAAGAGACATGGTGAAAGGAAGAGCCGGACTAAGATAGCGGTGCGCAACATGGTTCCAGCAGTAATAAAGGTGGCCACTCCCTGTGATCAGAGGAAGTACGAAGGGGAGTGAGTGTGGTGGAACACAGAAGGGGAACACTCCTATATGTACTGTTGATCAACAACAATGCAGAAAATTATGGACACTTCAAGGAATTGGCAAAGATATGCAGACCGGAAGGAGGTGAATGTTGCTTGGTGGTGTGGTCGACAAAGTCGACCAGAGGGGGGACTGAAGAGGGAAAATGGAGACCAAATCCATGCCCCCGCACCCCAAGCGCCCCAGCGCACCCATGGGTGACAAATATGCTGAAACACACCCACTTCACCAACAGTGCAACTTCTATGCTACATTAGAATCAACGCTGCAATATCAGAATCTACAAACACAAAAATCCCTGTTTAAAGGCTTGCAAATGCCTATATGAATTAACATGGTCTAAATGCACAGTGTAAAGCGATGTTTCAGGAAAATTACAGCTAAGTTCATTTCACTCACTGAACACTGAACACTGGCTGCGGGAGCCTTATCAACATTCCTCGCAAAACAAGTCCGACTTGCCAAGGCCGCAAATTCAAGATAAAACTACTTTCTGCAGACAGACATTTTTTAATTATCCACAAATGCGAATAAACCACGGCAACCCAGTGTGCTTTTTTTTTTCTTTCTGGGAAAGAAAGACATTTTCTCAAGGACACGCACAACATTGAAACATAATTTGTAACAAGCCAGAACCAGGTGCGAACTGCTTGTCCAGCTAAAAAGTTATGGGAACAAAGTCACATTGCAACATGATTAGAATTAGGTAAGGGGGGCTGGCACAGCTAAATCAACCCACTGACGCAGGAGGTAAATATCCAATTATCAGGCTCTCTATAAGTGCTACATATGTAACCCACCACTCTGCAGCCAATAACAGGAGGAGATAGGTTTCTGGGAGCTGATCCAATTTTGTGAGGTCAGCCTGCAGTGTGATTATAAAACTTACTTGCAAGACAGCCCCGGGGGAGACGGCGCCTGAACTCGCGATACACGATGCTTTTCTTTGGCTTTTTTTTCTCTTCTGTGCCTAGAAATAAAGCAGTTTGAAACATGTTGCTGCCTGCTTGGAACTCTGTTGCATTTCTGGGGGCCATATGGGAGGTGTTGGGGCCTCCCATAGCTGGTGAGGCTATGGCTGCTGGCCCCCCACTGCCCTGGGGGTGGGGGGGGATCCAGCTTCTCCCCGACAATACACACAATGCATACATGACAGTAGGATGCCTGCC
This sequence comes from Ambystoma mexicanum, assembly GCF_040938575.1. NCBI lineage: Eukaryota > Metazoa > Chordata > Amphibia > Caudata > Ambystomatidae > Ambystoma > Ambystoma mexicanum. The sequence goes on along the minus strand of NC_090926.1, from coordinate 364,022,473 downwards.
ACTTACCGTGTACACTGCAACGTTTTGTTGTGTTCCACAGTACCCCACTTACTTCACACTTTTCTAAAAATATGACTCAAATGCAGCATTGCATGCACGCTACAAACTTCAAACAACTACATATAGGTCATGCATACACCCAGGATGCCTACCCTTTACCTTGCACACTTCCACCATAGCTTTCTGCACTTCTTTGTACAAATAGACCTTCTGCAATAGTGTTTGCGTACACATCAGAACCACAATCCTTATACAGCAATGTCTTTCACTCCACAGTTTCGTTTCCTTGGCTCCCATCCTGAAAATGGCTGGATGTGGCACGCACAATCGTGAAAGTACAGTGTAATCCACTGGGTTTTCGTGCTAGGGAGGGAGGAGGTGGGGCGGAAATGTAAAACAGGGTAGGGGTTTGGGTCTGTAGGACTGTCTCAGAAATGGTAAGGTTTTTTTTTTTGTTCCTGTTTTTGTTATGTACGAGCTTAATACAATTATTAATTTTAATTTTTGTTATGTACGAGCTTAATACAATTATTAATTTTTTTAATCTCTTTCGATGAGTTTCTGTTTGGTTCTCCTACTGATATTTGTACGGACTGAACATCAACACTTCTCTTACATTTCTAAAGGATTCTCTGCAACGCTTCGTGCAGAGTGGGAAACAAAACACCATTGCCATTGGAGGTAAACAAAAATGCCATTTCCTTGGAATTACTGCAAATCTTGCTCGTTAATGCTGTCATAGTCAGTGCAGAACATCCCAGTAGTGCACATAAAGTCACACATGCTTCTGTTTATGAAACACTTCCCGACCTCTGGCTGTGGACAAATTACCCCGGCATGGTCCCCGTCACCTCTTGGTGGTATGGATGAGAAAATCACCTTGCCAGTGGGAAAAATCTGCATCACCGCTGTCATCAACTTCTTGAGGTAAGGGAGCAAACGTGTGCACGACATGTACCCAAAATGTAGTGCTCCATAATGCACAACCACAACATCCACAGTACCGACAGAGGCCACCCATGTACAAAGTAGAACCATGGCATGAATCCCCACTCATACACTGTACCCCAAAAAACCTCCACTTCGTCCAACTGAAATTTAATATCAAAGCCTCTTTCCACGGCATACCCGTGCAGATCTTGCACAAAGCTATCACCCATGATCAGCACTCAGCGTCTGTGCATGTCTGCCAACCTCACTGCAGTGAGGTTTTGGGAAATATATTCCATTATTCTATTTGCAACACTCCTGCATTAGGAAGCATTAAATAGTCACACATGCATGTAGCATTCACATCCAAGTCCTCCACATCCAACACTATCATTTCTGTACAGCACTGCTGACATACCGTTACACACTCAGAGTACAGGTCTTGTGTCATGTGAAAGCACCTCCAGGTAACAGTTCTCCAAACCTATCCACGCTTTCAGCAACCACATTCACCCAGAGCGGCACCCAGCACCACAAACTGCAGGTGTCAATATTTATTTTCTTCCCAGCACTCCACCAACTGCAAAGATACAATGATTCAAAGTGCACAATTCACATTACCCATTACCCAAGCACATACACTATGCATGTGAACCCTATGCACTGGTACACACACACTTTCTCACCACGGCACTCTGTGGACACACTGAAAAACTGTTCACTCCATAAACTCCTGACATGCACTGGAAAATATACTATGTGCTAACAATGAGCACACCCATGGAATCAACAATGCATGCATAACTCACAAACCACACACAAAACACAACACTCTGAAGAGTATTTGCAAGCAACCCACATAGCTGTTACTGTAAGGCCTCCAGCCATGCATCCATAATGCTAGGGCCTCACCACACACAGCACACCCTAGTACAACCCATGTCATACTCCTCATGTCATGTGTAATGCACTCCCAATCTGCAATTGTGCCTGCCAACTTTCACCCTGGCCACATCTTCAAATGCATGGCTCCATGCTGCTGTGTTGCCTGTGCTGCATGGTGTGTGAGTGGCTGTGTACATTGTCCATATTGCAATTTTCTGATGCTGACAACTTCCTTTCATGGGGCAATGTGTTCAAACACTTTCTGAAGCAAGGGTTTTATAAGGGCCTAACCATTGCAAATGCAAATGGTGACATGTGGCTCCCTATTGTGCAACAGGAGCATTGATGAACACTATATGATAATGTACTCATAGCAGCTCATTCCTGCTGTTCTACCAAGTGTAAATGTCCTCCATAACCATTGTGTGCTACTCACCAACTTCAAAGGCATGCAGAGTGACAACTGCATTGCTGCATTATGTTGTGGAGGCAGTGATGAAGGCCTAGGCTGTTGGGTGCATGGCCTATGGCCTATGGCCTTCGGCCATGCACCCAACAGTCTAGACCTTGGCCACACTCACACTGACCATGTAGGCATGTGCCAGAAGTCACAAAGGCAACATACACACCAGTACTTCCACTCAACCGCTGCACAATAAAGTAGGGAGGCAAGAACATGTGTTCCACTTACCGTAATGCAGAAACATATCACTGTGTTTGGCACCGCTCCCCACTTCCAATCACAAAGCATTATAAGCATGCCAACCAAACAAGACAATCTTCACAACATTGGGCCTGCTCCCAACACTCTAGTATGTGCATAGAACCAATGGTGCGTAGTGCACTGCAACACTTACTAATCTGCACAATGCACACAACACAATAACATATAAGAACCAATTGCACCGTCACCACTTCCATATGTTACACTATTCCATTAGTGCTCCCAGTGGACACACAGCACTACTGGTCACTGCAGCATCTCCATCCATACAATGACAACTGTAGGTTGTTCTACCAATCACCACACCCATGCAACCAACATTGTGTGCACTACAGCCAAATGACACACAAAAAGCAACAATGTTGCACCTACATTCAACCAGTGGACATACCTTTTCAACCAGTACACATACTTTTCTGTGCTAAGGCTGCAGCAATGCATCGATGGGGCTATGGACTTTCCTCACACTGCACACCATAGTACACGCTATGTTTAAATCCTCATGTCTCGTGGGATGCACTCCCCTTCAAATGTGCCTGCCACCACTCATCACAGAAAGACATTGCTGCTGCAGCTGACATTCCATAACGAAGGCTGCCTGCAATGACCTCACAAGAATGTTGCCTGTTGAGGTATACGTGCATTGGTAGAGCATGCATGGATAGCGCTGGCACACCACTGTCTTCTTCTAATCAGATATAGAACATGAAGCACTTCTCAATCCTGCGCACTTTCCATCCCTTCTTCTCAGCACCAGATGCCGTACACTATGTTTTTCAAGCCCTTTCACCACTGCATTGTCCTCCGATACAACATGCTGTCGTCATGGAACACTTTTGAAACACATACCGTCACGGCACACTGCGTTGCAATCAAAACTTTGACCACACAGCGAACAGGGAAATGGGACGCCAGACCGAAGCCAGATATAACTAATTTTAGTGCGCACACTGCTATGTACAAGTGAGTCCCAGCCATGCACATAATGGCTTAGAGCCTTCCCACACACACCACAACACTATCCTCCGATACACAATGGCGGTGTTTCCCAAAAACTTTGATGCACAGCACGCTTCCCTCCAGCCAACCACTGCCACGTCCAATGTTTGCACACATCACAGCGTACTGCAGGCCTATGAGACTTCAGTCCGCGGAGCGGACAGGGAAATGAGTCCGCAGAGCCGACCCAGATATCACTAATTCTTTGGGATGTACATTTCAGATCTTTTTAACAAAAGCACTGGTTGGATTTCCACCAAACACACAAAACCACGCTTTCTGACCCAAGCCCCTGCACCTGCCACAAATTTGGTGAAATTCCGGCCAGCCGTTCGGCCTGTAGCCATGCGCAAAGTTTTTCCCCTTTCAGTCTATGGAAAAAAAAAATGTTGGGACCCCCCCTGTAACTTTGCCCCCCCCTGCACGAAACCTCACCCAACTTGGAGGAAATATTCAGAGCTGGCCATATACATTTTTTGCTAAGTTTGTGACAATTCCTCCAGGAAGAGCAAAGTTATAAGCTGCTGAAAAAGTGGTCTTTCCTATGAGTTTAGCAACTTAACCATAACTACAATCCCGCTACCGTGTAATATATATTTCTTTTTTTTTACGGGGTCAGTGATAGCGACCCTGTAGTTACGGTTACATTGGCTTTCTCATAGGAAGAGAAGTTTCCAGGTGGCTTATAACTTTTACACAGTTCTCTGAATCTGAACAAAACAAAGCAAAAAAAATATAGAGCCAACTTTGAATTATTTGGGAAAGTTTGGTGTGGTTTTGTGACGGTGGACCAAGTTATACGGGGGGGGGGCGCAAAACATTTGAAATCCATATAGACATGGTACCGCTGTAATCATTTGCACCAAACATGCAAGAGGAGCAGCAACCTAGTCCTGAAAGCGTGCTTTTGCAAATTTTATGTTAATCCACCAGGGACCGACTATGGGGTTCAAGTGAGCATGGCTACCAGGGACAAGCTATTTGTTAACATTTTCAAAATCGGGATAGGTTTGTATGGGCAAATAAATTCTGCTTGTGGCTACAGCCCAAAGTGCTGGACAGTTTTGCAGCACACTTGTGGGAGCAGCATGATCAAGGACTGAAAGCATGCTTTGCAAATCTGTGCTGTTTTATTTTTTCAAAAGTGTCAAAATGTAGGTTCAAAAAATAGTGATATAACTTTGGTGCCTGGTCAGTGGGCATGGACCCTGACAAGGACCAATGTCTAATCTCAGTTCACTAGTGGGGCCTGTAAAATGAACGAAGCCCATGCACTATCATTTGTGGACACTGGCCATGGCTGCAAGCCTTGAACACTAGCCATTGGTCACTTTATATGTGGTATAGTGGACAATTGACCTGGATGCAGAACAGGTGCAGTGGATAATGAGGTTGGTTTGGTGGGGCTAGGGTCATGGTTTGAGCCTTGAACCTCATGCCCTAGGTAATTCAACTTTGACTTTCATCCCCAGCATACACATTAGAAAATGATGCAAATCAATTTGTCCTGCAAAAAAATATGTTTGTTAAAGGAGCATTGTAGACCTTTCATATATGTTAAAAGAGGACTTAATAATTAATTATATACAATGCTGGAACAGCATAAAACATTTTCAGTTATTAAAAACCATTGAAATGTCATGAAAAAACGTTTGTTAAAGGCGCATTTTGGTTAAGTTGCCCTAATAAAACCTATGGACCTCAATAAAAATAAAAATAAAACGTTGTTATACGGGCGCTATGGTTAAGGTGCTCTAATAAAAACCTGTGATATTCAGTGAAAAAACTTTGTTAAAGGAACATTATGGTTGCAGGACAAAATCTAAAAAACAAAATTCATGCCGCTGCTATGCACTTCTAAGACTCCCAGGGCATCAAAGATTACATCAAAAATGGCATGATTGATGTCATCACTGATGACATCGCATATACCAATATTACACTGTAACAGTCCTGATCGAAAATCCCTACAAGGGGTCCTGTTTAGAGTGTTGTTAGCAACATATATGGGAGGTTGCAAAGCTCTGGCTTTTTGGATTTTTATTTAATATGATAATAAAATGATGCAGGTAATTCCACGTATGAAAGGGTAATCTGCTGATCAGATTCAGCTTTTCACAAGCTCCATGACAAAAACAGAGTATGGGCCTCATTACAAGCCTGGCGGTCCAGAAATAAGGGTGCCGGTAGCAGCGTAAGGGCACCCTTTCTGAACCTCCAGACTACAAGTATGCCTGCAGGTGCTGAGGCTCCCGGCAGGACGGACCTGCTGGGGGACCGGCCTGTGCAGGCAAGGTTTTCATGGTGGCACCAGCACCGCTCGCAACCGTGCTAGTGCTTTAGTGTCCTGATTCCTGTGGGGTCCTCACAGGAATGGGGACTTACAATTTTGGGTGCCTGACATCTTGGGCCGCCAGGACTTGTAATTTCCCGGTGGCACAAGGATATCAGGCAGTGGAACAGTGTTAAAAGTTTGGTGGAAACCCGCTGGTAGCACCAGCGGGTTACCAGCAAACTCGTAATGAGGCCCTGTGTTCTGCTGCATCAGTATACTGATCTGCACCACCTTCTGTACTCATGGAGCAGAGCAGAGTCAGAGGTTGCAGATGCCCAATTGAGAGGTGATTCGACAGTCTCTGCCACGCAGGGGCTGCACTGAAGATGTTCATCCCTGTACCAAAACTGCAATGATCATAAGTAACCCATTATGGTGGCAGGACAATCTCTAAAATAAAGCTATAACTGAGTTTAGGCATAGTGAATGGCTCTACTTGTGCTCATGGTCGTCACATCCCAATTTATATCACACATGTGTCAGCTCATGTGAGTGAGCTGTGCTGTGGAAGGTCATGTGTATTCTGGTCAGCCACGTATAGCCCAACAAATGACAGGACAGAAACCTGGTGGGTCGGGTCTCCTCTTTAATCACTTTGTGAGGGTAAGTAACACCCTTTGCCCGAGACAGCCACACAGCAGGCAGCCTTCCTCTGTCCAGGACTCAAAGGAGCACACCCTTCCAAAACTATTTGCCACACCAGGGTGCTGTATCTCTAACGGTATTTGTTCACAGTGAGAAGGGAAGGGGGCAGTATTATGTTAGGCGGAGGGCTCTGGTCAATGGAAGGAGACTCCCACCATTTTGGTTCTTGCTTTCCCTCACACTATTTCCTGCCCCTCCACTTCCTCTAGAGCAAAAAACCTTGGGTGACACATCAGAAGGGCAAAGTCCACTACATTCAAGACCAGGATTGGACCACTGAAAGTATGCTAGCTGTAGTCCTTCCAGGGGGCGTATACTTTCAAAATCCTTCAGCCTCGGGTTACGAAGGAAACATCCAAGACAGAAGATCTGATCTGTTCCCTACCCACCCCCAGGATCCTGCTGTGAATCATAACATACCACTCTGCACCAAAATATCCTGAACTGGGAAAGCAGACCCTGAACAGAACCATCCTATCCTTGTGTCCCCCTATGCAGACCTCACAGCAACCGCAGGGCCAGACCAGCCAAAGCTCCCTGTTCTACCACACCAAATGGATTGCTCCTTGTTCACCGCTCCTGGAACAAGATTGAAGTCACTGGTGCTGGTTGTTGGGTTCCTCCACCACTTCTTGCTTGCACTTTGAAACAGCTCAACACTGCATTGTGTTCTAGCCAAAGCTTGTCACCTGCTAGGCCCGAAATGACTGCTCAATGCTGGGACCCAAACCAAATCTCTGGAGACTCACACGCCGATTCCAACCAGGTGTTACAGCCACAACTTGACCCAGCTAGCCCTTGAACTGCCACCTAATTGACTGCACATCAACACACCCAAGATCACCACTTCAACGAAAGTCACCCGCCAACTTGAACCGTGCTAGTGTCAATCATCACCCCTTCCTGGTGGCTAAAGCTCAACTCAGCCTGGCCAACTGCAAAAGTTTCTTTGACTACACAGAGCTGCATCCTTTAGAGCCAACCTTCGACTGCACAGAGTGACCGCATTCTCCCCACGTGACGTCTGCATACAGCTTTGGGCCACTGATCCACCGTGCCTGAACTAAGGTTGATCCACTTGCATCTGCATTTGACATCTGGTCTGACATTGTCAGCACACCAAAACCTGAATCTAGCTACAGTTCACTTTGAACCACCCCCTCAGTCCATTTGGACCTTAGAGACTGGTTAGGTCATGATTGCTCCTGTTTTCATTCAAGACATCCTTTTTGGAGCTAGTGATTTATCTACAACCACTGGAACCACAGTCAGAGGGTCACTTTATCAGGTTTCTTGCATCTTCTCTGTTTTTTCTTTGGTGTGGGCTTTGTACAGTATTTTCTATTCATTCTACGTGCAGATGGTGTGTTTGATTAAATATATATATTTTGATAGAACCTTGATTGGACATTTCCTTTATTTTGGACTGTGGTACTGTGTGGTTTGGGTCACTACTAGTTCACCTTCAAATCTCACTTAAGAGTATAGACTTCCCTCAGCCAACATTACCACAAACGGCGAAGGAGCTATATCTCTTAACTGTCCCTGTTTTACCTTTATGATTGTGTTATGGTTTGTTTTGTAGAAGGGTAAAGCTGCATATTGCATTTTTCCTCTATTCATCCTTGTACTCTGGCAGAATCCAATCCATCACACTATGAAGGGTCATCAGTATATGCCCTAATGAACTACTGCATGCATCAAGAAATGCACTTATTGAAACAGAAACGTTCTATTGAAATGCTGTTGTTAATACAGCAATCTAATAATACATAGACATTGGCAATGGCTGCATCATGGACCATAGAAGTAGAGTATTCCCAATCTAATATGTTTGGCCAGTAGAATCATAAGTGCAAACCTATCAGAAGCTTGCCTTATGCTAAACGTGGAATCGATGGCTAACAATACAAGAATTACTACACACATGTGTGAGTATATAGAGCTTATGTAGCGCATCAATGCATACACATGTGAGGCACATACAGGGACACACTAGTAAGGAGGAAACACATACTGTGACCGCCAAATGAAATTAGAGTCCATTATCATGTATGCAAATGGAATTAGCTATGTAGGGGCTGATTAGTTTCCCATGTATGTGCACAATGAGCTCATGCCAAATCCTAAGGAAAGTAACTTAGAAAATAGCATAAGATATACAGCACCTTTAGTGCATGTGTATCATGGTTTCAATGTAGTATGACCAGATCAAGTCCTTACTGTTACTAAACAAACCCAACTTCCCAGAATGTTTGATGTCCTCTGTGATGTCATCGATGATGCCATTTGTGTTGTCATCTTGGATGTCCTGGGTGTTAGTCTTAGCAGTGCATGGCAGTGGCACAAGTCATAGTTGCATAGCTTACCTTAGCTGACCAATGTCTTTGGTTTTTTTTTCCTGTACCCATAACATTCCTTTAACACATTTTCTTCACTGAATTTCAAAGGTTTTTATTGGAGCTATTGAACCATAACGTTCTTTTGACAATGTTTTTCCATCGAATTTAAAAGGTTGTTATTGGACAACGTAACTATAATGTTCCTTTAACATTGTTTATTCCCTATACATATATATATATATATATATATATATATATATATATATATATATATATATATACATATATTCATTGAACAAACGTTTAGTTTTAACACAGTTACGATGAACAATGCATTGCAACCAAGCCTTTCAAATTCAGTGAAAGCACTTTAGTTAAATAGACGTTAAGGTGAAAATGTAGCACAACAAAACCCTTCAAATTTGGTCAACAAATCAGGCAAAGCCACCTTAACTACTCGCCCCATGTTGCGCAGCATATGACCACATGATGACAGAGATTACATCACTGGTGACATCGCTGGTGGCATCACTAATTACATCATATTTCACTTCACCGATTACATCACTGATGTCATTAGACATAGCATTCTATATGACTTGTCTAATAAAAGCACTAATTACATTTTCAGCTTTTAGAACTATTTTTTTTTACATAAAATATATATATATATACATATTTTCAAAGTACATTGTATTCTACTGTAATTTCTTAAAATTTTGTGCAAGATCCACAGTTTGAAGTACATACAAAAATGAGTACAACAAAAAATAGTATTGTATGTAAAGATTCATTTCCTTTGGCATGTCATCTGTTAGAGTCGAAAACAAATTCCTAATTAAGAAAAGAAATAATCAAAAGTAATTATAATTAAATGTCTAAAAGTACATTTTCAGTGTCTAAGCTGTTTTTTTTTATTGTGATTTGTTTATGTATTAAACCTTTCACATAAGAAATACAATGCAAAGTTAAATTAATTACAATCATACTTAATAAATAATTATCATTAAACTATTATACTTAAAACACTTCATATATATTGATATACATACGCCTATCGCTAATTCATACATCAAATATATCTAAAAAAGGGAAGTGCACATCCTTTACTACTTCTCATTGCATATAAAAATTGATTAACCTAAAACATGTTATTGCACTAGACTTAAAAGCACCTTTGTTAGTGCATTTATATAACCTACTAAATTAAGAACAGCATCCATAAAATGAATTAGTGCAATTGAAGTGCTAACGAGTCTCACCTCATCATCCAGCTCCAGGGATTGTCAGAGAATATGCAAGTGGGTGTATTTTTCAAATATCTCAAAGAACTGGAGGTACAAATACTTTAGTGCATTACCATTCAAAACACGTTTTTTTTTACAGTTTCAATATCCTGTGTCTGGCACAATCTACATGTCCTCTACTCATAGGGGCGACCAAATTTAGGGCCTAGAACTTGAAACGAGAGCAGGCAATTTAGTATGAATCTGAAAAAATGCAGAATGTTTTTTTTCAACAGAGATTTAATGAAATATAATAAAGGTTTGAACTGGCTCGCTGAGTCTGCGCATACTCTTTATATAATTCATATTTCGTAATTCTATGCCCGTACTATATGCTATTCCATTCTCTTAGCTTTTTCTTATAAAACATACACCCTGCCTCCTCACTAATCGAAGCTTCCTTTAAGAAATCTTCACATGTAAGCATAAAATCTTATACATGTGCATCTCCTTTATCACGAACAATCCTTCCCAACATATTAAAGAGGGATATTTTAGTCTCCATTTTCCTTTTAAAATATAGACTGTTTCTCTCACATTTATGCCATGCTACCATGACATTAATCCCAATTCCCACCGTATGACTGGTTGTGGTACAGAGTTTGATAGGCCAAGCACAGACCTCCATAAGCCACCCTCCTTTATATCTAGCCACCTCTTAATGGCAGGAGGTAGCGGCTCAAGTTCATACATTATTTTCAGAACAACTTTCTGTTTATAGAATTGTAATCGAGGCAACATAGAAAAGGAGTAACATTTTGTGATGATCAGTTTCATTTGTATTATCAAGGCTTCTAATTTCACAGTCTCCTTTTTTTTACTGCAGAAATATTAAACTTTGCAGCAAATATATAAACAAGATAAACTACTTCTTCCACCTCCGGTGTTCTTAGACTGTCATTACCCCATGCAAAATGTGTACTTTTATGTTTTATTATTTTATTATACACCAATATATATGACTGTTAAATAGCACCTTTTTCAGACTTGTTGTGCTTATTTAGACATACTTTATTGTAAGCTACATGAGCTGTTTAGCATAGAGAAACCACCAGGTCCCATCACCTAGGCTCAACTGACATGGTTGGAAGACTGGAGATGAACTCTCACAGCGTTCCATGCCAGCACATACCAATGCACATACCAATGCATCATCAAACCAAACATGAGATGTCCAACACTCTCACTTCCCTCGTTAACACAGGCAACCCTAATGAAGAAAAACCCTGTGAAGGCGGACCAACTGGACACTTCTAATACACACATGCCCCCCCTTGCATGACACCACCAAGAAAGCAACACCCACGCCAGGGTAAGCTTGCAAGGAGAAATTCACTCTGGAGAGATATGCCAAGCATCTTTTAGAGACAATGCAACTCTAAATAAAAATAAAATCAAATCTGGGCAGACATCACTGACCACTATGGTGACAGACACTCAGAAACACTTGGAGGCGCTACCTCCCTACACTTTGTGGAACTCACCCACACTCTCGGAGGCGCTACCTCCCTATACCTTTGTGGCACTCACCCACAAACACTTGGAGGCGCAAGCTCCCTACACTTTGTGGCACTTACCCACAACACCTAGAGGTGCTACCTCCCTACACTTTGTGGCACTCACCCACAAACACTCGGAGGTGTTACCTCCCTACAATTCGTGGCACTCACCAACAAACACTTCACGCCCATGTGTACTTAGATATTAATCAAAACATACGCACTTTATCTTCCAAAGGGTCCACGGTGCTATTTGCAACATACCCTAAAATGCCTCAAAGATAGTAACTCTAGCCACTCTCACACCCCACTACACACTCACACTATGTGCATATTTAGGAAGTCCAAATAAGTCCACTTTTAAGCTAAAATCCTCAAATATGTTAAACTCTGATACGGCTTATCTCTTCAATTACACCTCTTGCATACTTCTTCCTCACACACATATCTAGAGCACTCACATGCACCCATTAATGCTTAAAACTGTTATGCTTCACTGAAGAAAAAGACTGTGCTACAATTCTACATTGTCACAACTTCCCATGCAGAGCATCATCACACAACAAACCGGACAAGTTGTCATAAAAACTTCTTCACAACAGCTAATAAACTTCTCAAAAGGATAGTTAAAGTTCCCATAGCGCGAGAACGCCTTCTTTCAACCTTGTATATTATTCGCTTCACACTTGATTGTCCCACAGTACGTTTTGCAGGGCTACATTTAAAGTTATTTTTTTTAATATGCTCCGTACACTTAATGTACCCGCTGTCACGGCTTCCAAACTTTCTTGTGTATTGGATTTCTGAAGTGATGCAACTGAGGGTCCTTTTCTCTTCTCTATGTCCGTTCTCAGCCACATTTTCTTTACGTTGCCTGTTCGTATGGGCCGCTCAAATGGGGCACAACGGTAAAGCGGTTGTGCCAGAAGCAGTTCCTCGCGTCGTCACTCACTATGACGCGCTACCTTCACCATCATCTGCTGCACATTCTGTGACGTCATCACTCGCCCTTCTATATCAGCGATACGGATCTCTTCCTGCCAACCGTCACACAGCAGGGAACCTCGAAACACCATAATCTCCCAGGTAAATGCCCCACTACTCGGCACACAAGGCCTTCCTTCCTTTAATAAAGATGCGCACTGCATGCTCGTACTGGAGTCCCAGCAAACTTCCTTACAAATCTCCAGTGCGACCTCGATTCACTGTTCTCCTTCCCACATGCACTTCGGAGAACACATAGCGCCAGGCACCCACACAGCCCTCGCTTCCGGGGCCACTTTACCACCGGTGTGCTGGGCATCCGGCGGGGCATACTTTACACTCAAGTCTATGGCGCTTCACTCATCTTCAACTTACAGTCCTTACTTCCTTCTACAGTCCCCAACTTTTCGGGGCCTGTGCATATCACTTGGTGTTTTCAATCCTTCACTTACTGGGGTTCAGAGCTGACCCCAAGTACTACTTCTTCAAAGTTGAGCTTTCTTACTGGGGCTTCACGGCTTTCCCAACTCTTACTTATTCAGACCCACTTTCTTCAACCTTACGGGTCCTGTGCTTTGCCATTTGGAGTTTATTTATGTTGGAGCTTAACTTCTTTACTTCTTTATCTTCCCCTTATCTTCTGTTCCTGACCCCCTGCGTGCAGCGGCCCTGGGTGATGGGACTTACTTCTGGATGACTGGGGCAGTGGTCTCTCTCCTTCTTCTGCTGCTCCCCTTCCACAGCTTACTTCTTCTTTGCATGGGTTCTTAGTAGTCCTTGTCGCCAATGTTAAATAGCACCTTCTTCAGACTTCTTGTGCTTATTTAGACATACTTTTATTGTAAGTTACATGAGCTGTTAAGCATAGAGAAACCACCAGGTCCCATCACCCAGGCTCAACTGACATGGTTGGAACACTGGAGCTGAACTCATAGCCAAACAGTCCAAGCACTCTCACAGCATTCCATGCCAGCTCATACCAATGCATCAAGTAACATCATAACAATGACTTACTTGGGTTTACCTCCAAGGAATTCTCTTTAACATACTAATACACCATGTCATGGGATCTCTGTAAGCAGATCAGCATTTGGATTGAAAAGAATGATATCATCTGCAAGCCAACCAATTGACACAGACCCCAGACGCGGGGAAACAGTATTAAGTGTATACAAGGTCTTCACAAAATCAGAGATGTACACATTAAATATGGTGGAGGGAAGCACACAACTCTGTCTCACCCCGACCCCAACCTCAATTTGTTTTGCAACAAATTCCTGCGGCAGTTATCCTAACACTATTGCGATTCTGTTGATATAGCAGTCTAATCATACTCAAACGACCTTTGGGAATATCCCAAAGTTTAATTTTCTGCCACAGCCGCTGGCAATCATCTTTATCAAATGCTGCAGAAATATTGAGGCACGCCACGTTCTGCAGTCTGTTTTTAATAGCACGAGCCTTTTCAATCAATAAAGTAAATATCAGCCCATTCAATGAAGTATCACATTCTTTCGTAAAACCTGTTTGCATCACATCCAGAATATGTTGTTCTTCTGCCAACTCTGTAAGATCTTTTAGAATAAGTGACGCAAAGATCTTACTTATTGAATCAATAAAAGTTATAGGGCGATAGCTGAAGGGCTCACCTTTGGGACATTTCCTGTAGATTGGCACTACTACCGCCAACTGCCAAACCACTGGAATTTTAGTAAATGTAACTATTTCTACAAAAAAGGAATATAAGATTTCAGCCCATTACTCAGAATAATTTTTCAACACTAAACTGGATATAACATCCGGGCCACAGACTCTTGAATTGTTCAGCTTCATTATTTGATCTTTAATATTTTGTGAATCCCATTGAATTGTCCCCTTTAGTTCTTCCACATGGACAACTGGACTTTCTATTTTATATACAGAAAATATTTTAGGAAAATATTCAAGCCAAGGGTCTTCAGCTATCCCATTGTTTTGCATAGATTTCTGTTTCCCATTACCCCATTCAAAGTCAACCAAATATGTTGTCTATCAAGCTGCGTGCATCTTAATAATACCTCTTGATTTTGTTTAATTTGTTTATGCCAATTCCGATACATTGATTTACTCCTATGTAACTGTTGCCCTGTCGGCTGCTCCTCCTACCGTATTTTTAACAACCATTCTATTCATTCTTCTTAGTTCTCACTTCTTATCTCGTAGTATATAGTCACACTCTTGTGTCTGGTCAGGTGTCACTGCCCCTGCTTTCAGGAAGATGTTAATACCAGTTTACCCACTAACCCCTCCAAATAGTTCAAGAATGTATTGAGGAGACAACTATCATCATTAGGATTATTACAATGATTGTGCCATCACACTCCAAGCACATGATTACATTTGCCATAGTTCTTCACTGTATTTAACACACTTTTTTCCATGACTGTCAACTATAAGACCTAAACACTGAGTCATCTTTACAGGTTCATAAATCAGTGGAATATTCAAGTTCAGCACCAACTTTGCATGGTCACTCAGTGGGCTCCGACATATGTCAAGGGAATTCGCAAGATGAACATAGCTGAGCGATATATACACAAAATAAATTGTGGAAGTGAATGAAGGACCAAACCAAGTAGGACCACAATCCCTGTCTATCTTTATGTTCCCATTTAGCCAGATTGAATTCCACTTTTCCATATAAGCCGACCATTTGAACCCTATTTTATTTTTCAAAGCGGAACCTATTCTCAGAACAGAAGAGTTAATTTCAACTACATCTAAGATACTACAATAGCAACTGAAGTCGCCTACACACAGTATAGGCCTTAATGGAGTAACTTCCAACCACTTTAATAATACATCATATAACTCCTGCATCACATCATTATCTGTGGTTGATAAGGGATTTCAATATAAATGAATCATTAAGTATTCAGTTTCCATTTCTCCTCCAGATTCTAACAAAATACCCAAGATAAATCCCTCATATATTGTATTGAAGAGTTTAAACTTCCACCTTGATGTGTTTTTACCGCTATCATCAGTTCCTCAAAGGGGTGATCTTTCTGCTCTTTCATAGTTTTTTTTATTGATACAGAGAAGCCTTCTAGGAATGGTGGAGAACGCAACCGAGTTTCTTCTAGGGCAATGACATCATAGATTTGCAACCTCTGCCATTCCTCTAACTTCAAGAAACTATTGTGCCCCCTGGTGTTCCAGCTAAGCATTTTAGTAAACGATGTTCTAAACTCCAAATACTCTGCCTGATCAATCATCGACTCTCCCAGCCATCCAGATGCATTCACTGTGTCAGAGGAGTATTGGTGCTCACTAATTCACCGTCTTCCCCAGTTATCGGACTCGCGACTTTCATTCTTGGCTGCAACAAATCTTGAGCCACCTTTACAACCACTATGCTGCATCTCCCTATCAGCGACCCGAAAATTCATCTTTTGCCCCTTGAACTCCCAGCGTGGTTAGAAGAATGAAATACTGATCCCAATGCAACATCATAAACCCTACAGAGAAAGTCTTCCTGTGCCTCTAATACCACATGTCTCATAAATTCTGTGTGAAAAAAATTTTGACACTCATTAAATAATTCACATCAGGAAGAGACACCTGCTCAATATCCTCAGAGGTAAACAGGGACGGAACACCTTTAAAATACATAGTACTCTACACCTATTGACGGGAATTGTATCATAACCTCAAAAAGAGTAGACACATTTACATTGGGAGTACCTTTCTGTTTGGCGTTCTCCTCTCCCAATTCCTTACCACTCTCCTCTTGGAATCTCACTTCATGTATACCATTATTATCCCTTACATAACTATTATACTGATTCCATTCCTTCCCCACATAGGAAGGAGTAGATCTACGAGGGTTGTCATTTCACCAAAATACTAGGGGTAGTGGGAGTGACATCACATGATCCTTGACCTCTGATGACTTCACCGGAAGTGATGTCATTTGACCCAAGCCCCAAAGTGACATCAGAGATGTGATGGAACATGACCTTTCACCCTTTGACAAAACAGGAAGTGTGCATCACACAGAATTGTTCCGAGGTACACTATGAAAAGTATTGTTACAATATCCCTGTAATGTGATATACATTTCATACACAAATGGATCACCATATTGACCATTAATATCAGTGTGTATAGGCCCATATAACCAAATTACTGTGATTGCAATCAAACGTCCAAGGCCAAATGATAATGATGTGTATATAGCACTTGCGCTAAAGCGCTTTATATAGAACAAATATACATACAATATCACACAACCTGTGTTGGTACTCATTTATCGACCTCAGTAGGGTGAAAGGCTGAGTTGATATTACCAGGATTCGAACCTGCAACCTGCAGATCACACACACATCGCAGCAGCAAGCATTCAACCCATTGATCTATCTTACTGTCTATAGTGAAATGAGTAATTACATGTCTGAATGTTCTCAAAATCAGAAAGCAAATTACACTCTGTAGTGGATACCAATAAACTGGTCATTAAGATTTAACAGCAGGCCAGTTCATCTGCAGGTCTGGTGCAAAGTTGGCCACATGGCAAGCCTGTGTGGATCTACTTTTTAGGCTTCAGAGGTTGACACAATACATACCATTGGTAGGGTTCATAACTGTGTATTAATGAATTTAGAGTAGCAGAGGGAAAGCAGTGAACTCGCACAGCATCCAGTACTCTGGGCACTTGTTACCTCATTCATGCAAACAAACATCCTGAACAGCATGCCAGGGAGGTAGGAAAGATCGACACATTACAACAAAGCATTAATTGTGGTACAATGAAATCAAGGGCCACTTTATGTGCTATGGTCAAACATTTCTACACTGTACACAACCTTTTAGGAACAAGGATTTTGTCAAGTGACCGAGGACACCGCGATTGAATGTCATGTGATGATAGACAGAGACAACAGCAGAATAAAACATACTATAAATGCAACTTGCGAAAAACAAAATACATTGAAATGGATTCCTATTCTATTGTAAATGCTTTTTGAAATTTTTCGTCTGCATTGTGAATTTGAGGTGCTTAAGAACAGACTAAATCTATGACTCACCCCCATAAGTGTGCCTGAAATAAACCTTTAATTAGTCTAGCAATTATTGTATATAATTCCAGAAAGACACATATTTGTTATTCCCATTCTTTCTTATTTAAGGTCGCTGCCCAAAGGGTTACATTGTGGCGCCCTCTGTTTTTTTAAGAGACCTGACCAAGAAAGCCAACCACTCCAGAAACAAACAGCCACATGGCGGTGGCCACAGCCCAAGGGCTTCCGTTTATGCAAAATAATAAATAAAATATGTTTTTAATTTTAATTTTATTTTTTATAGGTAGCAAGGGAGACAACAGAGGACGCAGCTGTGACCCCTGGCAACACCTAAATAACGATTGTGAGATCTCTATTAACAAATGAAGTTTCAGTAATTTGGGTCAAGGCCCACCTCCCTGAACTTTTCCTGTGAGGAGTTCAAATGTCATGGTATATGACTGCAATTTTATCAAATTTTGCAGATCCATTCGCTCCATTTTGTTGTTGAAAAAAGTCTTATATCTTTTCGGTCAACCGTAATCTTTTTCTTTTTGGAGCTCTTTTTCTTTTTTGAGCACTGTTTCGATTTTCCTTTCTGTTGGATGGAATTACTCCTAACTTCTCCAAGATCATTTCCAATTGTGTCCTCAACACAGGATTGAGCTTGATTCAGGCCATTCCCTTCCTGCTCAGGAACTGCAACAGCTGAGGGGGAAGTTAGGTTTATCTGCTCAATGTTACTGTGGCAGACCACGTCCATTTGATAGACTACATTTAATTCTGCTTATTTCGTTGATCATTAGGCAGATTTTTAGAATTTGTTTTCTGCTTTTGCCATTCAATTACTGGAAGCGTAGGACTAACTTTCCATGTTCTCAATTCTGGGTGCATTTTCGTATTAATTACAGTAGGCTCATCACAACTGGGAACTACGAGATTACACTCATACATAGATCAGGTTGAACTGTTTCTAGTTAGCTCCTCTTAAATAAAAGATAGTACACGTGTTAATCCGTACTTCTGATTGAACATTGTCATACATTTGCACCAGAGCTCTGAGAACCAGGTTAAATGCTAGCTATGTCATCCCATTAATTACTGAATTCTCTCCAAGAGTCAGATTCATCATACTCTCTCTTGCCAGTCTTTCCAATACTGATGGTACTTTCTGAGAGAATCTTTCAAAAACTGATTCTCTCCTCAGCCGCAATGTCACAGTGGAAAAACAAGCCGGAAGACCCTCTTAAATTAGTAAGTGGGAATGCTACCTTTTGGTTTTCATCCGCCAGGGCTGCGGAAGCATTATATAGAGTCTCATTCGTCATACTTTGGGCCACATTTATATGTGCACCCATTTCAATATTAGGGTGGGGATCTTCAACTACAGCGATCTCCAACCTTTCACATGGGGATTCTAGAATTAATTGACCACCAGGGCAAACTACCCTGCCCCATGTCTGGTTTACACCGGTCGGAGTCTCACTATTCCCACTGCTCAGAAGACTGCGTGTTCTTATTTGTGTCGGTGGGTAACCATTTGAGAAAAATTCCGTAATTTTTCCCTTTCAAACTGCATTTTCCTCGTGGCTCATCTTTGCACTAGCCAGAGCCATCTTCTTATCCAATGGTGTAGTCATCTTTTTGTCATCTTTGTGTGACATTCTTGTTAATTACTTTGCACTACAGGAGGAAAATGGCCCCCACTACAGGCTAGTCTCCATATCTCCACGGAGCCACTTGCTGCCGCCCTGCAGTCGAAAAGACATACACACTTACATCTTTCAGCAGAAGGGATCTCAAATCTGCATACAATAGTGACTTTCAGCTGACTTCAGCATGCAATAGTCACCTTCAGCTGACTTCAACTGACAGCCAGAATTTCAGATCGGTCTAAATAATGTGATAATATAATATAGCCCACTTATAGTGTGCCCAGCTCAAAGGGTCCACCTCTATCTATGTACACCCTCAGAATCACTGTTCATCATGGCCGTTAAACATTTAATACAAAACTTTATATGAGCACAGTAACTGCTGCATGGCCATATGGCTGCACCGCACCACTGGGCAATCACAATTTCTATGTTACCAATTCACGGGATTAACTCCACCCCCCAGATTCAATGGCACAGTGTATTCATGGGGCTGGGGGGTCAACCCCAGACTCACTGGCTTGCTATTCTCACTACGTGGGTTCTGGTTGGAGGAGATGGGGATCAGTTTGCTTTGCTCTGAACTGATAAAAAAAAAAAGAACTCTCCTTGGCACTGCAGATCTCACGGGTCTCAATGCAATTCTAGTTGCACAGTTAGAGGAGAGGACCTTGCAATCTCCTACCAACGTGAGCCCTGCATTGTCAAGCCGCACCAGACGGGAAGTCAGAGATGCAAACAGGCCGCTTCTGACAATCTGCTAGAATTAGAAGAGAGTCCAACAACATTCTTAACATCAGAAAGAGAATCAAAACTCTTCTGTTTATTCAGTCGCTTCTAGGAGAACAATAGGGGAGCAATAGCAATCACATCAGGCTAGAGGTCGGGAGTGGGAAAGAAGACACATGTGAAGTTGAGGATTTGGGGTGTGTTGGAGAGCCAGTTTATGGGTAGAACATTTTCGGTTTTTCAGGGGAAGACCACTTGAATCTCACAAGAATACAGCAGCAATGACTCAAGACACACTCAGAAATAAATGTGCGTCACACAAAATGATAAGTGATTGGGGGTAATGGTAGAGGGCTAGGGGGCAAAGAAGCAATTGAGTGGAGAGTGGGGATCTGGAAAAAAGAATGGGGACACAAGGTGAGTGCCCATGAGGACGTGGAAGACATTTTAACTCTGGGAATTTTTAACCATTATCGCAGGAATCGGTGACCTGCCACTCTACCGAAGGAATTTCTGTTATTGGAAAAGATTACTGGAAAATTAGTGCAGGACTAAGGAGTTCGGAAAAAAGGTTTAACACCTGTATTGCCTACATCTACTGTGTAAGGGGCAATGGGTGTTTGCAAAAGAAAGCTATTGGTGCAACACGTACAGCGTACAGCGGCCACGATCAAAGGCCACAGGTAGTGAAACTTCAAGAAACTATCCAATATGTTTGGCCATGGCCACTGGCTAAAGAACATGGCTAAGGGGGCCTAAGGAAACTAGGGTACAGCAAAACCCTTGAAATCTAGTGAAAAATCATTTGTTAAGTGAGAGTTAAGGTGATCAGATTTAACGCAAAATAAACCCTGAAATTCAGCACTCACATTTCAATCAATTCCACTTCTGAGAATAAAATGCGTCACACAAACTAAACAGAGGGTCAGGGATGGAAATAGCAATTGAGAGGAGTGGGGGACCACGTAAAGAGGAGAAGGGCATTTTGTGAGTGCCTGTGAGGGAGTTTTGGATTTTCTAATTTTCTCAGGGGATTACCGGGGGAATCTTGCGGGCGTTGGTTGTTCAATGCCGCTGTATGTGAAGTTTATTGCCATTGTCGAGGGAATATCGGGGAATCCCTTAGGAATGAGGTGAGAGTGAGATCAAAAGTAATTTTAAACCACAGAGATCACAACATCTAGGCAGGGAGTAATGGGTCTCTTTGCTGAAGGTCATGGCCAATAGTCCCAAAGAAACGTAATGGTGCAACAACTAGAATGTTCACAGCCGGAGGCCATGACTAGTGGGTTCAGAAGAAACCTATCGGTGTAACAGGTACAGTGGCCACAGCGAAAGGCTGTGGCCCCTGGCATGGCTGAAGGTCATGGCTAGTGGGCCAGAAGAAATCTACTGTTAACATGTACAGTGGCCACAGTGAAAGGGGGTGGATAATGTCCAAGGTTGAAATCGAAGACCATGGCTAGTAGTAAAACAAAACCCCTGAAATTCGGTGAACATTTTTTAGAGAGAGTTAAGGTGATCAGATTTAACATGAAAAATATACAGCAAAAAAACTTTTGAAAGTCAGTGAAATAAACTTTGTTAAGAGACAGTTAAGGTGATCAGATTTAACGAAAAAAAAAAAACCTGAAACGGAATGGAATTGTACAAGGAACAATGCTTTGACAAGCCAGAAAGCCACAACCAAATGTAGAGTTTTGCTGGAATCCAGGGAAAGGGGAGGGGGGTGTCCAAATGTCATTCAGTCAGTAATGTCCGGAGGGTTTTAAGAGGTAACTATGCAAACTTTGATGCAGATTCGGTAAAGGGTGTGAAATTATATTTTAAAAAAAAAATTCTTCACTAAGCCGCAAACCTGCAAACAAATTTTTACTTGGGCTGAAATCTGGGGAAAGGGGATGTCCACACGTCATGTAGCCAGTAATGTCTGGAGGGTACTAACAGGTAACTATGCAAAATTTGGTGCAGATTGGCTAAACAGTGTGGACATTTATAACGAACAACACTTTGCCACAAACCCAGCCACCCACAACTTTCCACTTTTAGAACTATAGAATATTATTTTGCGAATTGGGGCGAAAGATAAGACTGCCGGTATGATCCCCTTATCGAAACAAAACCATGATTTGATAGCAAATCCACCAATGAAAGAAATTCATTGATCCATACAGGCATTGTTTTTAATTATACAGTATTAGGTTATAATTGTATTAATCACAAGCAATCAGATATTGGCGATACTGAGTTTGAACCAACTGGCTATTACTAGGCGGGGTGTGTGTGTGTGTGCGTGCGTGCATGCATGCGTGCGTGCGTGCGTGCGTGCGTGTGTGTGTGTGTGTGTGTGCTTTGTATGAGTGAATGAAGGTAGTGCCATCATCTAGCAGGCACTTAACACGTATATGAGAGAAATGTTGTACAATAGTTCTAAGCACTACAAATACTTTCACAAGTGTCAGGTAATGCCATCATGTGGCCAGATACTCCCACTATATATTCATTGCTTGCACAGGGTCATTGCAAGCCACTTCCCGATAAGCACGAGCTGCACAGAATCAACAATGCCCAGTGCACCCACAGTTTGGAGCAACATTCAGTGAACAGGATCAATATAAACAAAGCTGAGTGCATCCAAAGGGAAGTATCAATCATGGCCCCATTTTGTGGGCAGGCGCAGTGACAGTGTGTGGCTATTGGCCTCTGTACCGAATTTTGAGGAAAGAACTTTAGATGCGCAATCAATGGGGTTTATGCGTCATTGTATGGAAGGTAACACTCATTGCCTGCGGGACAGCCATCCCAAGAGATATGGAAATTTGTCAAATATTTAAAATTTAAATACTTATTATAAACTATTTAACAACACAATTATGGCTGTTTTTACTTACCCCACTTGGAATGCAAAACTGCAAGTACCATAATAATGGGATCACAAAAGTGATGGGTGGAAGGTTTTGAATGAATCTGTACCAGGGGCATTGCTCTGGGCAACCTTTCACACCATAGTTTTTAAGCCCATCCGCGCCATTGCAAAAGGGGTCCAGCCATATGCAAATCAGTCAGGTACTGCCACCAATGGTAGCAGCCCAGCCCGAACTGCTAGGCCAGGTCCCCTCTGCACAGAAACACAAGCAATCCCAGGCATGTTTCGGCCTTGTTGGGCCTCCTCAGTGGGGTGCAGCTTGGTTCCCTATGGCGCAGCAAGCAAGGGACCCACGTCTGGGTATACCCTCCCTCACATAGTGAGACAAACTGTGACCACAAAAGTGATGGGTGGAAGGTTTTGAATGAATATGTACCACTGGAATTGCTCTGGGCAACCTTCCACACCATTGTTTTTTAGCCTGTCTGCGCCATTGCAAAAGGTGTCCAGGCATATGTAAATCAGTCAGTTACTGAAACCAATGGTAGCAGCCCAGCCCAAACTGCTAGGCCAGGTCCCCTGTGCACAGAAACACAAGCAACCCCAGACATGTTTCGTCCTTGTTGGGCCTCCTCAGTGAGGTGCAGCTTGGTTCCCTATGGCGCATCGAGCAAGGGACCCATGTCTGGGCATACGCTCTCTCACATAGTGAGACAAACTGTGACCACAAAAGTGATGGGTGGAAGGTTTTGAATGAATCTGTACCACTGGCATTGCTCTGGGCAACCTTGCACACCATCGTTTTTTAGCCCGTCTGCGCCATTGCAAAAGGGCTCCAGCCATATGCAAATCAGTCAGGTACTGCCACCAATGGTAGCAGCCCAGCCCAAACTGCTAGGCCAGGTCCCCTCTGCACAGAAACACAAGCAACCACAGACATGTTTGGGCCTTGTTGGGCCTCCTTAGTGAGGTGCAGCTTGGTTCCCTATGGCGCAGCGAGCAAGGGACCCACATCTGGGCATACCCTCTCTCACATAGTGAGACAAACTGCGACCACAAAAGTGATGGGTGGAATGTTTTGAATGAATCTGTACCACTGGCATTGCTCTGGGCAACCTTCCCCACCATTGTTTTTTTTAGCCCTGCTGCGCCATTGGAAAAGGGGTCTAGCCATAGGCAACTCAGTCAGGTACTGCCACCAATGGTAGCAGCCCAGCCCGAACTGCTAGGCCAGGTCCCCTCTGCACAGAAACACAAGCAACCTCAGACATGTTTCGGCCTTGGTAGGCCTCCTCAGTGAGGTGCAGGTTGGTTCACTATGGTGCAGTGAGCAAGGGACCCACTTCTGGGCATACCCTCTCTCACATAGTGAGACAAACTGTGACCACAAAAGTGATGGGTGAAAGGTTTTGAATGAATCTGTACCGCTGGCATTGCTCTGGGCAACCTTCCACACCATTGTTTTTTTGACTTTCTGCGCCATTGCAAAAGGGGTCCACCGATATGCAAATCAGTCAGGTACTGCCACCAATGGTAGCAGCCCAGCCCGAACTGCCTGGCCAGGTCCCCTCTGCACAGAAACACAAGCAACCCCAGACATGTTTCGGCCTTGTTGGACCTCCTCAGTGAGGTGCAGCTTGGTTCCCTATGGCGCAGCGAGCAAGGGACCCAGGTCTGGGAATACCCTCTCTCACATAATGAGACAAACTGTGACCACAAAAGTGATGGGTGGAAGGTTTTGAATGAATCTGTACCACTGGCATTGCTCTGGGCAACCTTCCACACCATAGTTTTTTAGGCCGACTGCGCCATTGCAAAAGGGGTCCAGCCATATGCAAATCAGTCAGGTACTGCCACCAACGGTAGCAGCCCAGCCCGAACTGCTAGGCTGGGTCCCCTCTGTACAGAAACACAAGCAACCCCAGACATGTTTCGGCCTTGTTGGGCCTCCTCAGTGAGGTGCAGCTTGGTTCCCTATGGCGCAGAGAGCAAGGGACCCACGTCTGGGCATACCCTCTCTCACATAGTGAGACAAACTGTGACCACAAAAGTGATGGGTGGAAGGTTTTGAATGATCTGTACAACTGGCATTGCTCTAGGCAAACTTCTACACCATCGTTTTTTAGCCCGTCTGCACCATTGCAAAAGGGGTCCAGCCATATACAAATCAGTCAGGTACTGCCACCAATGGTAGCAGCCCAGCCCGAACTGCTTGGCAAGGTCCCCTCTGCACAGAAACACAAGCAACCCCAGACATGTTTCGGCTTTGTTGGGCCTCCTCAGTGAGGTGGGAGCCAGACAACTTTTCTTTCGTTTTGCAACTGCGCTTTCATGACTTATAGACATAGCAAATTAAACAGTTTGAAAATTCAACAGCTCATAGTCATGGAGTGACACACACATGCATCTAATTATTAAGAACCATGAACAGTGAATGTGTGTTTCTTTACATACACAAACACTTGTCTGTGCACGAAGAATGGGGCCCAATTTTATGTGAGAAATCCTTGTTTGTACTTCACTTAGGCCATATGTCACGTCCGCCTTAAGGACAGGAGGAATCAGCCTGTAAACACATACTGAGAGAGGATGCAAGGGACCACAACAGCCCCTGGGAACAGCAAGAGGGGAGCGGTGGTACAGACTGTGTACCTTTCACACAAAGGCCCAAATGGACTTCACCTCCCAGAATGTCCGTGGTGAGATCACGTGTCCATAATGAAATCCCGTGAAATCCCCAGAGACTTACTGGAACAGGACGACAGCCTATAAAAAGCCACACTCAACTCCATTTCATGCACGTCATTCATGTGTACTTACCTGGAGTGCATCCTCACTCAGAACAAGCTCAGTGGGACCTGGAAAGAAGATGAAAAAAAAGGAAAACAGGGTATTCGGACATGGAAACAAGGCTAGCTTAGAGACTCATATTCAAAGAACCGTCGTCAACTCCACATCGCTCAACATCCCAGCACCTGTGTGGTAAGATGGTGATAAGAATAAAAGAACATTGGCGAAAGCATTACATACAACAATCCTCTGAAGACAAGAGGGTTTGCTAGGATAAC
Organism: Ambystoma mexicanum; assembly: GCF_040938575.1. Taxonomy (NCBI): domain Eukaryota; kingdom Metazoa; phylum Chordata; class Amphibia; order Caudata; family Ambystomatidae; genus Ambystoma; species Ambystoma mexicanum. The sequence continues at coordinate 363,996,484 of NC_090926.1, read as the reverse complement.
TGTTGCAAGAGAAAGGTGAGTCCTGATGCAACACACCACTGTATCTGCAAAATTTGCCACTATTCTTTGGGAATGAACACAGTTATGCGTTAAGAACAAAGTACCCAGTGCATCCAACGTCTATACTCCACTGTTGAGCAGCTAGCTTGCACCAGTCACTTTGAAGACGACGTTCTTAGTCATTCACACCTCATGCTCAGGTACTTACACACCAAACCACAGGAGTTGCAGCAAGTGGGTCAGTGGTGAAAGTGGAAAAAAGGAATTGGTGGTACTCTGGCTGCATCCAAGAAGGAGGGACTGGAATGGCTGGACAGATGGTGGAGGAGGCCAGGGTGCAGGTGTGGGGGATTGGATCACTAACCTTGGCTGAACAGTGAAGCAGGGATTTTAATCCACTCTGCAGATTTGACCACATACCTTCAAACCTTTACTCGGTGCAAATAATGTGGATGTCAAGGCTTGCAGTAATAATGTCTTATAGAGTTTACAAAAATACAAGTTGCATGATCAAGCTACATGACAACATCTACATTCTTAAAGCAGCATGTTAATCCCAAAAAATATAATTGTGTCTTTCAGTTTCATATCCTGAATGGTAAAATAAAAATGCAAGATAATGCAAACCTGAAAAATCTAGTTAACCCCCCTGTACTTGCAGTGATTTAAGACATGTAATACACGAAGCTGTGTAATAAAATTAGATATATATGGAGATTCTTTGCAGCAAACCTCCAGCTCCTTGTTATTCATGATGTTTAAAACATTTGATTAGTGACATGAAGCAACTTTATTTTTTTGCATGTCAAAAGTTGTCATCATGAATATAAACATTACTTTAAATGGGTGCTTTGTGTTGCCCACTTTAACTATCAAAGATTTTCAAGGTAACGGGTGCTTTGCAAGCTCTTTGATTTGGAAATATGCCATCATGCATATGAACGGCTCTGCCAATTATAAAAGAAATGTGTTTGCAACCTGAGTACCTTAACGACCTGCAGAGCCAAGGGTACAATGTCCTTTCATTGCCTGAAATGTCATCCCCGACATGTTAACGTGTGTATTACAACGAATATGCTCATCAAGTTCTTTTTTAGGGGGGGGCATATAACGGTCTGGGGGACAGGGAATAGCTAAAAGAAGTGGGGGAGAGGGTATTGGGGGGTAACATCACCTAAAAAGAAATGAATGAGCATTTTCATTAGAATGTACACATTAAAATGCCAGGGGATGAAATTGCAGGCGCTGAAATAACATAGAACCGAGCCAAGGATGCTGTGTGTGTGTGTGTCTGCCTCGCTGAGACTTGCGAAACAGGCAGTGCTTGAATGTCTAGCCTGAGCAGATTCTATAACTGGCTAGGGAGAAAGAAAAAGCGTCCAAACATGTATCGTGAGCCTTTAAACTAAAGGTATGCTCAGTAAAAAGCAAACAAACTAGTGGTATGGCTTACCAATGATTTATATTACACTTCCATCTCTGAAGTGGGTTTTGTTTCTTATAGACTTGTATTTTTGCCCACAGTGGAAAAGAACAGGGGGAAAAAGGAAGTCACACACAGAGAACACAGAAAACCTACAATTTCCTGCAATGCGATCTCTATCCATCAAAACAGATTGTCGCAGCCTGCAGGATATCCCTCTATTCTCATATTCAGCTGGAGGGGAAATTCCACGGTAGGGTGAGAGCAGGCATCTCAGAGGTGATGCGTCCTGAAGCTGCCAGACCAGGCAGGCCATTTCACTATATCCCCAGTTCTTGTGCAAGCACGATACACACCTGCTTGCAACATGGGCTGACAACTGCATGAGCCTCACCAAGGAGCAACTACAGCATCTGTTGGGTGATGCACTACACGTCCGCAAAACGGCCCACAATCGTGCTGCAGCACAGATTAATACTAGCAAGCAAACCTCGGATTCCAGTCCACATGTAAAGGCATGCCCACAATCTGGGGCAAGTGGAAAAACAGCATGCCCAACAACATGTTTGATTGTTTGGGGATAGTTCTTGATTCGATGTCTGAATGTATGTTTAAATGCTAAGAAAGTAACTGCACCAGTTATAAGTGACGGTAGATCAGTACAATGTTGCCTTAAAAGTGATTCCAATGGGGAGGCCTTTCTCTCGTAGTATATATGGGTCAATGTCAGGACCAACATCACATACAAAATTGTCTTATCAACTAAAGGAATAATTGCTGTTATGGTCAGAGTTCCTCTCAAGTTTTATTGGCCCAGGAGTGGTGAGCTATCTGTGTTTACAGACGCTGCTGGCTTAGTGGGTTTCGGGGCAATTTGTGGTTCTCATGGGTGCGAGCAGTTTTGACCAAATTAATGGCGAAATTCAGGGCTAACGCGTAACGTTACATTTCTGTAGTCCTTTCTCATGGTGGTATCGATATGGTGGTGGGGCAAATCCCTCTGTGCAAAAGCACTGTCTTTTGGTCTGACAGTATTTCTGTTGTTGAGGTCATTAGTAGACAGGCTTCTAACTGCAGGTTGTTTTTTGTTTATTGAAGAAGTTAATATCATATTGTCTGCACTGTGACATTATATTCCAGGCTTGTTATGTCCTGGGTGAAAGAATTAACGTGACACATGCTTTGTCACATTTTAAGAGCTCATTGTTCTCTGTGGATTTATGGAGCATTGGAGCCCAGTTTTCAAATTCTTAATTGTGTCATCTGTAATTAGGCTTATGAAGCAGCATTCTGGGCTTATTATTGTTTTGACAAGGAATATGGGCTCTGTGACGTGTTCAGTTGGTCTGATGTGGCAGCTTATTTGTAGAAGCTAAGAGACCAGGGCTGGTGATTGGTATTTTCCAGAACACAAGCCATTTATTTTTCTCCAGATTACGTGGGTAGGGGTGGGGACTGGGGGCGATTTCAGTTCCCATGTTATACTAAGGAAGGCATTGCAATGATGGGCTAGGCTATTATTGTGGCTTTACTCCAAAGAGAGCTGGGGGGTTCTCCAGTGTGTATATTATTTAGCCTATGAACCAGTGTTATTCTTAGTGGCTTACTGTCTGGGTTTCTTTGGGGAATTTAGGGTGAGTAAACTGGTTACATCCTCTAGGAAGATTTACCACTGGGGTTGAAATCTGCAGACACTCGATTTTACCTGGACGAGGTGAAGTTATGTCTTCCCAGGTCAAACAGGGACCAGTTGTGAAAGGGTGCCTGGGTGAAAATGTCGGCAGCCACGTCCCAGACATGGTGCCCGGGTGGCACCTTGAAGCAATATTTAATAATGGGACCTTTGGCTAGCCACGCTAACTCTTTAGTGGATGCAAGCAGGAAACTAGAATTTCAATTTTGTAGGGTGTTGCAGAAAGCATGTCAGAGATTGGACTTTCCTACCCCGGGTTTCACTTCTAACGCTTTCTTAATAGGGCTGCCATGGAGGCAGCTGGAATGGTTCTCCCACCACATTCTTTACAGAAAATAGGCCATTGGGAGTATGAATGTTACCTGCAGTATGTAAGGTGTAGGGATGGCATGGTATCACAAGTATGACACTGACACAATAGGTACAATTTATAAAACCTTATTGAAGTTGCTGGGGTTGGAAAAACTCATTCTTTGCCCTACAACTAAGATGGGGGTATTCTCGACCACCAAACGATAAACAAAACAGTCATTGTGGAGTATGTGAAATCACAATTGCCTATCCAACAAAACCTGATGCCTGCCTTATCACTTGTGCAAAAAGTGCATAAAGGAGAAATTAATGTAAAGGAAAAATCAGTGTTCAAAAGAATAAATGTGGCTGAATCAGCTCTCCTCCACATGTTAGACCACACAGAGTAAGGCGATCCCTGTAGGCAGCATGACACACTCTGGCTCAGGGTTTCAACACATGAGCAATTCAAGACGAGTATTGAGACCCACCTGGCCTTCCACGTTAAAGTGGCTCTTTCTAGCCTGTCAAAGAACATTTCACAAAAAGTGCACATTAGTCCCCATCTGTCGGGCTCAGACTTCTTCGAAACAAAAGTTCACGTTGATCCCTCTATCTTGGGCTCATACCTCAAAAATAAACTCACATAGGTCCCCCTCTGTCGGGCTCAGATCTCTTCAAAAGAAAATTCAACAAGACTTGAAAGGAGGCTCCCTTCCCCAAGCTTATTACACTTTGGGTCTCCCTCAGTCGGGCTCTGACTGCTTTAGGATGTCGAAATGTGTGTGGCTTTCTTTACAGACCTCTGCAGGGCCACTTCCACTAAACGTTCAAGGTTCAACTTTCCCTCTCCCCTTATCTAGGAGATAGTTTTGCTTACTTCGCTTTAGCAGTTAAGTCACTTAATCATTTCAAACAATGCACCTTTCATGGAGACTTTCAGGTGGGCTACTTTCTTTCACCGGACCATGCAGTTAATCAGTACTGCTGATTTCACAGCTGTCCTTACTTCAAAGTTCATTCACAGGTCTGTCTTTCTTCACATCTCACCCACACACATGCAGCCTTCAGTTGCAATATAATGTTGCCACTTCAATCTTTAACACACACCGGTCTCTCAGGTCACTTGCTAATTCACCTGCTCGTTGTGTTTCTTTCTTGGATTTATGATTTCCAATTCACAAGTCAAGGTTAGTACCACAGGTGTCACCTTGCCTCACCAACTCTGCTGTTTGCAAAGGAGGGTCGCTGGTGTCCTTGAAACACAATTCAGCTTTCTGATGTGGGATCTGGCCTTCTCTATGTGTCTTTCGTAGCCTGTGGGAGGCAACAACCTCCAACAGGGAACTCTTGGGGTTTTGAACCCGCTGCTCTCGTCCCTTGGTCCGTCGCTCTGCTCCAGTAGGTTTTCCTTCGCCCCGAAAGTACTGCTCCTACTCATGTTCTTTCTTGCTCAGAGTGTGTCTCTAGGTTCTGCCTTATCTTTGTGTGAGAAGAGCTAATTGGTATCATGTGTATGCACTTGAAGTCAAGTGCCTGACTTTGCATGGCCCGATTAACGGGACATGTCCAGTACGATGCATGAGAGCTACTCATGTTACTCTCAGTCACCCTCTTCCTCTGTCCAGAGTGGGTGTAAGAAACGGGTGGGGGTTGGGACCTCAGGAGATCAGAAAAAACAGGATGGGTTGGATGAACAAAAAAGGGGGGAACACCACGTTTCACCATCGAATGTCTCACCCCCAATCTCCTAAGGCCCCTCACCCAGGTGATCCTCCCCCACTGGTCCACCCCCAGGAACTGGGGCCAAAAGCGATGGCTGTGTCCTGGCCACCTGGATGACAAGTACCCGCGGACTAGCGGGTGAGACACCCTCTGGTTTCTCACACAGGCCTGACTTGCTGTTTCCTCATTAGGTATGTCACCCTTTTGTTTTTCTCTCTTAACTTATCATTTTTCTCTTCCAGGAGTTGTGCGAGTCAGAAGAGTTGCATGGATATGCAGGCATTCATTTATATTGAGTGTGGTGGCAAGGATTAAGGACGGCTTTCACGTGAGAGATGTATTTACAGCGGATCTTCTTGATTTTGATTGGGAGATGGAGGTCTGTGATCACTGCATATTCAAAATATTTAGCTGAACACAGCTCAAAAAGGGCAGTTCACATTCCCAGATGTTTAAATGCTACATGTGGTTGGCAATGACAAGGAATATTGGGATAGGCATCAACTATTCCTATTGCATGAGGTTGCACTGTTGGCTCGGTTTTTCAAGGACACTACCATAGTTCAGTCTGAGATGATTCATAGACAGTATTGGGGCAAAGGGAATGACCCTGAGCAATAAACACTTCCATGAAGAAACAGATCATTGAGCTATCCAAGTTCACCCTCTCCCAGAAGTTGCACAATTTTAGGCATGGAATGTTTAGGCTCTCCTCCACAGCACTGTTTCACTTGAATAGCATTTGTCTTCCGGATGAAGGGATGGATGTATTCCTCCATGATTTACTGGGGGACATTCACAGGTGTTTTATTTCCCTAGTGTTAGGGGGGAGCTGTTGGACAGTAGCCCACCAGCCCTTTGGTGCTGTTTGCAGGGACCTTCACAATGAAGATGTTACCACCATGACCATTGATGTATTTGCTATATGAAATATGTTATGTTATCCAGGCTGTGGATGAGGGCCCCCTCCCATCCAATAGGTCAACAAGAACGCCTGGATGGTTGGTTGCCCCTTGGGTTGCCCATGAGATTCCCAACATAAAAATCAGATTCCAAGCTTGGGTCTTCGACTTTCGAATTTGACTTTTCAATTCAAAATCAAATGTATTACATGCAACTGTTTGTCAGTGTGCTTCCTAAAGCTGAAAAACTAACAACTCCACCCTGTGTTCAACAAAGTCATGGCTTGTATACACAAAATCAAATAATTTAAATAATTACACATAACAGTTACAACGTCATCCCACAATCCCCATTGGATACCCCTTATAAAGAACCTAAACACCTCCTATAGTCTCTAACCCCATTGGATACATTTACTAAACACCATCCCCTTTTAACATGGTCTCATTACATAGCCAGTCATGACATCCTGAAATATAATTGCTCTATTATCTCAAACAAATGTCTCAAACAGTGTGATTTGGACCCACTGGGAACTCAGACTCAATAATATCATTCAATCATTCAAAGGTAGAACATCCTGTACCATCCTCCAACTAGACCCCTTTGCTGTCTTTACAGGGCACATGGCTGTATTACACAGGGAGGCTGATGGCTGTGTCATAGCTTGCTGCCACAATAGTATCATGGATCCTTCATCAGCCTCCCTTTGCATGGGGTATTGTCTCACTCGGGGCAATATCGCACCTGGCTTTAACTTTATCTGCACTGCCCCTATGCTCTTCAATAACTCCATATCATTGGTTTTACTGGTCCAAAAGTGGATAGGTACATTCTCCAAATTCTACTACAAATATTGCAATGTGGTTTTAACAATAGACATAATCTGTGGTATCTCTATATGCTCTATTGTAATCGGGCAAGGTATATATAACTCAAATACCATCTCTCCCATGTCCACGGCATACTCGAAAAACTTTTTGTCGGACACCCCCCTTAATCTGTGCCTAAAAGAACAGCCTTGTCCTTTCTCGTAATCAATGCTTCTGGATGCAAAGTAATACCAGTACCTGGTGTTTTTTCTTGTGGGACAGCAGGATGGAATAACAGCACAGTAGGTACACGCACTGCTCTCCCTCCAATGCCAGGTGCACATCCAGCACTATCTTTACCACATAGAGAAACATGTCTGGATGCACAGGCACACCTGCACTGTGCTATTGCTGTAACATGTTTGCATAAGTGCAATTTCCCTAGCAGAATAGAAACCTGGTGTCAAGCATACTATACTTTCCTCCGAGAATATTCAGTTTGCTCAGAAGATCTCTGCCCAGAGATTCACTGGGGTATCTGTACAATACAACAACAGAGCTGACACATCCTGAGTACCTACTGTAATAGGTAGAGCCTCTGTGTAAAGAACTGACAAAAGTGCCCCAGAGAACCCAGGTGTGTCCCTCATCTTTCCTGACAGGGGAACCTTACCTTCTTAGATGTAAGCTGTAGTTGCCCCTCAATCGACCATAACAGTAAATGTACAGTCTCCCATCGTCACACCTACCTGGGGTTCCTCTTCTGGAAAGTGACTGACAGGACTGGACACCTCAGAGTTCTTTGTGGGCTGTCTTAGTGAGGATATATGCTCGTGCCCAGGAGTCTTAGGGGCACGCGTTCCAGAATAGTGCATCAGCGGACCTTGGGGTAAGGGATTCTTATCTCAGGATTGTATAGGTGCCTGTGCTGGTAAAGCTGGCTGTTGCTTGTGGGTCTGTGTGGCCTCAGGCTTTGGGTAATGAACTTTCCAGGCTTCCTCTGGTTGCACAGATCCTATGTCATAGTTGGGTGCTGCATTTGTGACGAGGGATGAAACACAAACCTACCTGCTGATCAATTTGGGGTAGCATGAGAATCATACAAATATGGTGATCTACTCCTGTAATACCCTGCTAAATGCCCCATCCTTTCACAAGACCAACACTGACCTCCAAATGGTCCTCCAAAAACCTCCAAATTGTCTGCCAAACCTAGGACTTAGCCCTCCGAATCCATTTCCTCGTGCATTCTGAAACCATCCTCTTCCCCTCTGAAAACCTCCCATCTCCCTTCTATCTGTAGCGTATCCATCTCCCCATGCCTGTGCAATAGCATGTTGATATTGCTCTTGCTGTCCCTGATGTCCTTCAGTGGAGCTTGTAATCAAAGTCCCTTCCATATTTAGCTTGTCTAGCTTTTTTGCAATATCTTCGCTTCAGCTTTGAACACCTGTTTCTGCTGCTTCTATCTCTTTTTCTTGGCTCCTTTTACAATGATGAACATTGTGCACCTCAATTTCCGCCCAACCATTTGCTTCAAATCCACTACTTTATCTAGATCATTCTTTGCATATTTGTGGAGTCCCTTCATTAACATATGACAGAATATTGCAACTTTTTTTTTCTTCCCATGCCTCCCCTGTTTCGGCTGGCCACATTTCCTGAATTTGCTGTATATACAAGGCAGGATCATCATCTGCCTTCATAGTGCGAGCCATCATTTAATTTATATCTGGTGTGTCTGGGCATGTGTTTCCCAAAGCTGCCCATACTTGCATCTTACAATTATTAAAGGGTGTGCCATCATGATCATTAGTGTTCAGCTGCACCCCTAGAGACCCTGCGTAAATACAAAAATGTAATCTGCTGCTCCCCCAATAGTACAGCAAACAAACTTTTCATATTGCCCCACAGCCAACATTGTCCCTGCTTTCTGTTTTTCAAGGGCATAAATCTGCTTCCCTTCTCCAGCAGTGAATGAGAGTAGCATTTTCATTAAAATACGTTGATCCATATGTGGCCATGGAACATAATATTCTCTTCCCAGTCCCTTCTGTAATAGCAGGAAGTTATTCCCTTGATTTTTGTCTGAGCCATTCCCATTCCCTTTTTACATTTCACGACTGCTACTCGGCTGCCGTGACGTGTCCTATGCCATGGTCCTCATTGTGTAACCTCCCTCCTATCTCTCAGTGCTTCCCTCTGTTCCTCATCTGTTACCCATTCTCCTTCATCTGCTGTTTCTGCTCACCTTTCAGTATTCATTGAATAGTAGCCTACATCACTTCATGCAATTCCATGTGCCGGAACCTCATGCATCCCATCTAGACTGAAACCTTCCTCGTCTAGGTCCACCTTGACCTTTCTAATAACTGTGCAATCAATCTTGAAAATAATCTGTCCTGATTTCCACTTTTCCATACCAGCCTCTGTACTCTGTTCTTCCCTGTCTCCCTGTGTTGCTCTTGCTTATTCCTCCTCCTCTCTTTGCAGCGCTTCTTCTAAACACCTACACACTTGATTCTCTTTCTCCATCCTTAATCATTCTCTTGTTCTAATGGTCGGAGCCACTTGCCTGTTCACATCTAGACTATATTGGGCAGAATACCGGGGATGGGTATATCCCGCAGGATGCTGTATAGGCAAACAACCATAAGGTGGTGGGGTGGTCACAGTTTCGGAGTATACATGCATTGGCTGTAATAATTCTATTTTATCCTTAGGGGCTTTTCCTACATCCTCAAACCTTTTCCACAACTCAAAGCAGCTCTGCCTTTTGTCAAATGTTTTCCTCTTGTGTTTCGCTGACAAATAGGTGTACATGTTATCCAAAATATCTCTGTCATATGTGCCCTCTTCGGGCCATGATTTATACATCCTGCCTTTAGTTCCCTGGACCCACTCAAGGTGGTAATTCAGGATTTTTTCATTATACCGAGGGAGCCTCCATACTCCTTTCCAATTTCAAAAAATAAGACACTGCAGCCAAGTATTTAGCAAGGAAAACCCCAGAGTCTTGGAGGGCTTGGAGATCTCTATGTTGATCACCAAATGTAGAAGGGTAAACCCAAATACAATAAAAAAACTCAAAAAGAGAGAAAATACACATTGCCGTAAAAACACATTTATTACATGCAAATGCCAAGGGGAGTCGGTTAGTCAGCTTCAAAAAGCTGAAAACTAACTAGTGCATCCTATGTTCATCAAAATTGCGGCTTTTATTCACAAAATCAAATAATGTGCATGGTTACACATAACAGGTACAATGTCAAACCACAATCCCCATTGGCTAACCCCTATGCAAAGAACCTAAACATCCTCTATATTCTCTGACACCATTGGATACAATGATTAAACACAATCACCTTTTCACGTGATTTCATTAAGTAGCCAGTCATGAAATTCTGAAATATAATTGGGCTGTTATCTCAAACAGTTTTCAACAGTTGACTCGCCCCATTTGTCAGAGGAATTGTGACTCAGTTTGTGATGTGCATAACCTCGATATGATCCCATCAAAGAGAGGGAGGAGTGAAGACAGTGGCCATTCCTTTGATCGCACAATAGCTTCATCATTACCCCACACAAGCTGGAATCCCAAACTTTTCCTTCAGCATTCCTTCGCAACACCTCCTGCGACTTCCATCTTATCCTGCTTATCTTCCTGGGAACCCACATGGAATCATAAAACACCTGTAATGGTGGAGATGAGACACATGACTGGTAAGGCAATGTCCCCACCTGTTCCCAAATGAGTGCGAACATATAGAATAAGAAAACTTAGTTTTGCTTAGAGTTAGTTTTGCCTCATGCTAGGGAGTTAGTTTGCCACATTATAGCGAGGTTCAGGTTTCTGAATAAATAGCGAGGGAATGTAGTAAATGGTGGTATGCACAGGTGGGTAGGGTATACATGGATGTAATGCAGCATTATAAATGACAAGAGAAGTGCAATTTTGCCCTTTGTAAGGACCTGCACAGCACATGGTTAGAAGGCACAGCAATGTGGTTTGAATAGCTTGATAGGGATTTTTATTGGTTCATGGTGGTGTCCATGGTGGTGAAAGTGCCAAAGCTGAGAGAAAAGGAGGATAGCTGAAACTGCACAAATAGGCCTTTCTCATGGTTCCAGTTCAGATAAGCAAAAATTAAGTTTGTTTTTTTGCTAGCAAACAGAAATACAGAAGTTATAATTGCCAGGTGCACACAGTAACATTACCAATAACACACTAGCAATATATACCCACAGCAACAACAATGGTGAAAGCAGTTCAGCGCACACACAAAGAACACATTAACAGGTTGAATACATTGAAGGCAAAAGATCTCATACACTGGCCTCACACTACAATGAATTTGCTATGCATGAATTACCCAATTTGATAAAACATCTGCAATCAGCAGTATCTATCAGAAGGAATTACATGATGAGCTATGCAAGGTTGAGCAAACCGTTTGGGAAGATTGGTGCCTGGTGAGGAAAGATGAGAAAGGATTGAGTTTGGTAGTTCCTTAACAAGGGCAACTTTTGATCTCTCCCTTCCCACCAACAGTTAATTGGACTGTTGTTGATAAGTGTCACACCCAAGGCCACATCAGTAACAGGCACCAGTATTGTGACTATGTTAGTATGTTGTGGTGCCAGGTATTAGAGCACTGTCCCATGATGCCTGGCATACGACACAACATCTTGCATAGTAGGATGGACCCTGGGCAGGGATAATTATTATCCAATTAGAAGAAATGTATAGAACAATATAGGTGGTTCTATTTTAACAACCAATGGCAGCTAGTGAATATTGTTTTTTAGATAAATATGACAATTTAATTTGTTTAGTGTATAACCCCTGGGTTACCAGGAAGTAATTAAAAACATCTGCAGACCTTGTACCATCCGAATGGACCAAATAAAGCTGGGTTATTTGTGCACCTTGGTTTTCTTCCTTATTTTGGTTGGTTTGAATGATTGGTAGCTCATTTAAACACCAGTCTACCTCTAGCCCTGGAGCATCCATTCAATGTAGTTTGTTGACTAACCCCAATCTGACTCTCACAATCCTAACAGTATGTGCTAGTCATTCAATAACAAGGTGTCTTGTTCCCAGGAAGTCTGTCTCTCACATCTTCACATTCATCTAACCATAATGACAAACCTAATGGCAGTTTATTCTGTCTTCATTTGGCCTGCTATTGCCATCTATCCAATGTGTTCTGCTTCCTCCCCCTTTCCTGAACTCGGTCATCCAAACACTTGCAGAGGGAAGGAAACTCAACCCCTTCAAAACAAACTCTGCAGCCTAAGGCTCTACCTACAATAAGCCTGCAATCTTCGAGAAGGCTTTATGTAAATAAGTCAGAACTTCTTGATAACACGATACTCTAACTACATATTTATCCTAAAGTATCTTAAGTCCCCATGTGTCCACTTCACAAGTTTACTGTATCCCCCTAAAACCTCCCTGGCCCTCATTACGACCCTGGCGGAAATCGAAAAACGATGGCGGAAATGCAATACCGCCATCGAATAGCGCTCGGTGCGACTATGACCCGTCACCGCAAAGTACGAAGCCATTAGCCGGTCAAGTGGCACAGCGAGTAGAGCGCCCGCTTTGACACCCGTGCAGAGCCTGTTAACGCAGGTTCGAATCCCGGCGGGGCCAAACTCAGCCTTTCATCCTTCCGAGGTCGATAAATGAGCACCACACACCGTGGGTAATAATAAGCAGCGCTCAGATACCTGAGGGTTTGTAGCGCTATATAAAAGCCTAATTATTATTATTATTATTATTATTAGCGACAGCGTAGTGAACGCCAACGCTAACTGCACCAAGCACGCGCGCGCGCGCCATGCCAAACCGCAAACACCACCATGGTGCAACGGTACGCCAATTCCGACCCTAGCGGACATGTACCTAACGCCATCAGGCATGGCGGAATGTACCATTCCGCCATGGCGAGAAGTACGGCATCGCGAATCAACCGTAAACGGCCCCACTGAGTGCCTGTACACCGCTCCCTGCCCACAAAGTACAACTCCCGGTAGGTGCAATGAAGTCACAATGCAACCATTGAAATGCACAAAGCACCCATGCATGCCAACGAACAAAAGAAACACAAGAGGGGCCAATGGGAGCTGCAGGGCACAGATGGCACGAATACAGAAGCCATCCCAATGGACATGACCGCAGTCCCCCACCAAGAAACGCACGCAAACACAGGCACCTGTGCCCAGCAACATTCCGAAAATCACATCATTCCACCAGTCCACCTGGCTGACCGGCATCTGTTACACAAAACCCAATCCCCCGCCCCTGAGCATGACAACATTCAAACTGTCATATAGGCAGCCCCCATCCCTGACCTCACGGGCTCAGTAGGCAAACGCGCCCAGTACAGTACCACGCAACTAAACCCCGAAGCTGGAACCCAATGCAGATCTCCTCACAATACATCGCCCCCCAAATAGGCATATGCCACATCACTTGCAAAGAAAAACGCTACACGGGCCAAATCAGAATAGCAATTTATGCACATCAAAGACACCAAGCCCATACAGCCATCAGGCCATGAACTCCAGAACACTAATCACCATTGTGGGCTGCATCCGCAAGAAATGACCAGCCACTACTTGTGTGTCGCCCTGTACCCCCATGGTACACAGAGCCACATTCACGTACGAAAAGGCAACATGGAAGCGCACAGAACCGCAGGGCTGTCCCAATGGGGAGGCACTAGTCCAGCTGAAAGGCCGAAATGTTGCTCCGAGACACCAGTACTGCGTAAGGGCATGTGGGCCATTGGCGATCGTCCCATAAGATCGTAATGCTGCTCCACTGATTAACATGAAGCAGCAGGTGTCGGGAGTAAAATCCATCTGCAGGCGTGGCATACAGATGGCAGTGGCAAAAGGGGAGGAGATACCTGTCAACCAAAAGAAAAGAAAAAGAACAGAATGGCCATCAGAACTACATTCGAACAACTCACTTCAATGATCACACGAAATCCACAGCCATATGCATGCTAGCCCACTCAAAAGGATCATCACCACCCCAAAACCACTTGCGACTCATAACCATCTATATCGAGGTGCAAACACCATCACAAACGAGTGTACCTGTGCATGCGTCTGTCAAAACAGAATCCATCAGATGGGAATGTCAACGTGCATGGACACAAGTGTCTGAGGGCGCCTCGAGACAGGGAGGGCTCAACAAGGCCAGATAGACGATGGTCCCACTATGGCAGGCCTGCATCACATAGCGTAGGGGAGGCGGATAGATCCCAAGAAGCCCTGTACATGGCAAACTCTGTATCAAATCACCTGCCCATGCATCCATTCATCATTCCCTCATCCCGGGATCAAAACGCCTGAATAATTACTCACATGACATTAGAAACATCCATTGAGTCTGTGCGTTATGCAGCCTGCAAAATCCATAGTGCCCCAGCCCGTAATTCCAGTGTTGTGAAGTAACATGTATTTGGGAACGGCCGGCCTCATCGCCCACGTAGCTAATGCGCATCCCAAACTATTCATATCAATCATTGCTCCCTCGCCATGGGCCCTGTCTCAAGGACATTGAACAATAGAACGTTATATTTGCAGTCAGACCTGTGGGCATCTCCTCGCCGCCAGCTGATAACCGAAAGCGCCGCCCTTCGAATTCCTCATTTGCAACATCACGTCGAAAAGGCATCTGTGGCCGTTTGAAATCACTAATTATTCCATCGAGTGCGGCTGTGTGTGAAAATGGCAACTGCCTTCACCCACGAATGGGACGCCCCGCCCGTCGTTGCAACTCGGTACAGTGATGCATGAGGGCCCACCGTAACTCGAGTACTACGTTCCACTGACCCTTCACAAGTCTGTTCGCGACTGCACAGATAGAATGGGAAACAATGGGACCATAGCCGAATGAACATAACAACCAATCCAACACGCCCATCGGGTACAAATACATGATAGCAATAGCAAGATACCATTCCCCGATTTGCAGCGTTGTGCGCGTGACGTGCCGGCCAAAGGGGAGGGCAGTTTGCACAGGTGGAATGAATCACCACAGGTGGAGGCCATACAGCCTGAAAACACATGAATTGCACAGCCAGTCTCCTCCCACAACCACACCGAAATGCTACCGGCAGGACTCGCGATGTTGGCCCTGGGGGACCTGATAGCACTGCAAGTGCTCCAACTCCAAGAGGAAGACGAACACCAACTACAACCGGCCGCACGGAGGAGACGCAGGAGGAGGAGGAGGGCAAGGCAGGGCCAGCAAGGCCCACCAGCACAGCCACTACCACCACGCAGGCAGCCCGCAATCCCACGCCTCCGAGCACATCCGTTCAACCTCACTGATGAGCAGATCCACACCCTCTACCGTTTGGACCGGGACACCATAGCCGCCATTGTGGACATGACACAGGCTGACCTTGTCAGCATGATAGATAGCCCAACCGCCATCCCACCCCTACTGAAGGTGGTGTCTGTACTCCACTTCCTGGCCACAGGCACCTACCAGCACACAGTCGGACAGTTGCATGGCATTTCTCAGCCACTGTTCTCACGGACACTATTGCAAGTGCTCGATGCCCTCCTGCAGCACGCAGACGACTACATCTCCCTACCACGCTCGGAGCAGGAAATTACAAACACGAAAGTGGGATTCCATGCACTTGCCGGCATACCGGGTTGCATTGGTGCCATCGACTGCACCCATGTGGAATTGGTCGTCCCACATGCCATGGAGGCCCAGTACCGCAACCGAAAACAATTTCATTCCCTGAATGTACAAATGGTGTGTGACTCCAACAGGATCATTACACATTGTTGTGCCCGATTCCCTGGATCAACCCATGATTCTATGGTCTTGAGGAACTCTACAATACCACGCTACATGGAGCGACACGCAGGGAACAGATCCTGGCTACTCGGTGAGTCTCATTACATGCATGATGATGTGGGGTATGTGAATTGGCAATGACCTGGCAGGAAGGGGGGGGGGTGTGCGTACGTATCAATGGCATTCCACATCATACGTTTCTCGTCCACATACAGGTGATGCTGGATATCCACTGAAGAGATGGCTCCTCACACCAGTCCGGAACCCACGGGACCAGCATGAGGAGGACTACAACCATGCCCACTCACGTACCCGTGTAGTCATAGAACAGGCATTCGGCCTACTGAAGATCCGTTTCCGCTGCCTCAGCAGGTCTGGCGGGGCACTCCTGTACCGCCATGAGAAGGTTGCAAAGATGGTGATGGCATGTGTCATGCTCCACAACATGTGCGTACGTAGAAATGTGCCCATGCCCCCTGACGCAGAACTGCAAGCACCTGATGATGGTCATGATGAGGGTGGGGATGTGGCAGCACCTCATGGAGTCTGCGAGGCACCGGAGGCCCGTGACATTCGTCAGCATCTCATTGATGTATGCTTCTAGCACTCACGCCTGGTGGCTGATACATGGACACGGGACTCGTGGCACTGCGTGTGTCTGGGACATGCGCAATATGGACTGTACGCCTATGATGGCCTAGTACACAAAGATCAATGTCCACACATCTCATTGGTTGATCGTGCACTTTTTATGGCATATGTGATGTCATGTTGAACACCCTATCGACCCGCCACCCAAGTGAGCCCAACACACCCCCTCCACCCCCCTACCTCCCCCCCGAACACCAGTGTCCAAAGATGCTCATTGTCAGTGGGCTGTCGCTATTGCAAGCCCCCTCTGCGGGTATCAGGGGCACCCCTGCCTGTGGAGCGCAGGTTCCTTCCAGATCTACGTTGGGGGCTGCCCTGGACGGAGCTTGCAACGGATGATGTGTCTGCCTGCTCACGTCCATGCATGTCCCTAAGGGTTTGCGAGAGCTCAGTGAGCACACGGCGCACTGCGGCAAGTTCGGCACATACGTCCTTGGCCGTCGCATGCAGTTCCCCCCTGAGGCTCTCGGTGCTTCTCTCCATTTGGACTCTCAGGCTCTCGGTGCTACTCTCGATTTGTGCCCTAAGTGTCTCAGTTGATGTTTCTATGTCTGCCTTAGTGCCCCCACATTCATCAGCATGGTCCTTGAGGAGCGTGGCCAGTTGCTGCTGTTGTTCGATCAACTGGTCGAGGGACTGTTGCCTCTGCTGGGCCAAGGCCATTTGCGGGGGTGTCACAGAGGGGCTGTTGTCCTCATGTTGCATTGCCACAGGGCTTGTGGGGGATGGCCAGTCGTCGTCTTGTGGGTGCCCCTGCGTGGTATCCTCATGTTGTACGGGATGGGACAGACAGGGGGATTGGGACAGGTCATGGATGGATCTGACTTCGGCATCCCCGTTTTCTGTGTCGGAGCATGCTGCCATCAATGGGGTGTCACCTATGGTGCTGCTGCCACCGGAGGCAGTGCCTTCTGTGGCATCCATTGGGGGGACCTGTGGTGGTGGTGTTGTGGGCATGCTGGCTGCTGGGGTGCCTGTTGATGTTCCCTCCTCTGTGCTGCCACCTGATTTGTGCTGCTGCCGTGTCTTGATGCGTGCAGCTGAGGTGGAGGGTCTCTGGCCGTTGGTCTTGGCCCTCTTTGCAGGTGTGCTGGTAGGGGTGTCCTGTAGCTCGTCGTTTGGATCGGACCCTGTGGTGGAGTAGAGGAGGGCGAGGGTTATTGGTGGGTCTGTGGGATTTGGAATTGCATTGTGTCACAAGCATTGGGGTGGTACCTGAGGGTGATTTGGGCCGGGCCCTTGGAGGTGCTTTGATTTGTGTGTGGAGTGAGGGTGCAGTTGTTTGGCAGCCTGCAGTTAGGGTGTGCCTGCTGCACGTGTAGTGCGTGTATTAGGGGTTTTTAATTATTTATGTATTTATTGTGGGTTTTAACGTGCGCTATCAGGCCGATGTGTGTGGACGTTCTCCTGGACATGTGTTTCTGTTGCACTATGTGGACGCATGGTACTTCACATGGATGGACTGTGTGGATTTGGCATTGTTTTATCTGGCCCACCTACCTGAATCTTCGGATGTCTGCACTCCTTTCTCCATCCCTCCGACTCCCTCTATGCTCTCCATTCCGATGGTGGAGGCACAGATTTCTTCCCAGGGGGTCAACTTGATGGGTGATTCAGGACCTCCCCCGGTGGCTGTGGCAATGTTGCGGTTGGCAGAGAGTATGCTGCGGACGCGTATCCGCAGGTCGTCCCATCGCTTGCGGCATTGCTGTGGGGTGCGGGGTGCGGTCCCCACCGCACTTACCCGCTGTGCCACCAGAGCCCATATGGCCTTCTTGTTTGCAAGTGCCGTCCTGGTCATTTGCGTGCAGAAGACGACGGCAGCATTCTCCTGGAGGGTCTCTGTTAGCACGGTGAGTTCCTCACGGGAGAAGTGGACCTGCCGCTTGCGGTCGCACGCTTTCTTCGCTGCTTTTCCCATTATTCTTGGTTTCGCTAGGGTGGTTGACGGGTTGGGGTGTGTTTCAGGGTAGTGATTTTAGTGGTTGTGTGGTTTTAGTGTATTTATAGGTGTACGCCGGGATGTTTCCCGTTCCGGGCCCATGTTTTAACTTCCGTTTCCGTATATTTCCGGCCACCGTACTTTCCTGTAGGCGCACACTGCGGTGACCGCTAAGAGGGGTGGCGGTATTGCACCTGGGGCGCCGTACGGCGGCGGTGTGGGCCGTTTTGGGGTCATTTCCGCCATCGCGGACTTTGCACTTCCGCCATGCCGTGGTGCTCGTGCCCGATGGGTCGGAATGGCCCGCACTTTGCTCCTTCGTGCAATGGCGGAAACGCTATTTACGCTGTGGCGCTCCGGTCAGTCGCTTTCCGCCAGGGTCGTAATGAGGGCCCCTGTCTTATGAAAAACTCTTCCCTCGCGTTTAGAGCAAAAACAACACCTACAAACACTGAGCTCCTTACAGCTCAATTCTATGTGCTACAAAATTGTACCCCATACAACGGCATTGTGATTACATTGTTGCTCGTTATGTTTCTACATGATGCAACCTAAAATGTTTTCAAAACTAAATACAAAGTAACACATACACTGAATCTTCACACTACACAGAACACATGCTAACTTCAAGATTACTGCATTTAAAGGAGCCACCCCGTGGACTAATATTACTTATGTAGCATAAACCTCTTTCCCCTATCGGGACGCTGTACGTGCATCCCAGCACACCCCTATTGTTTTGAGTTAAAGGTAGGCCGGCTTTATACCAGAAATCCACAGGTGGAAAACTGGTGGAAGATCCTTATGTCACCATGCATGGCAATGGAGATCGAGGCGTTTTTTAAGGTACATTTCCACCAGTGGATTACAAGGGTAAAAATGGTCTAGAGTTCTTTCTACTGGCGGAAAACAGACAATTTTGCAATCCGCCAAACTCTAAATCGGGCTTGTGATCTTAAAATAAGGTTAACTGCACCCAAGGAAATAGGACACATTTACATGTATGCATGTGTATCATCTGGAAATGCACACTATTGTTTTAAACGCGAATTTCAACTTGTCTATTTCAATCTCCTGGTTTCTTATCAAATGCCCAATGCTGCATATGTTGGCCTATTGAGCTATAAAAAGAGCTCAAATGTATAAATAAATAACACATCTTATAAGAACATGTTTATTGTGTTAAAGTTATGGGCATACCAGGTCTGGACTAATAGTTGAAAGACCCTCTGACTGCATCTCTGCAGTCATTTAGTCTGAACCGCCCCTTCTCATCTTCCGAAGTCTGCTTTTACCTCTGCTCTTAAAGAAGTGGAACTTTTACCTTTGCCCATACTCTTAACAAAATCTAACCAGAGGTCACACTTCAAGAATTGAAGGCGATTATGCACATCAGGCATTTTGGATAGAATTTGATTTTAAATGTACATGTCATTACTATGAAACAGCAAAATAACCTGATATGGGGCTGGTTAATTACCCACCAAGTCAGTTTAGGGGTTCATGTGCCTGTTTTAGAGATCTGCATAAGTGTCCAGCTTCTGTTTCGAATCTCAGTGATGTCCACTCTCCATGTCAAGGTGTAGAAATCAAGAACCATCACGTTCCTTATTACCTTTATGTGGAATTCTCCTTAAGTTGCATTTTGAGATGGACGGCCTCATCACACGTCATGCCAATGGTGTGTGTGCTCAAGAGTGTCTGATAACATGGAGTACAGAGTACATGGCTTTGCTATTAGCGAATAGGGATGCCCCATAGGATGAGAAGCAAAACTCGATCGATATATCATGAATATAACTTTTAAACTGGATGAGCCAGCAGAACCCAGAACTGGCCTGAGGCATGCAAAGTTTGTGCCGTCGCCCCAGGCACCGAGTTCTTGGGGGCCCCACAGCTACCTGCTGTCGTGAGTATGGGAAGCAACAAGGGCTAGGCTGCTTCCAGCCACACCCCAAAATGATTTTCTTTGTGTCTGTTTTGGCGAGGTCATGTTGTCAGCTCCCAAACCCCTATGATGTGCTTCTAGAGACAAATACCGCCTGCCCACCACCCTAGCAGCCCATCAGACCCGTGGGCCTCACACTTAAGGCTTATCATGCTCTTTGGTTGACCCTTTAAATGCTGGGCTATTATGCATTTCCATGCAATAGGACGAAAATACTCGTCCATTTAAGAAACCTTTGCTTTGGACAAGGGGTTGAACATGGGCATTTTGTTTTGAAAGTACAAAAAGAAACACTAGTTGCTGCTCAAATCTGTCTTCTTTGACGACAATTAAAATATGTTGACAAAAAATGTTTTGCGCGATCTCGATAGTATTCACATGTCCGCATTTGGTATGCTAAATATTTTTTTTTTTTTTGGGAGAATGTCACATTTCACTCGCATCATATAAAGCATGCCTTTGTCAAATCATGCAAAAGCTTACCAGTTCACATTGGGCCTCATTACAATTATGCTGTAAAATAAATTGTAATTACCTACATGCCGGTGCTACTGTGTCAGCGTGCACGTGCATTCCGGTAGCCGCAAATGGTTGCACAGGCATGCCGGTAATACCACCAAGCTACCCCCAAAAAAACCACACCGGCTCCCTAAGAGTCAGCAATTCCAATTCCGGCTTCACGCTCCCAGAATTACTGGCACTGTTGTTACCAGTGCCATTATTACCGTGACTGGAAATAATGTGATCGCCGGAACAGGAAATAGACTGCCGGCCATAAAAAAAAACAATCCATTGCAATCCTCTGTGCACAGGTCACAGACACATTCCAGGCACAGATACCCAACCAGCAACATGGCTTCCAGGGTACCAGCAGCAGGTAGGCGTAAGCCACGGTTCAGCGAGTCTGAACTAAACATGCTGGCCGACACGTTAGTTGAAAATGCTGACAGGTTCAGCAGTGACCTGCGGCGACAAGCGCAAATGCTCAAAAAGGCCATCTGTGCAGAGGTGACACGGAAGGTCACGGCGCTAGGAACAACCCCAAAAACAGTCCGGGACTGCCAGAAAAGGTGGGACGATCTATGTCTGAGGGTGCCGAAGCTACTTTTACCACACTGCACCCAGGGCACAGCCACAGGAGGCAGACTTGCATTCTCCATCGACTGGCAGCCATGGGAGGAAACATGCAGCAGTGTCATGCACCTTCGAGGCCATTGAGGGAGTAGGAGCAGCGGAGGCCGGAGGCGCAACGTCGGATGAGGCTGGTGAGTACCTGTAAACCCAATGTCAGTTCGCATACCTTGTACCCTGTAAACAATTGAGTAGGCAAACATGTCAAGTGTGTTGTACCAAATGCCAAAACAGCTCCGCTGGGAGCCCACCCCCTTCAACCTGGTTGCACAGATCCACATAGAACTTGCTCCCAAATCACAATCACACACCACTCACACATCACACAGGTCCCCTGTATCGCCCTCACAAGATGCACCTGTAGGCACTCAGACACACATCCCTTGACACAGCACAACTTCTGCTGTCACTTCTCTGCTAGGACATGGCCAAAGTCAGGTCAGTGTCAAGCACCTCCATCACCAGCAAATTACCAGATGCACACACATCAATGATACATGTGGCCCACTCGTCCCATCCACCACAGACCATCCCGCTAAATCTTCACCAATGCAGCAACTGCCATAGGCAGCAGTCACATTTGTAACACATCTTTGTTACAACCAGCCACAACACCATATCATACAGCTTGTGTGGCACACCCACAACACCCAAACTGGGAAACAACAGTACCCCATGCAACAGCCCCTGCACACACCATGTTCGCACACCACAAAAGCACTCACAGCATCCCCGACACATGCATGTGTGCACCATGCCATGGACACCACCATGTCTATGACACAGCATTCACATCAGAATGTACTAGCACTTATGTTTGTCTCATGAATAGACGCTCATCGCTGATGTCTTGCCTTTCTGAACCCCACAGGCACATCATCTGCCAATGAAGCTGACCACCCTAGCACATCTAAGACCAACAGGCCACGCCAGTGCCAGACCACCATCACGTCCACCCAGGACTCTACTGCATCCTCTGGCAGACGAGAGCAGGCAACAACTCCTGCACCCCAGCCACCCACAATCCAAGAGGCACTTGCCCCCCAGCCACCCACAATCCAGGAGGCACCTCCCCCCCAGCCACCACCGACTAGCAGGCACCTGCCCCCCAGCCACACACAATCCAGGAGGTACCTGCCCCCCAGCCACCAGCCGACCAGGAGGTACCTGCCCCCAGCCAGCACCCGGCCAGGAGGCACCTGCACCACTTCCACAAGGGGTCCACAAGATGCCAACTGTGGACCTTATGAACCCCCAACCCCACCACCACCCCAGCACAATGTCAAGGACATTGAGGGGTGCCTGGCCAGAATAGAGGCACGTCAGGGATCAATTTCCGTGTTGGTGCAGGCACTCGTGGACCAGAGGCACATGCCCATGACACTGGCTCCCTCCACAAGTTCAACTACAAGTTCACTTCCAAGCAGCCCAAGGCGTCAATCTGAGTGGCTGACTCATCCAGCAGTAGGCTGCACCCCTCAGCCGAAAAGGAGATGGAAATAGGACACTGATTGGGTGGGTGTAGGGAGGGATAGTTGGAGAGGGGTGTGGGGATAGTTGGCGTGGGTGTGTGGGGAAGGATAGTTAGGAGGGGGTGTGGGATAGTTGGGGAGGGCGTGTGGGGGCGGATAGTTGGGGTTGGGGTGTGGGGATAGTTGGGTAGGGGGTGTGGGGATAGTTGGGGAGGGGTTGTGGGGAGGGATAGTTGGGGAGGGGGTTGTGGGGATAGTTGGGTAGAGGGTTGGGGATAGTTGGGGAGGGGTTGTGGGGAAGGATAGCTGGGTGGGATTGTAGAGGGAGTTAAGGCTTTTCACTAATATAAATAATTGTTTTTTCACAATATATTTGGTGTTGAAAAATAAATCAGGACTGGACATTGATCATTTAGTATGAGTGCATTTATTCATGTACAGTGCCCAGTGTGCTAGATGTCCTGTGCCGTGTGTGTAATAGGTGCTCAAAAGTAGTGATGAATGAGATCTTCACGTGTGACATGTCCATCCCAGCCATCACAGTGCATTGCAAAAGCCTGCTCATCTTCACTGTCGTTCTCAGCCTCTGGTGGGTGCATGTCCATATTGGGGGGGAGTGGGAGGGTGCGCAAGATGCACATATTGTGCAACATGGCACAGGCAAGCACAATTTTCCCTACCTTTTCAGGGCTGTACATGAGTGCACCCCCTGATCTGCTGGGGCAGCGGAACGTGGCCTTCAACAAGCCAAAAGTCTGTTCAATTGTGCAGCGGGTATGCACATGGGCACGGTTGTATGCCTGCTCGTGGGTCTTTTGGGGTTACCTGACAGGGGTCATCATCCATGGCATCAGGGGATACCCAGCATCACCTGCACGGGAGCAACAGAAAGTGTACATTTCAATTGACTGGTCATTTCATGCTGGCACAGGCTGTATATTGTTAATTTGTGGAGTCAAAAATGCACAAGCATGAATGGGATTAGCTAGCATATGTAATAATTCGGGTACCAGTACGGCACTTTGTCAGGATGCATGGGGCTGTTGTAAAGTGACATTCACAGGGGCATTCACAGTCAACATGACCTCTGACCCTTTTTGTAGAACGGCCACACATGGAATGGATGGATATGTCATCAATGTATTACATATTTATTCCCACCATATGGCCATGTACAACAGTACATTTGGCATTCCAA
Organism: Ambystoma mexicanum; assembly: GCF_040938575.1. NCBI lineage: Eukaryota > Metazoa > Chordata > Amphibia > Caudata > Ambystomatidae > Ambystoma > Ambystoma mexicanum. The sequence goes on along the minus strand of NC_090926.1, from coordinate 363,972,456 downwards.
CGAGAAGCATGTGTGATTGTGTGGTTGTGACTGGCAGTGTGCTGTCCAATTTGCATGCAGCTAATTCTTTTGGTGGGTGCTTCAGTATTCTCTGGCTGTGCATCATGAGTTGTGGTTTTGCTTCACTGCATTCTGGGACATGTAGCTAATTGTTTTTTTTTTGCTGTACAGGATAGATGTGATTATGTATGCACTGGGTATTGTTTATACATGGATGCACGTCTGTCAAGTACTTGCACTCTGCCATGCTACTACTGTTCTGAACCTCCAGGAACACCTACCCACTTGCACATTTCATGCACTGCCAACGCTGAGTGGAATCATCTCCACTTCAATGTTTCAGGTTTACTTTTTTTACAGTTGTCACTAATTATGTTCCTTGCTCTTGTTCTTTGTATGCATTCTCCTTTTTGCCACACTATCCGGCCTCTGTGCACTTACATGGAGGTTTTGAAATAGTTTCAGCTGTTAAGTGACCTCAATTCAGCACTCCAACTAAGTCAATGCCGAGTCTGGGATGCCCAAGGGAAGCCCTTCATTATATATTTTTATGACAAGTTCATAGATCTGGATGATAAACCCTTGTATAACTCCCCTCTCTTTGAATCCCCCTGACCTCACTGAGCAAAGAAGAAGGTTTGTTTTGCAAATTAAAAGATTTATTGAAAAATTAAACAAGATATATTTCACACTTTTATAAATAAATTAATATTTGATAGCGCACTTATGACAGTGATCAACAATGGATAATATTACAGTAGCACACTTTTTTTAATTACTTAGGAGTTGGTATAGAGAGGATAAAGTAGCTGAGAATGCTTTTATGGTTTCAAGGAAATGCAATGATGGAAAAGAATGCAGCACAGAAATAAACTGAGATGGTTTTCACAAGAGATAATATGATCACTTTTTCTTTTGACAATTCACTCCCCCCTATGCAATATAAGGAGATGGAAGGAAAGCACACACTTTTCAGGAATACAATCGAATGCAATACCAAATCAGTTCCCCCCTAGCAAGCTTAGAGCAAACGGTATGCTTTTAAAACATGCAGAAATACTTTTAATGTGATTTACAATGAAGTGAAAATATGCTAAAAATGATTTTAATTCCCTATAGGAGATTCAGGGTAGGTGGTAGCTACTTAAGATTGGTTCAGGTCAACACTATCAGTGATTCGTGAGGGATTATCAGGTTGAAAACGGATTTCAGCAGTTGCCAGCAAAATACAGCGATTTTGACAGGTGAGAAATTTGATTCAAATTGCAATTCGCGGCACTTTTTCTGAGTGCGTCGAGCGAGATTACGGAAAAACTATAAAGAGTAAAAAGTCAGTTGTTGGAAAGCTGAGGATCTTACCTTTAAAATGAAATCTCGTTTCTAGCACACGCGGTTCAAGAGATATGGACGATTTAATGGAGGTAGATTCTCAGATATAAAGTAAGATTCAAATGACAAATGAAACTTTCACAGGTTTGAAATTACAGAATGGACAAATAATTTCTATGCAATTCTTAATAGGTGGAAATGGTTTGAATTAGATTATTTTAAACTAAGAGATTGGTTTTGCACAGCTCTGGCTGGATACTCACTCCTAATTGTGGAAGGAATGGGCCTTGTCACAGATCTGGTAAACAGGTTTAGCTGTGGTTCTCTCTGCTCTGCTGGTCTGGATCTCTGGTTCTGGCAAAAGTTCTGGCACTGCACAGCGGTCTGGTCTGGGTCTGGTCTTCTATCGGCACTGCACGGCTGTCTGGATACAGCTCTGCTTTCTGGGTTCTGGCACAGGGTTCTAGCCAGAATCAAACAGCTCGGCCGGCTGTTGAATAGTTTGGTTAGGTTGCTGGATTCTGAGGCCTCTGAAGGATACAGCTTGTGGACTAGGCCTCTCTGCTACAAGTTCTGAAGTCTGGATTCTAAGTTCTGGTTCTGGAGTCTGGTTTTCTAAGTTCTGGTCTCTGAATATTGTCTGGATTTGAAGTCATCCGACAAAGTGCTTCGCAAGAAAGTGGAAAGAGCAGTCCCTACCAGGGTTTCAGTTGCTCCTTTTATGTCTTTTGAAAATGGGTGGGAAGGCTGACTTTCTATGCCCAACCCTCTGAGGATCCTGATAGGCTAGAAAATTCTTTGTCGACTGAATGGGGAACAGAGTTGTGAGTCATCCGGCATCCTTTTTATGGCATACAGAAAGAACACTCCCCTTGTCACTTTGCACACAAATCTATTTTTGACTTAAATGCATATTTATCTATGTACAATTTTTCTAATATTATATGTCCAGATAACATATTTTCTGTAGCGCCAAACCATCCGATCCCTGTCTTTGTAAGATGTTGTGTTCACTTCTGACATAATTCTTCCCTTTTCATCCAGAACACAACCTCTAAACTTTTCCAAAATGTACACAAATGTGTGCAAGGAATATGGGCATCAGATGATGAAGTGTCAGATTTTTAACATACATACATTTGGAGTAATACCCTATTTTCTGCTACTACCCCCAGAACATACCACAGAGTCCTAACACCTCTTAAAATGTGCACAGAAAAATCACAGGAATGATGATATTATTGATATAATTTTGACAATTATGTACTATGAATTATCCATCTTTTTAAAATTATGCTCTGGCCCAGAGGGGTGTGGTTTAGGTTCCAAAGCAGATGGGGGAATTTCTGTCTGTCCCCGCCTCCAAGCTTGACTGGCTCACAGAGGGAGTGCCCCTTCCATTTCCTTCCGGGAGGAAGCCATTTACGACCCCCTGATTTAGCATTTGCCTGAGCCAAGGAAAGTTTATTGTTCTGTTTCCTGCAGTCTCAGGTACCCCTCCCCTAATTCATTCAGAGAGGTGTAATCTCCTTTTGGTGGGGGCAGGAGAAGACAGGCCAGGCCTGTGAATGCAGTTGCTGGGCACATTTCAACTCCTGTCGGGGGTAGTTGCTGGGCAGAATTCAATCTCTTTAATCCAGGCTTCAGCCAAATGTCACTTTTGTTCCCATTATTCTTCCTTCAAATCAAACTTACAATTTTGTCACATGCAGCTAGAACGCTGATTCTAAGTTCAAAACTATGACATTTAAACAGTTGCAACCTATGTGACACTCCAAAGTAAATCACTCATTTATTTTAAACATTTCGATTTTAGTGGCTTTAAGTCCAATTTCACTTAAACTGCTGACATCCACAGCTCAGCCAGTTTTGTTATGAACATTATTTTAGGCTCTTCATCTTTCCAGATTTGGTATGCACACAAGACTTCATTCTGCCAGATGTCTGCTGGTGTTCAGTAAGATTTTTGAATATCTTGCGATGTTTGAAATAGGCATTTTGAGCTTTCATTCAGAGAAACAAAGGTGATTTCAAAGTGCTTTTTGAGCTAACAGGCACTGCTGTTTTTCCTTTGGCACCACGTTTCACTCATGGTGCTTCTGGCCCCTCACGCTCGCACTAGTGAGTGGCAGGTCAGGCAACCATTTTGGTGTGCGCAAAAACTGCGCGGTTTTCCTGGATTCTGGCGCAAATGTGGGCTTTTCGGCCATCTTGGATTTTCTAAGCCCACGGCACCAAATGTAGCATAATGATTCAAACGTGGGTCAAGACACCTGACACCGCTAATTGCTGTGGGAGTAATGATGGATTCATGCATGCAGTGTGCACATCCACTGGTCATGGCTGGCAAATTGGTCTATGATAAAACACTGCACATGGCCTAGTAGTCAGAATCACCCAGCAGCCAGGAATGCAATGCTGTTTACTGCCCCCTGCCAATTGAACACTGCACATGGCCTAGTAGTTAGACTCACCCAGCAGCCAGGTATGCTATGCCATTTACTGCCCTCCCAATTGAACACTGCAATTGGCCTTGTAGTTAGACTCATCCAGCAGCCAGGAATGCTATGCTGTTTACTGCCCCCCCAATTGAACACTGCACATGGCCTACTAGTTAGACTCACACAGAAGCCAGGTACGCTGCCCAGCGTGTCATGCCATGTACTGAGGCAGCGTGGAGTTGCGCTGCATCATGGAGTTGTGTGTTGACCCGGGATATCTTGCACAGCAATGGGTGATGAGGTGGCGGGCATCACACACCATCTGCACATTCAGCGAATGAAAGAGCTTCCTGTTGCAGTACACTGCTTCCACAGCATGCCTGGCCACCAGCTCCACATGTGTGCAGTCCACACCACCAATAATGTTAGGCATGCCTGCAAGGGCATGGAAGGCAATTCTGGTGGCATTTACCTGGTCAGCAGTCATGGGCATGCTGATGTGGTCTCGTACGTGACACAGGAGTGCATCAATCACCTGGAATAGCACACGGGAGAAACAGGTTTGTGAAATGCCATGCAGCTCACCAACAGTGTGCTGGTATGTACCTGTGGCCAGAAAGTGTAGCACAGACATTACCTTCAGCAAGGGGGGATGGCTGTGCGGATATTGATGATGCTGACCAGGTCGTCATGGATCATGTCCACCATTGAGGTAATGGTGTCACTGTCTACCCAGTACAGGGTGTGGATTTGACCTCGGCTGAGGTTAAATGGTGTGGCATTTAAGTGAGTGATTGGTGCCTGCTTGCGGGCTGCAACCACGTGGACATTGGGCATTTGCTGGGCCAGGATGGCCCTCTTTCTCCTCAAGCACCTCCACTGCATCCTCCACCTCACTGCCTCTTCATTTAATAGCTCTGCAGGCATGGCCTCCAGCTCCAGTACTGCTAGAGCAACTGCTATCATTGTGGTGTTGGAAGGTGTGTGGGGTGTCCTTTTGTGCTGGGGCACAGCCCATTGGGTCCACCTTTTCTGATTTTCAGCACCTGTGGCATATTTCTACACACCAGATACCGGCACGGCTGCCGCGTGTCTCTCTGGATACTGGCAACAGTGTAACCGGATGCAGTGGGGCACTTTTGATGCTGGTGTTACCGGCATCACGACTCAGACTACGCCGGTCTGGAAAAGTGTGCTGGTACGGATATACCGGCACTACTATTTCCGGACTGGCATACTTGTAATGAGGCCCATTACCTTTTTTATGATTAAGTCTGGAATTTGTAGTCTTCAAGATGGAGTGAAAATAACACATTATTTGTAATCTTTTTGTTTAACATATTTCTATAAGGATTCTTATATTGCTGGAGTACTTTAATACATTTTAAGTCTGATTGATAAAACAGAGTATTTTTTGAAAGTCAAACGTTGTGCTGAGGAAGTGAAAGGATCACAGGGAACATTTGTTGTGGTGATTTACCAGGTCCATTGATGGGGGAGGACAGTTTGCTGGACTGAAGATGTTCTACCTGGCAGTGTGCTGATTTCAAGGTAAAAGCTAAGATTACACACAACCACTTTTGTCACAGTGCTGACTCCTTCCCCCATGGGAGTTTTTGAGGCCAGCTTGCAAAAAAGATTGTTTTCACCCACTAGGAATTGAACCCACTAACCCACAAAACCACATAAAAGTGTCTTCAAAGCACATGTATTTTATTGGGATTTTGCTTTCCATAGAATATTTCAATATAGGTTTTGGGGTTAAAAGATGCCCACCTTTTATACTTCCCAGCAGTTTTGTAGGAAAATCACGTCTAGCTGTTTTTTTTTTTTTTTACTTTTTTCTTTGCTCTTGGTATTGATTCATTTTCTGAAAGACAACGTTCATTTCTATTTTGGCCAGTTGAATTACATTTGCGTCTTTCACTTTAGGATATTTTCAGTCCCTGTGAGTATGTTAATGATCCCCTGCACATTTTTTTGGACTTTAGCCCTATTGATGTCATTTGAAGACCTGCAGAATGTTTTACTCTGATTGCCTCAGTAAGTTTCTGGTAAAAAGGTTTTGTTGCAATTGCACTATGCGGCAGCAAATTCTCTTTGCCCTGTCTGGCCCATGGCCAATTTGTGTCCTTACATCCTTGGAACGTGCAGTCAAATTAGGTATGTTTGGATTATTTACTGATGATCTTCATTACTCTTTGTCCTGCTCTTCCTCGGCACAGTACCTTCTTTTGAGGTACCCATCTCTACAAATGATTTAGCTGACTCGGTCGGCTAGTCCAAAATAAGCCTCATTCCGGATATTGCTACACCCATAATAATAACAGTTAAAAATCAGATATTGAACATCAGTTTATTTGATCCCCATGGATAATAATGACTAAACTGGTGACATCGTTTTCTGAAATGCAAATAAAGGGGCCCACACATCTTTTGCATCCAAGGCCCCACAAATACCTGGGCCTGGCAAGGCAGAACCCATCTGTGGTTTGTCATGCTGCGCATCAGTCGAGCAACATTAAAGCCACTTAAAGTAAATATCAACATAGCACAGTGCGCCTGCGCGTTCATGGCAGATAATGAGCATATATGACAGACATGGTGAGAGAAAACTTTCAGAACACTACAAGGCCAATACAGACGGTATCAGCATGAACACCAACACTGCAGGATTTAGGAAAAAGCCCTGTTTTTATAAAGCAAGTCAATGAATCTTGCTCATTTTTAGCAGTGCATGAGAGTTGTTTGAACTGTATCAGGATGGGACAATTAACAGCCAAGGCACACACTTAACATCTGCACTCAGAATGTACAAGTGATAGCAAGCCAGCTGTTAGGACAATGGGATGTGGAATGTCTGTCTCTGGAATTAGAGAGATAATACACATTTTATAATGTGCTTAGTCATTCAGTTCCCGCGCCACTCTGAAGAGAAATTGCTATGGAAGGCACTCATTCTACTTACTTCGAAATGTTTGCAGGCAATGGGAACTGCGGGTTGGCGGCAGTGAATGAAGTGCTTGCAGTGTCAAAATCCTGCCAAAAACGTGGCATACAATGGAAGTTTGTAGTGTCTTGACTAAACTCAGGAATGTCCAGGCGGCCTAGTACAAGTACAACGATGTGGAGAGAAAATAAGCAGGAAGCCATGGAAGGAGGCCATTATTTCTGGAGCCATTGTCTCTCTGGATATTGATTCTTAAGCAAATACCACTCATCAAATGTTTTCATGCCTCTGACTACTAGAAAATAAAGCTGCACCTTGCCTTTCTGTTCGAGTTTCTTTAGCACGGGTACAGCCGGAGGAATGCTCAGGCGCAGTGCATTTGTCTTGGAAGTAAGACAACACAGAGCAACTCAAGTTCGAATCCTGGTCCTGCACTATAAAAAATGTATTCATTGATATGTTGTGTTGCCCAATTATACATAATACATTGTCACATACCCCATATCTAAAACTTTTCCTCTAATGCTTTGTTTTTCCTTAGTCCTTAGATCTACGTCCAACAGGTCTCGGTTGAAGATTTTAAATCCATAGTTCTTTCCATAAAATTTACCCTGTGCTCAAATAATTTGTGCCCCACACATATCATCATAGACTGTCTTTATGAAGTTTTGACTTGTTTATTATTTGTGTTAATTGCTCTTTGTTTCAAGTACTGGTTCCTGGATCAACCCTCTTTTAAAGAAGGCCACCCTTGATCCAAATCTACCTTCTAGGTGTTGCCCCATTCCTAATGAATGCACAATTGTGACAAAAAGTCTCAAAAAGATTTTTCAGGATCAGTCAGGTTTTCATCCCAAAAGGGGCAAAATACGTCCTCTTCTTAATATGTCAGAGAACCTCCTATGGAATAAGAATAACCTGGAATTAAAGCTGATGGTTAGCTTAGATCTATCAGCTGCCTTTGGTACCCTGGATCACTAAATCATTTTAGACAGACAACACCGCTATCCACAGTATGAAATTCTGCATTGCACCGGTTTTCTTCATTTTTAACCATCAGATTTGATTGTCTACTGTAAATAATACAACCCTCCCATACATCCTTTTACATGTGGGGTCCCTCAAGGTTCCTCCATGTCACCTTTACATTTTAACATAAACGTTAAACCTTTGCATGTTTGCCTGGCTGATATTGGTGTAGGATTCAATTACTATATGGAAGACTCCTGGTTGCATATGACAATGACATGTATCACCATGCCACCTTGCTACAGACCTTGAAAGATTCAATGGACAGCAACTGGTTTAGCACCATGGGAGCCATGACTGAGTGAACCATCTCAGATGCCTCAAGAAACCTTCTAAGATACAACACTCTTGATAGTCATTTTACCTTCCAAAATGCGTTCCTTCCCATTTTCTCAAAGATGAAAAGCATGGAGGTATTTTGGACCCCCACGTGGATATGCAATTCCATATCAGCTGCCTCATTAGCTCCCTATCTTGCTATCTCCATATATTAAAAAAACAGGATCTGTCTGTTTCTCCACGAACACCAATGGTCGAAACTCTAATATGGCAATATACTTTTAGTCGTGCACACAAAATCTCAAATCCATCAACTCCAAGTTCTGCAGAAACACATGACCTGAGTTGTGCTAAATGCCCATTCTTTCACTCACAGCTCTCCAATTTACCAAAGCTAGACTGGCTACCACTTCTAGTCAGAATTGACTTTAAAATCACCTAATTGCAATCATTGCTTGTGTGGCACAGCCTGTCTGTACCTGAAATCCCTAGACAAATAAAACAGTCCAGCTAGCTAGACCCTTTAGATCTTCCTGTACTGATCTCATTGAGGTTCCGAGATCCAATCTCAATTCGGGTGGTGGATGCACTTTTGCTGTCAAGGCCGTGACAATCTCCAGAATGCAATATACAGTTCTTTAAAAAGCAACTCAAGCATATCAATTTAGGCTGTTGTGAGACAAGCATGGGATCAAGAGAGAAAAAGTCTCAAAGGTGTTTGTTTCAAAACATTTATTTACTAAGGTTCCTGGTTGGTGTAATGTCGAGCTGGCCCTAATTCTAAAGGGATGGTTCTCTTAACAGATGTTTCTAAAGGCTGTTGATGTCTGATAGTCCAAAATAAAAGTCTATCTATGTATAAACCTATGCTTGCTCTCACTCTTTACAAAAATGTGATAGGAAGTATTTAAAAAGGAAAAACAGTGGTTCAACAGAAAATAGGAAAACCATGGTTTGTTTCTGGTGGTCTTCTCACCAGATGTAGTTTGGTCAATGTCACAAAAATGAGTTAAATCAAAAAGGGCTGTTTGTAAGACCTTCTCCGGAGAGCCCTTGAAATATTCTCAAATACTTTCAGAGTCTTTAGCTACGGTTCCGGAAGCACCTCAAAACCTTCCTCTTTGCTTCTGCTTTCCCTCTGCCTCTCCCCTGCTAATTCTTTGCTGAATCTGCACCGAATCTGCAACTGGGCCACTCTCGCCGAGCTCGGTCCTGGGCCCAGCCACTCTCCACTTGCACTGCCTCCCTGGCAACCCCTGCACTACGGGACTGTCTCTGTATCCCTACAGCCCCCGCTCCCAGCACTTGTCTGCACTTACCTTGCACTTGCCACCAGCTGGCCCTTATTTATTTTATTTTATTCTACTTACCCTGTACTGCACTTCCTCCCTGCCCTCCCCTAGCACTTTCTCCCTTCCCCCTACCCCTGCACTTGCACGATCTGAATGACACCTGGCCTAGTAGGATCGTTGTCTGTCTTCCCCTGTTCCCCCCTCCCTGCCTCGTCACGCCTTGAAACACTTGAAACACTTGTGTATAGGCGCGTTACAAATGCCATATCATATCATATCATATCATTGGGTTTCCTTCCCCAAGCTTCAAGTTGTTCAATTTCCACACACCACAAAATAAATATAACAGTTCCTCTTAGTGTTCTCGCCCCCAAGCTTCAATCCTTTCAACAATGAAAAACAACAATTGTCCAACTTGGGTAGGATTTTTAGGGTTCCTTTCCCGAAGATCAGGACCCTTTCAGTCAGTTTCCAACACAAATACAGTTTTGTCAGGATGGACTTTGCTTTTCCGTCAATATCATAAAATAATAGGTATTCAGCTTTGTTAGGCCTCTCAGATCCCTTCTCCAAGCTTAAGCCCCTTTTTGGTTTCAAATGCATGTTTAGCTTGTCAGGGTGTAGCTTTCCCTTTGTACACAGTTCTTTCACACACACACTTCATTTGTGGGGTACAATCAGAGACTTTCAAAACCGCCTGGTTCTTTTCTTCTCCTAGGCGTGAACACTCAGATATGTAACCCCTCTCTTTGTTCCTTTCTCTTCCCTTTAAACCTTTCACCTTCAGGTGCTCCTGTACCCCTGTTCTCCTTTGTTTCTTCCTCGTCTACACTTGTAACTTCCCTTTGCTGTTACTTTTTTTCAGTGTGCACTCTTGCACCTTCTTTTGCTTTCTTATCGTGCCTTTTGTGCACCTCATATACTTTCTTTTCTAATAATGTACACCCTTACACCTGTCCATTTCTTTCCTGTGCTTCCTGCATGCTTGACATACTGTCCTCTCGTTACCATGCTATCTTTGCACTCTTTAAAAGTCTTTATTCCACTTTTCCTTTTTTGCACTCTTTAAATACGTTTCTTTCACTTTACTTTTCTTCACTACCTCTAGCGCAACTTCCTTCTTTCTCTTCCATGCCACTAGCACAATTTCCTTCTTTCTGTTTCTCTTATTCTTTTTATTTGTTACACTTTCTGTCCTTTGTACACTGTATCTCACTTTCCTCTTTGTGGCGCCTTTTAAAATGGTGTCTTTCTCCCGCTTCAGTCAAAAGCACGCTCCTGGGTTTCTCTCCCTCACTCATCGGGCAGCGTTGTGTTGACAAGCGGTCCCTCTGGATGCACAGGGTTGATGTCAAGGTCTCACCACCTGGCCCTCAGACACTCTTGTGACTGGCACACGTCCCAAGGGAATGAGAATTTTACCAAACACCACCAGCAGGATACAGGCTGCCTTACTCCGGATCTTTGGAGGCACGGTTCCCTATTCACGCTGCATTCCCCTCACAAACACAGGGTGAGCATCCCGGCACACCATTCTCCTCCAGGCTTCAACTCCTGCTGATCTCTGCTCCTTGGCTTCTCTGGTTTGGACAGCAGCCCCAGCTCGCTCTCCTCCTTGTGAAAAACCACACCTTTTATAGTTGAAAAAACAGTAAAAGTGGAGTCAGGCGTGAGTGGTCATTATTAAATGCCTGACCCTGCACGACTCTATTAGTGGGACAACTTGAGTTTTTTTGTAAAGTAGGTGTCCCTTACTTTCTCCGTGTTGTTTCTATGGGTACGCTTCACTGCTCTTAGTTGCCCCTTCTTTGTCTCAGAATTTTTTGGAAATGGGGAGGGGGAGATGGGGTGAGATTGAAAACCCATGAAGGCTGAGGGAGAATAGGTTGGGGTATCATTGGGAATGGAGGAATACCTTGTCTCGTCCTTGGGTATCCTCCTCCCAATCACCTGTGACCCTCTACTCAGGTGATCCTCCTGCACTTGTCTAAGACAGCTCTAACATTTGCATCTTAAGGTTGAATTCTGCCCTTTCTGACAAAGAACCCTAAGTATTTCAAAGCAGGTGCAGCTAGCTTGCACTTTCTTGGGTTGGTTTCATATGGCTCTTATTACAGTGAACAGATGGTGCAAATGGTCTTCCCAGGTTGGATTATGGATTAGTAGGTTGTCGATATATGCCCCGCAGAATTCCAAATAAGGTTGGAGAATGATATCCATCCACTTTTGGAAAGTTGCTGGGGCACCATGCAACCCGGAGGGTACAACTTTAAACTGGTATAGACCTATTGGTATCAGGGTGGCAAAAGCAGTCCATGTAGTGGGACTTGCCAATGCCCTTTGGTTAAGTCTTGGGTGGACAAATAGACAACAGTACACAATTTGTTGATAAGATCTTCAATATGAGGCACGGGGTAGGCGTCAAAGGCTGAGATGTTATTCACCTTTGGGATGTCTAGACAGACCTCAAACTTTCGTCTGACTTTTCCACTCCTGCAATGGAGAGGACCAGGGACTGATAGATGGTTCCATTATGTTGGCTTGGAGCATGTTCTCTACTTCTTTGATGACAATTGTTCTACTGGCCTCAGGTATTTGATACAGTTTAAGATTTACTACCTTGCCCGCAGGGGTGCAGATGTGACGGTGTATTCCTTTCACCCTTCCAGGCTCTCAACGGAACACATCAGGGAATTGTTCTACCAATTAAAGGAGATGCAGTTGTTGAGTGTCAGTGATATCAGAGGGAATTAGAGTATCTTCCGGAATCATACAAGTTAACACTGTGGCATTAGATTCAGAGGTGTTCTCCTTCCACTCTTTTAATACGTTTATATGGTAGATATGCATTTTCTAGCTGCTGTCTAGTTGAGTGATTTATAATTACACGGTCCTGTCTTATCCAATATCTCATATGGCCCAAGCAATTTAGAAATAAGATTGTTATCTAAGAAGTACAAGGACGTTTTGCCCAATGGAAAAATACCTAAGCAATACCTTCTTATCATAAGTCTCTTTCTGTTAAATTTGGGCTCTACCAAGGTGATCTTGTACCAGGGATCGAACGGCTGTCAAATGTTCTTTTAATCAAGAGGCTGTCTGGGGCAGTGGTAATAGAGCTACTTCCCTTTCCCTCATGTTTCACAAAGCATATCTAAAACATCTTTAGCTTTCTCTTGCACACACTAATTGGAAGGGTGATAAATGAGTGGATGCCTGAGGTGTTTTTCTTATTGCAAACATAGCCCACGGAATCCTCTGATCCCAGTCGGTTCCATCCTTCTCAACCAGCTTCTTAAGAATAGTCTTAAGGGTCTTGTTAAATTGCTCAACTAATCCGTCCATTTGGGGATGGTAAACTGACGTCCTCAAGGTGGTTATATGATGTAGCTCTTTTACATCCCCCATGAGCTTACTCATTACCCTGGTCCATTAGAATGTACTTAGGAAAGCCCACTCGAGAGAGGAAGGGATGTAAATGCTTGAGTATCTGCTGGGTGGTATTATTGCACAGGGAATATGCCTCTGGGTATCGGGTGGCATAGTCAAGTATCATTAATGCATATTTGTTAACTAACTTAGATATTTTGAGGGGCACAATGATGTCCATTCCAAATCTTCGGAAATGGTACTTCGATAATGGGTAATGGATTTAAGGGGGCTGGTGGTGGTAAGTTAGCACTGGCACTCTGACATATTTCACAAGTCTGGATGGAATTATTCATGTCTACATGTATTCATGGCCAGTAGAACTTTTTGGCCAGGTAAACCCGAGTTTTGGCTTGACCTAAATGTCCTCCTGTAAGAAGTAAGTGTGCGATCTCAAGGGCGATCTGTTATTGACTTCTGGGAACCACTAGCTGTATTCTTGGTATCCCTTCTGAAGTAACATCCCTTTTCTCTAAAAAGAAAAATGGCCCTCCTCCCATTCTGACCCTCAGACTCAGGTATAACCTGTAGGAAACTTTCAGTGAGTAAGGGATCGTTCTGCTGAGCAAAGGCCAAGTCGGGGAACATGTCAGGACTTTCGTAACAAATGGCTGGGGGTTGGATAGAACTAGGTTGGGCATTAGCTTCCCCAAAGCCTGAAGCACCTCTTTCAGTGACAACTTTATCAGCCTATTCTCTAAGGATAGGCAACTTCACCCTTTCAAGTATCCCCTGGGCTATTTGATCCCCGGGATGGATCTGAAAGTCCTCTTCCCCATGGTTATGGAGTAGTACCTTCATATCACCTCTAAAATCAGGGTCAATAACCCCAGCCAGGACATCAATGCCAAACTTCCACACAAGTCCTAATTTGGGTGCCAACCTGATGTATGTTCCAGGAGGTGGAATAAGAACAGGATCAATAGGGATGAGACATATTTCTTTTGGCAGGATGGTTTCTGTCTGGCTACTACAAAGATCGAACCTAACAGACCCTTTGGTGGCCACTCTGAGGTTGGAGGCTAAATCACTTAACTTCTCATATTTTAGGGTACCCCAACTTGTTTCAGTTGAGTTGCATCCCACTTCTGATTCCATATGTGAGACAGGCATGGTATCAAGAGAGACACAGACTCAAAGGAGTTAGTTTCAAAACCTTTATTTACTAAGGTTCCTGGGTTGGTGTAATGACTAACTGGCCATAACTCTAAAAGGATGGTTCTCTTAAATGATGTTTCTAAAGGCCGTTGATGTCTGAAAGTCCAAAATAAAAGTCTGTCTGTGCCTAAACCTATGCTTGCCTTCACTCTTTAAACAAATGTGATAGAAAGTCTTTAAAAAGGAAAAACAGTGGTTAAACAGAAAATAGGAAAATCAAGGTTGGTTTCGGTGATCTTCTCACCAGGCGTAGTTTGGTCAATGTCACATAAATGAGTTCAACCAAAAAGGGCTGTTCGTAAGACCTTCCCCACAGAGCCCTGCAATATTCTCAAATACTTTCAGTGTCTTTAGTCCCTTGGAGATCTGTTCCTCAAGCTTCAACTTGTCCAAGTTCCAAACACCAGAAAGGAAATATAACAGTTCCTTTTGGATCATCTCCTGGTTCCCTTCCCCAAACTACAGTCTTTTCAACACTGCAATACAATAATTCTCCAACTTGGCTAGGCCTCTCACGGTGCCCGCCCCAAGCTCAGGCCCCTTTCAGTTTCCAGCACAAATTCAGTTTTCTCAGGATGTATTTGGCTATTCCATCAATATCATGAAATAACAGGTATTCCACTTTGTTACACATCTAATGGATCTCTTCCCCAAGCTTAGGCCCCTTTTATTGTTTCAAGCACAAGTTCAGCTTGTCAGGGAGTAGGTGCGAGAATACCATCAGGTTTCTCACAGTGTACCTTAATCTTTAGGTACAGATATGGTCTGTGGGACATATTTTGGGAGAGTTGTTTCACACTTTAATACCCCTGGGCCCTTAGTGCTCGATAAGTACATTTAACATAGCACATTACAGAGTACAGTGTCCCTGGTGTGCTTTGATTTGGGCTGCTCAGGGCAACATATGAGAAATCAAACATCTTTCTTGGTCATGCACCGATTTGGATCGTGTTTTCCTCCATTCAAATTAAATCCTAGGCTTCTATCAAAAAAATCAACAAAAAACATGCAACTCATTACAAATGTATCCCACAGTCTTCGGCTCCCAAATGGCTTCTTATGACTGAGCATGGCAGCCCTCATTCACTTCAAGAACTGCGCTGATAAGAGATATCAATTTAGCTAGCATTCCTAGTACAAGCAAGCACTTTGCAATCCGAGCCCTTCCGCATGCTTCACGAACTGCACCGATAAAAACTCTCATTTAGTCAGCTGTCCCAGTTCACTTTGATGACTGCAGCTCTGCGAGCAGATATGGAAGCAAGCCTGTACCACAATTTTCCTTAGTCCTCCACGGAGCTGCTGTTGCCAAGAACTGTGGATTAGGCTGTGCTCTGACCGAGGTAAACTGTTATTTTGATTAGCTTCTGGTTAAAACAAAAGTAGGGCTACCTGAAGGATCATAATAGAACCAACCAAAATACCAATAGCAACATAATGCAGCACAGAGTAGAAAACATATCAATGCACCAAGCAGCATGGAAACAAAAGAAGCCCTTTAATGCAACAGCCAGCAATTCTCACACCAGCTGAAACAGCTCCCCTAGCCCTTACAAAATACCTGCTACTGTAACAGAGCTTTAAACAGGATGCAATGGTTAAACATGATACTAGTGCTCCTCTCTTCTATGTATTTTCATTAGTTCTCTGGGGCAGCGAGGAAATCTTGATCCAGCCAGACCTAAATAGGACACAGGCAGGATAATCAGAATTAACCAAGAGAGGGTATGGCTTGGCACTGAAGGAAATGACCAATAAACCATTAGCTCCCTTTCCATCAGCTTTTTTTCATGGTTAGGTGCTGGTTCCAGGGAGATGTTGGTTGCTGCAGCTGATCACACTGGATAAGTAGCTCATTGACTCAAAAAAGTAAAAAAGATCATCGTGGGCTCTCTTAAAAATGTTTGAGAAGGTTATGCACATAAGTGGGATCCATGTCTTTTCTTTTGTGGTGTTTTGCAATTTTTTCTTTAGCTTTTTTTATTTTAGTGCTTGCCTTTTTTCTTAATATGAGGGAATCCCACACAGAATTTGCCTAATCATTGTCTTTATTGATGTTTTCCTTGTATGGGGGACTCCCTCCTACCCAATGTTACTCTCCATTTGGTTCACTCTAGCAGTTTTGCTTCCTATGTTTCTTTTTTATTTTATCTGCTTTTCGTTGACTCACAATGAAAAGACACAGATGCCTAGAGGTTTGAACTGATAAAAAGACAAGTCACTGCACTTTGTACTAACCAAATGTAGAAGAAACAGAAAATGAACGTTTATACACGTGTAGCACAAGATATAACAGGCCTGGTTGCTATTTGTTAGTGGTGGCCATTATAAAACAGCTACAGTCACCTTAAATTATAGACTAGTGAATCACACAGGTGGAACATCGTGGAAAAGTCTAGAAATCCATTCATTTGAAAAATAGTGTGTAATAAAGCTAGCTGTCAAAGACCATCCATGGCAAACTAGAAACAGAATAGTAAAAGTCTACGGGTCTCAATACAAGTCCGGCAGGCAAGTGGAAAAGGTGTCTGTAACGGAAAAACTAACACTTTACCACCCCACTGAATTAAGGGTTATTGAAAATGGGTGATCATTCCTTCAGCAGAATTAGGCCCAGAGGAACTAGCACCGGGAGATTAACCAATGAAAAAAGGCAGTCATTCCCCTGGGGCTGTTTCCGCTGCAGGAATTGGTGCCCGATGCAAAAATGCTAAATCCATCATATTACAAGTTAAAATACTGAAGAAACGCTGCAAAAATAGGCAATAGTTCTGCCAAAGGCACAGTGCAGTTACCAACACTGACACAAATCGTTGGAACGTGTCCCTTCTGCCCAAGGGGGAGCCC
The DNA here is from genome assembly GCF_040938575.1 of Ambystoma mexicanum. NCBI lineage: Eukaryota > Metazoa > Chordata > Amphibia > Caudata > Ambystomatidae > Ambystoma > Ambystoma mexicanum. The sequence goes on along the minus strand of NC_090926.1, from coordinate 363,955,702 downwards.
CCACCCATCCTACTGTGAGGCTAGGGAGGTGAACCTGGTCCACACCACCCTCCCTAGGAGTCGAGGCAAGTGAGATCTCACCAGAACATGGCACAAGTACTCCCGTTCCTCTGCGGAACTCCCTAAAGGGGTACACACCTTTGCCTATATGCCAGAGACTTTTAAACAACAAGACTGGGTCGAGGAAATACTTAATAGATGTCATTATCAAATAGAAAAAGAACATCTCCCTTTAAATAGAAGTATCCAATCCACTGTGACGAGCATGTTCAATAGCGTGTACTCGACAAGAGACTGAGAAATAGAGGAAATAGATGAACACAGACTCAGGCTAGGGAAGGCCCCAAGCCACGTAATACTTGGAAAAGACTGAGTAGGCATGAACCGTGACCAAGAGAGAGGAACGCACGCACATGAAAGGGAAGGCCCAAGCCGCTTAACACCTGGAGAAGACAGAGCAGGCATAAAACGTGACCAACAGAAAGAGGAAGGCAAGTTAAGGCACTGAGCCGCGTAACACCTGGAGAAGACGGAGTAGGTGTGAGCCGGGAAGCCTGTGAGTTTCAAACTTGCACTACACTGAACAAGAGAATGCCAGCACCAAGGTGAATCCTCAACATGAGAACCCAAAATAGAAGGAGCCCAAAAGAAGGTGTTGGTGGGACCATGAAGGATTCATGACAGACAACTGGTCCACAAACCATCACCGATACCAGTGCAAGCATCCAGCAGCAGGGTGTCTGGTCATTCGTCAGAATACTGAGACGTTGCTAGGAGAAGTGAAAACCGAGGAAGAAAATGCTGATGAAGTTAAATGACGGTGGCAGGGGTGAAGATAGGAACAAGGCTCCCAAAGACATTCTCCTTCACAGTCAAAGCTAATGGGGGAAACAACAATAATAGGAGGTCATGTCAAGCAACTTGTCCCAGTAGCCGTCATGATGCAAAGTTAAATCTGAAACTGATTAAGTGATGTGATACAAGAGAAGAAATTGCTAAAATTGCTAAAAATCTGAATACTGAGTGCAAAGAACAGTGGCTAATATTACTGTGTGAAAAGAGGAAAGAAACTCAATATTCTGTGCAAGAAGAATACAACATAAATGAGAGAGAACATTATGGGCCAGAGTTCAGAGGAACCTTTCAATTTCACAAAATCAAGAAGACCAGAACAACTTTAACAATAATTTTCCAGGAGAGGTCTACCAGAAATTTATTTTTTCAAAGGATACGCCGAAAACAGCAACCAGGAATACAGATCTTATAAAAGATCCCTAAAAGGGATTCACAAGGAGGAGGGAAAGGCCAATAATCTATTTGAAAGGTTTCAAAGACTGATCCAAGAAGTCACAAGAGACTATTTTAGGATTAAGCACTAATAAGGAATCCCATAGACTCATACCAGAAGTACCTTCAGGAGAAGGGAGTCATTCTCTCATGACCTAAGTTAGTGTTCATAGAGGTAGGGTTAGTCAGGCTAGTTTTGGACATCAGACTTATTCTTTTGGACATGCACAAATGACTGACAAGCCCCTTAGTTAGCAACATAGACAGGGACCACCCATAGTGATAGGGAAAGTTAGGCCATATAACTTTATTTTAATAAAATCTCATGAAACATGTCAGCGGAGTGTCTGTGTCCTCCTTCTGACCCTCCACAACTCCCAAAAGGTGGATGCATCCTGATGCTGGAAATGAAGCCATGGGAGCACACAATTTGCCTTGACAGGTTGTGTAATGCCGACACACTTCCCAACACCATGCAGCCACTAGCAGTAGCAAACCTTGAGCTCCCAACCTCCTGCTGTGTGTTGAGCTGCAGAGGCATGCACTGCAGCATCACAGAGTACAATCAGCACAAAGGTGGCAGAGACGCACATCACCCTGGGTAATAACGAATGGCCTGTTTATAACATGCTACCACCTTAACAGAGAGAACATAGCTTAACTACTCTCCCTGATGCAGGGAGATCTCTAAACCACGATCAATGCAAGAACAGCCATTCGACCATTGATGAAACGTCTGTCGATGCTGCACCTTTTCCAGCACACCATTGGTATGCTGCATGGCATGTCACAGCCCATGTTTTCTAAGGTACTTGATCAGGTTCCGGATGCGCTCATGTACATTTCTCTTTCCACCTCCTCTGCACAGGTAAATGTGACAAAGAGACGGTTCAATGCAGCCGTCTGCTGCCCGAACTTCATCACAGGTCTGGATTGTACGCATGTCACATTGGCGGTCAACCAGGCATCGGACGAGTTGTACCAGATCAAGAAAGAACATTCCATAAATGTACAGGTGACCTGTGATGAAGGTTACACCATGGCCTCTTGCTATGCCCACTTCCCAGGTTACTCCCATGATGCCATGGACCCCCACAAAAGCTCATTGCAAGCAAACATTGAGACCCACAGAGGGCAACATATCTGTATACTGGGTAAGTACAGTCACCAACACATGAGAAGCACGACCCCACCCGACAAGGCTCTGCAAGACAACATCAGAAATTGACAGAAATGCATAATCCCAAACGTGCAAAGCATGCAGTGCAGGTACCACATTGATTAGGCAACCTATACATAGACAGGATGCATTCCAGTTCTCCTGTGCAAGATGAAATTGCAACACTGACAGGCAGCTATGGCAAGAAGGTTGCACCCCGTGAATGCCATTTTCTAAGTTCATGATCATTATCACAAAGTGCACAGGATGATCGTAAAGTGTATCAGAGCAGATGCCTCAGTCCCTAGTCCTGAAGATCCAAGGATTACATGTTTATTAGTTATCCAGTCACAGCATCTCTCAGTTACCTCAGGTGGGTCAATGCTGATTGAAATGAAGGATTCCCCTTGTCACATTAAGCATGTCCTGCACCATTCCATGAGGCATGACATAATTTAAGCATACAGACCAAGGGTGGAAATATCAATTTTTCGATATTTACATTATCTGATATTTATACCATCCTGCCATGACTACTTGGTACTTATTTATCTATTTATTTTTCTTCTTGTTTAAAACCAACACTCACACAAATACAAACTTAAAATCAGGAAATCAGAAAGCAACAAAACATACTACCATATAGCCAACAAAATAAAATTCATACATTTACAAAATGTAAAATGTATCTATTTTGGCACACCTCAAAATCCATATCCCACATTGTGTTTTCTTGTAGACAAATAGTTTATAATACCCGATGCCTTAACATTCTAACATGATCAAAAATGATTTACGTTTCGATACATGTCCATCTCTATCACTAATGAAATAGAAACTGTAGTCTAAAGTATTATGGAATTTGTATACCTTTGTTCACAAATACTTCTGATTGTTTCCTGATCTCCCCCATACATGAACTGTGTAAAATTAGTTTTTTCAGGATGTACTGAAGCACACGATTGGCTCCTGCCCTTACTGACTTCTGCAATCACTCCTTGGCCTCTGGAGTCTTCCCATCCCCTCTCAAGCACTCCCTTGTGCACCCCCTTCTTAAGAAACCCTCTTCCGACCCGTCCTGCCCAGCTAACTATCGCCCTATCTCTATCACTCATTTCCTGGGCAAGCTCCTGGAGAAACTTGCCATCTCCCAGCTAAATCTCCATGCTGAATCTATTGGTAGCCTTCATGACCATTAGTCTGGCTTCAGAGCTGCCAGAAACATGGAAACTGCTCTCCTGAACATCCGTGAGGACCTGCTCTCGAACCTTGACTCTAACATTCCATGTGTTCTCATTTTGCGTGCTCTCTCTTCTGCGTTGATACTGTCAACCATACCATTCTGCTCAACCGTCTCCGTGATAACCTGGGTATCACTGGTCAGGCTCTGGCTTGGTTGACCTCTTTCCTCTCAAATCGACCCTCCCAGGTCCAACTGGGGTCTTTCCTGTCTGACATCTTTTTCTCTACCTGTGGTGTCCCCCAGGGCTCTAATCTCTCTACCTGGCTGTTCAACCAGTATGTGGCACTTCTCGCCCACCGCATTGCTGCTCTCTGCCCCAACTTTCAGTGCTATGCGGATGATACCCAGCTCATTTTCAGGCTACCCTCGGCCTCCTCTTCTCCTTCCCTCATCTCTGACTGTCTTTCTGCTACCCAGGAATGGTGTGTCGCCAACGACCTCTGCCTTAATGCCAGTAAGACCGAGATTCTACTCATCGGCACACCCACTCCCTCCTTCCCTGCAGCTCTCTGGCCAGCCTCTCTTGGCCCTCTTCCTGCTCCTACCTGCAAGGCAAAAAACCTTGGGGTCATCTTCGACTCCTCACTCTCCTTCTCTCCACACATTTCTGAAGTTTCTAAGAAGTCACACTACCAGATGCTCCTCCTCAGAGGTATCCTTCCTTTCCTCTCCTTCCCCCAGAAGCTCACTGTCTCCAGAGCCCTGGTTCTCTCGAAGCTGGACTACTGTAACAGCCTCTATCTAAATCTGCCAGTTTCTACTCTACGCCCCCTCTGCAACTCATCCAGAACAGGACTGCGAGACTTGTCCTTGGCCTCAAGCCCAGGGACCGTATCTCTCCAGGACTGAAATCGCTACACTGGCTCCCTGTGGCTGCAAGGATTAAGTTCAAAACCCTCTGCATTGTCCACAAGGCCTTCTGGGGCCTGGGGCCAAATTACCTTCAACTCTCCCTTCCTAGATATCTTCCTTCTCGAGCACTTCGCTCTTCCGCCTCCAACTCCCTCCGGGTCAGCCGCTTCTCCAAGCAATGAGTTGGGGGGAGATCTCTCTCCGCAGCTGGGGCATCCCTCTGGAACAGCCTTCCTGCCTCCCTGAAACTTGAGGAGAACCATCTCTGGTTCCGGAAGCACCTCAAGACCTTCCTCTTTGCTTCTGCTTTCTCTCCCCCTCTCCCCTGCTAAATCACTGAAACTGCACTGAATCAGCAACTGGGCCACTCACCAATCTCAGTCCTTGGCCCAGCCACTCTCCCCTGCACTGCCTTCCTGGCAACCCCTGCACTGCGGGACTGTCTCTGTATCCCTACAGCCCCCCTTCCCAGCACTTGTCTGCACTTATCTTGCACTTGCCACCAGCTGGCCCTTATTATTTACCTTGTTCATTACTAACACTGTACTGCACTTTCCCCTCTCCCTTTCCCCCTTGCACTTTTCCCGTCCCCCCTACCCATGCACTTGCACGATCTGAATGTCACCTGGCCTAGTAGGATCGTTGTCTGTCTCCCCTTGTTTCCCCCTCCTTGCCTCGTCACGCCTTGAAACACTTGTGTATAGGCGTGTTACAAATGCCATATAATATCATATCATATCACTTCATACTAACCCCATCAGCACTTTTCCGTGCATTTTTTGCATATGTTGATAGTTATGGTATAATGTGAGGTTTGTCTGAAAAGTCATTTTGAAATTATATTTAGTGGTTGTGTAAACACTGACTTTAGCTTTATATATGATACATATTTGTTTAAACAAGTGGAAAAAGATATTCTGCAGTGCTTTTTCGGACCTGCATTATTGCCTCAGGTTGCAAAATACCACTGTAAGATGGAGGGGTAGCCTGTCACTCTTGTATGTGTATATATATATATAATATAATAATACAGTTGTATTGTATTTGTACACAACCTTGACTGGACAGGGGTGATACTTGTATTTCCGCTGCATTGCAACTAACCAGCGATCCACAACCTTTTCAGAGAGAAGCATGCTGTTCCATCCAAGTTACCAAAATTGGACAAGGAGGTTTACAATGTCCTTGTTATTCCAATCTGTTTAGATCTCTCTGGTGTACTAGAGGTCTGGGGCTGATTGATGGTTTAGAAACCGATATTCATCCCATGACCACTGTTACCCCGGAATTTGATTTGTCACACTAACACAGGTTGTATATCTTGCTCCTAGCATTTAGTACATCAACACCACCAAGATTCATACTACTGTGCCAAGGGAATTTAGCACTTTAGTAAATGTCATTACTAATACTACCATCAACTGGCCATGATATTGCGAAGTTGTGTACTTGTCTTACATTTGTTCATACAAAAGAACACGCAAAAGGGGAAGGAAAAAGCTACCACTATCTTCTTGCTGTATTTTAAGATGAAGAAATATAATAGTATTGTGTAGTCAGTCCAGGTGGCTAATGACTTAATGAAATTGAGACTGCTTTTCTCATTGGAATCCTGGCCTGCACCCTCCAAATGCATTAGGGAGGATAGTATGTCAGGAATGGAGCCTAAAGGTAGCATAGGGCAGGACATTACTAAAAAGGCTAATAATGAGTGTGTTGGTACTTCCTCAGAGAAAAGGTTAAAACAATACGACAATCAAAACAAGGGGGATGATTCCTTTGATAAATATGAGGTCCCGAGGACACGCAAGCAGGTGTGCGGCAGAAACCTTTTTATCCCAGTGGCAACGCCTACTGATTGCCCCCAGGGAAAATCATTATTATGACTGTGGAATTATTGAAGGCCCTAACATTAACCTGGATTTAAAATGTCCAACAGGGGGGTGCAACAAACCACCAAGGGAGTGAGATGCCAGTAGTGATTTCACTAGCCATTGTATCTTCCAACAGATATGCTGTCCTAAGTGACATCCCAGCCTGTTGCAAATTAGTTCAGACAAATAGACTTGCTAATGATCAAACAAATGAAAATCCAATTGTTAACCATGGATACAGTACTCTGACCTATTCAGAATCATGCCCACTCCATCAAGTGACCGAAACAATGCTTACCACCTTTGTTGATAATCGTCATGTTTGTAAGAGAGTATTAATAGAACTTGATACAGTGAAAAATCTGGTACTGTAACTGTCGAAGTACATACAATGTATTAAAAGAAATCTGGTTAGTGACATTAGGTTGGGAGCCACATAATACAGTAAGCACATGCACTTTGTCTTCATTTAAGCACCCTCGATTACATAAGGTACCTCTCCTCAAGGCCACTGAACCGGCCACAGGTCAACAGTAAAATCAAGTTGTTGGGGAGAAGCAACAAAATGAAAGTACCGAGCAAGAGCAATCCGGCTGGTGATGGTGCAGTATCTTCTGTTGTCAAAGTTAGAGAAAGTCAAATGTGTGAATTTGCCCGTGGGAATCGTAGGCCAAGACTGCACAACATGGCCCACTAATCTAGGCTACACAACCATCAGGTAAACCATCAGGAAAACATGACACACTCAGGGGCGTAGGAGACACATAAAATCTGGGGGGGACAGGTGACATCTTGGGGACTTTGCTTTATTTATTTATTTATTTATTTATTTATTTATTTATTGTGTTTTAGTAAAAAAACTGGACTTTTCACAAAATTAGAATTAAAATAGCAGCATGTATTAAATTTCAAAGATCACTGTATAAAACAAGAGAAAAGAAGAAAAGAAAACAGAAGAAAATGAAAGGATGCAGCAGCAAAGAACATGTCTTTGTATGTTGCATTTCTGGATTTTTCATCTGACTATGAGCTCATGGTAAGAGAGAGGAAATAACAATTACTTCCAGTGGGTGACCGCTAGGACGCCAGCTCGTTAAGAGGCAGATCACCTGTGAGTGGAATCCTGCCAAATAAAGGAGTTGCAGCCTTTTCTACCAACTGCAAGTTGCTACTTTTTTTGTGTGGGGCAATGAGACGTGTGTGTCTCCTGGAATGGAAGGATGGGGGTTTCAAAGAAAGAGGAAATCTTGTTTGTACCTCTGAGTAAGCCCTGTTATGGGAGTAGAGAGACCAGGTGTGAGATGTTGCTGCTTTGATTGTCCTCGGGGGGGGAATGGGGGGTACAGCAAACAAGGAGGATGAGCGATCGCAAGCCCACCGCATTATAAGCACTCCCCAGGTCCGCGGCCGGATGTGTCGGACCCGGGGGATTCTTAGTAGGTGGGGTGTATGTGGACCCAGGGGGGTGGAAAGAGGGTCAGCCCGCTATGTGGGCTGCCCCTCTAGCGGCCCTGCGAGGGCCGGGCCAGCCTCTCACGATGAGTCTGATCCTTCTTATTCCATCTCATGCTGGCTTCAGAGCCTGGCCTTTCTTTGCCTTTGTTATTCTGAATGCAGAGCTGGAATCTGTTCCTTTCTCGTTTAACATTTGCTGCAAAGCCTGATTTATTTGGTTCTCTCATATTTTACTAGGACGGCAGAGCATGGGTCCTCTGCCCTATTACATTATTCAAAGAGCCCTTCTGGCCTTTCTTTGCCTCTCCCTTGTCTCACTGCTTGCTTGGTTAATACATACCTCCTTGCTTGAACACTCAACATATTCTCCATAACACAGCAATGGCAGCTGCAGTCTGTCTTAACTTCTATTTGTTCTGTATCTTGAATTGGCCTCTTATTTCCGCTTTTCTGTCTGCAGGGGAAAGGCATTTGCCAGTCACTGCCATGATCGGTCTACCTGGCCATAAGAGGGCAACAGCTAGCCAATATTGGAAGAACATGGGCATATTATGCCAGAGGCTGAGAACTGCCTTCCTAATGCCTACACAAGAGACACAACTCTTGCCTTTGTTTCTAACAGTAATTCAGTGGATGAGCAAACGTGAGAAAACACATATTGCTTATAAATGAAGGGGGTGATGTCACACTTGGTTAAGACATTTTGATCACGCCACAAGCTAATTTCCAGCTGCAATTAAGTGATTACTTTTTAGACTTCTGGCTTTAAATAACGTTAGTATCACCTGGAAAGCACAGAGGTTGCTCAACAGGGTTCCTGGAGCACAAGGGGTACCCTACTCGTGGGCATGGATGATTGGAGTGCATTCTTGCCCTGATTTGGAGCCTGGCCCCTACAGCCATGATGGGGGGAGGGGCCTATTAGTTTTGGTTGTACGTACCCTTTGAGGGTGGGCAGACATTGCCTCCTGCTTTAGCCCACTAACAGCTCTGCTTTGCAACTTTATCACACATACCTTTCAGGTGGCATGTAACTCAATGCTATTAATGTTATCAGCCTTAGAAGTCTGGAATCCTTTGCCACATCAACTAGGGTGCAGGCTTACCCATGAGACTTACCCATGTATGAGTCGGCATCTGTCGCCCTGTGGGGAAGACACACACAGAAAGAGCAGGGCACAGTGCCCTTATGGGTTTTTCACACTTCTTCCTCGGGACGGCACAATTCACTCACGCATATACCAGTGGGTTAGCCTTTTCCCTTTGCGCCCAGGTAGGTGCACCCACACATGTGAGTTACCGATTTCGTCGGGACACCTGTGGGAACGCACGATGATAGGACATGTGTTGTTGGCGGCGTGTTTCAGTGGGTGGCCAGAGTGAAATGTCTGAAAATTGTGATTTTTTTCCACCAAATTTCAGAGACATTTCCCTCTGCCCACCCACCAAAACACGCCATCAACAACAGATGTCCTACTGTCCCGCATTCCCACAGGTGTCCCGACGAAAACGGTACCTCACATGTGTGGTTCCGCCTACCTCGGCGAAAAGGGAAAAGGCTAACCCACTGATAACCCCAAGCCTTTCCGCAAAGCAGATTTTGCTCATGGGGACAACCTACAGATTTGGGCCTAGGGTGTCGAAGCCACCAAGGAAAACCCCATGCATTTCCGAAAAGAAGACACTGTGGGCACCCCCCTTTCCACTAAAAACATTCATGGTGGTTTAGTGACCCCCACACGCACCCAAAACAAGTTATCATTTTTTTTTGTTTTGCCTCTTTCCTAGTGACAGATTGTGCTAGCAATCTGCCCCCAGGGAGGGCTACATGAGATTCCCCCCATCCATTTGGGGTGGGGGGAGAGGGCCTCCCACCTTTCAACTAAAAACATCCATGGTGGTTCAGTGGCCCCCCACACCCACCCAAAACAAGTTATAATTTGTTTTATTTTTGTTTTGCCCCTTTCCTAGGGGCAGATGGGCACATGTGTGTGGCAATCTGCCCCCGGGGGAGGGGCAAAACATACTGCCCCAGGCTTGGGAGTGGCTCTGCCAATATTTGCAGTGGCCTCCTCCCCACCCCAAATGGATGGGGGCATCTCATGTACCCCTTCCTAACGGCAGAAATCAGCCCCCAGGGAAGGCTACATAAGGTGCCCCCATCCACTTAGGGGGGTGGGCCACCCCTCCTTTCAAACACAAACAATCTTGCTGGTCTAGTGGGCCCTCCCCGCTCCCACCCAAAACAAGTTATAATATATATATATTTTTTTGCCCTTCCCTAGGGGCAGATGGGCACATGTGTGTAGCCATCTGCCCCCGGGGGGGGTCAAAACATACTACCCCAGGATTGGGAGGGGTGGATCTGCCAATATTTGCAGTGGCATCCCCCCCACCCCAAATGGATAGGGGGCATCTCATGTACCCCTTCCTGGGGCAGAAATCTGCCCCCAGGGAGAGCTACAAAAGGTGCCCCCATCCACTTAGGGTGAGGGCGAGAGCGCCACCCCCCTTGCAAAAATCCCTGGTGGCTAGTGGTCCCACCCGCACCCACCCCACCCAAAATAACATTTAAAAACATATATATATTTTTTTTGTTTGCCCCCTTTCTCTGGGGGCAGATGATTACCCATCTGCCCCCAGGGTATTGCCCTCATGCTTTGGGGGGCAGGAGGGGAGAGGGCAGCTTACATAGTAAGCAGCCCCTCCCCCACTTCAAAAACAGATCGCTGCACAACACACCAAACACATATTCTGGGGGGATTAATGACATTACATCCCCCCCACTTAAAATTGTGGGGCGGATTTGTCCCCCCTGTACCCCCCATGTCCTATACGCCCATGTGTAAAGGTTAGCACATGGGGAAAAACTACCGCACGGAATAAGGTGCACACACACAATGTGCCTATACTAGCCCCGGGGGCTCAAAGAGGAAAACAATCCCTAATCAGTAAATGTATCCACTGGATCAGAAATATTAAAGGGCGTTGCTCTGGTAGTAGGGAGGGCATTATCCATTGGCGTTAAAGAAGATACCATCTGCCTTGGATTAAAGGACTGTAGGCTGTTGCCAGGTCTCTTAACAGTTGAATATAGGATGTACCCACGCAGGAGCTCAAATATCATACTGGGAGCCTATCTCCCAACACAGGTTAAAAGACAATTAATACATAAGAATGCTGGATCCTCACAGATTGCAGGGAGAAACAACTACAATGAAATTCCTCTGAACATAGATAGACAAACTGACCCAGGCCCGAATACACAAATGCCGCCTGAGCTGGAGGGAAATATGTGTTGCAGTATGGATCATCTAGAGGGGATAGATTGTCTACAGGCTGAGCCAGCACAAACCCATATAACCGCTATTTTAGTTGAGGAGGAAGATGATGTAGCCATAAGCAAAATGACTTGGAACATCACAGGCCTGGCAACAAATGTGCATGACATATATTGGACCAATTTTGTGAGAAAACGCCAACTATTATATTTTCACTAAAATCCTTTCCAAGCGTATGCTTCTTTTCATAGCCATGAGGATTTCCTAGTGGGGTCTCTTGATTTGGGTCGGCTGTAGCCTGAACCTGAATACTATGTTATCCAATACAGGCTGTACCGACCTACAAGAACTCCACCTGTGAAAAAAAGGTTTGTTGAATCCCATATTATAATATGTATATGCTAGATCAGAGAAACAAATTACCTATTTGAATGATGTATATCCTGCCCATGCTCCTTTTTCTGTTATTGCTAGAGACTGTTTACTCCATTTAGATCATTGATAAATGTGTATGGAATACTTGAGGAAGAGGATCTTGCATGGGATATACCAGCATTGAAGACGAAACGCTCTAAACGTACCCATTAACATGACATGGATGTAGCTGGTGTATTATATCATCTTTACCTAAGTGCATGTAATGGTCGTACAAAGGGGGATTAGCCGACCAGTCCTACATTTATCTCAGGTTCAAGTCCCATATTCATTTTACACTATTGAAAAGGAGTGTGGGAGCCCCTTTACTGAGAACAAACATAGGTCAAATATCCTGCTATATGGAATTTCTTCCACTCAGAAGGGTCTACAACCTCGTTTTAGCTCACTGCACCCTTCACAGAGGAGAAATACCATTTGCATATCTGTCTTTGTCCCACCCACAAGGGCAGTCCAGCACCAAAATTCTAGGCAATTATCCTCTAAACAAGAGTACCATAAGCAACCTAAGACATGTGTTTCGGCCTTGTTGAGCCTCCTCAGTGAGGTGAAGCTGAGCCTCTCTAAGGAACAGTGAGAAAAGGGTCCGTGTCTGGATTACCCTTGGTTACTTAGGGTGAAAATCCAAGTTTTACAACATTGAATAGGAGTGTGGGAGCCCCTCTACTAAGAATGAACATGGGTCAAATATCCTGTTCTATGGAATTACTTGCACTCGGGAGGCTCTAAAACCACCTTTTATCTCACTGTGCCCTTCACAGAGGGGAAATATCCATTATAATATCAGTCTTTGTCCCACCCAGTCCAGCACCTACATACTAGGCGTAACCATATTAGCACGGTGACTGTCTCAGTATTTTGATGTTAATCAAACAAAGATATGAAAGTTGTTTGTGCAGTTACAACATATATTCACAGAACATTGTTAGGGAGGGAGAACTGCAGCTCAGTAAATGTGGATACCTAGTGGGGACATGTGTTATTTTAATATTAGATGTGATTGAATATGGATTGACAAGATTAATTGTTTAGTACAATTTTAGTGAGGAATGGTATGTTACATATATGTATGTTACAAATATGTATTGTATTTAATTGTTTTATGCTTTTACTGTGTGTATACTTGCTTAGCTATTGAACGAAATGTCGAATAAAGGTGTATGTTGAAATAACATCAATAGGTAGATAATATTAGAGTAAAGTGCATAAAAGATAAAGTAGATTCTGTTAAAACACACAGCCCAAGATGAAGCAATCTTGTGACACCTGGCAAATAAGACAAGCTGTCTGGTAGATGGAGGCAAGAAGGGAGCTACAAGCCGGACTACAAAGACCTAGATGTGGGACAAGTTGACTTCAAGCCAGATCAGGGAGTAGGTATGCCAAGTTAAGACATTGTTTGAAGCACAGAAGTCCTGGAAACATGCATTAAGTAATATATCTCACCATTTTCAAGGGCCTGCCATTTTTGATTATTTTTCCTTGAAATTGAGTTTGAGGAATTAGGTTGAAGGCCAACACATTTTGATTCTGCATGTCCTGCAGTAAATTTAGAGTAACTAGGGGCATTTGAAGCTTGCATGTTTCCAGGAAAGGACAGGATCCATCAAATTAAGGTCATCTGACAGTTTGTTTGTGCAACCAGAGGACATATTCCAGCTTTGAAAGGCTACAGGGAATATGTGTTTCTGCATCTGTTGTGTTGAAATAGCTTGCCTTAAGAAGTGTGGGTTTTATGAAATAATTTAGGCCAGATGTCATGTAAAAAAAGCAAAAACCTAGCATCACTGTAGACACAATATAGCATAGATTATTCTGCACCTATAATGATCCTTAGAGAAATAGATATGAAACATACTTGATTTTAGAAGCTATTATTTGGGAGTGATTGACAAAGTGAGAAAAGACTAACAGAACATTGCTTTGTAAAAGCACCAATTTATACCAGAGGTTTGCACCTATGAGCAAAAAGCAGAAATAATTAAAATGAGTTGAAATTATTGGAATTACAATTACAAACAGATGGATTATTATTTGGTTTTTCTCGTAGAAACTGCATGTTAATGTTTAGTGAGAATGGATTAAGGGATTGAGATAATTGTGGAAGATGACACATCATTGTGATGCATTGTTTTTATTATGGTGCTTAATGACAATACATGCAAATGATTGGTTAATCCCGAATATTATAATGAAGACCTTACAATTATACACTAATTTGTTATTCTTGAAGGTTTCAAAAATCCAGTTGCTGGTCTATGGACTGAAAATGAATATTCGCTTTTGTTATCAACAAATGTGCATTTGAAAGTGTATTGTCACAACTGCAGCACTGGAGCACCAATCGGCACCCATTGTGGAATATTTGGGACAGATCCATCAACATAATCCTCCACGGACAATACCTATTCACAATTGTGTCTTTACTTTCTGTTTGCAAGACATTGGGCTTCATTACAAATCAGGCGGTCCGGAAATAACGGTGGCGGTAAACCCGCCGCCACCGTTGTTTCCAGACCGCCTGATCCCGACTCCTGCAGGCGGGAGGTGATGTTCCCACCAGGTTTGACCTGGCGGGTTTAACACTGCCCGCCTGCAGGCGGACGAGGAAACACCATCAGCATTACGAGATGCTGCCGGTGTTACCATGATCCCCATTCCCATTGAGTCCCATAGGACTCAATGGGAATGGGGATTAACACCATTCCGCCTCCGTGATTCCCGGGAAACCGGGGTTGTAATGCCTCGGTAATTCCGGGAATCACAGAGGTGGAATGGTGATATGAGTCCGGCGGTAACCAGGTGGTTTTACCTCATCGGTTACCGCCGGACTCGTAATGAGGCCCATCATTACTTGGCTCAATTTCACAAACTACAGATCACATAATGTACTTTGTGGCAGTTTGCATTCACTGGCTATTCATATGCACCAATCTTAGAACTATAATTCCCAGAAGCCTCAGAGATCAGTGCTGCTTACACGTTCCCAGTACCAGAGAGGGAGGAGGCCAATTACCTTCAGGTGTTCTTCTCCAGGTGCTGCTAAGGAGCCTGCTTCAGCATACGGCAGGGCAGTATTTAAGCAGCTGCCTGCAGGAGCATGGGGCTCTTGCATTGAGTTCACCAGCAGCATCTTGTTCTTTGATCCTTGGATTTCTGCTGTGTCCTGTTGTTTACAGAGCATGTTCCTCTTCCAGTGGCCTGGGCTCTCTGCCTTGCAGCCCTGCTAGTCTGCTCTGCACCTCTGTGCTTTCTGTACAGCAACCCTCCTCCCACCTTGCAGTCTTCTGTTCCCTGTCTGCAGCCCCTTCATCTCTACTTCATATTATCTTGTTCCTTGATCTATGTACATAGTCTGTGCTACCTGACTTCAGCTTCCAAGTTTCTAGTCCTAGGTTTCCTTGTTAGCTGTCTGCCGTCCTGCCCTTGTTATTCCAGTCCAAGATTAAAGTTCCATGAATTCCTTGTTACCTGTATGCAGTTCAGTCCTTATTTTCCTAGTCCAGAGTTTCAGTCCGTGGTTTTCTTGTTCCTGGTCTATAGTTCAGTCCACTGTTCCTTGATTTCAGTCTTTAGTTTCTAGTCTGCATTTCCAGTCTCCTGTACTGTTGTACTTAGATTCTTTTCTTCTTGCTTATCTTCCTTCATTCCTGGTCTCTGTCCTCAACCTCACTTACTTAGACTTCCTATTCTTCGCTAAATATTTCTGTCATTGTTCTTGTCCTCACTTGTGCTTGTGTAATTGACGTGTTCAGAGTTTGGCTGCTGGTTTTCCCAGCAGGCAATCTCTGCCCTTTCCTTTGTTACGTTCCAGTATTGTACCTTCTGCCATATTGTTAACAGTATGCTGGTTTCCTGCTTTAGGAGGCAGTCATTGTTGAGTTCCTGCTAGACCTGTAAAGGCATCAGCCCTGTGAGGACTGTTTCCTTGTTTGCGCCTAAGCTAGCTCAGAAGGCTAGAGTTTCACCAGACACTGTGTGTGCACATCAAGTGTGAACTTAACGTGTTTGTCTTGTACTCCCTGACCCTTTTGGTTCACTGCCATTGTTATCTGTCAGAAGTACTTGCCTATCCTTCCTTGTCTGCACAATTCCTTAGATGCCTGTTTCATGTATACTTTCCCCCCTCTGTTTTTTGGGCACGTCTCTTCCCTAACGCCCCTGACATGCATTCTTAGTAGACTGATTTAAACAAATACTCCCCACTCAAAGATAAGAGAGTAGATGAGAGTGTGGCATATTAACATGCATAGTCTGGCTGAGTAGTAGAGACATTCAGCATTTTGTGTTTAACCCTCTCCAACTAAAGTCTTCAGACAGGTCACAAAGGAAGAATGTTAGAATTGGAACTTACCAGAAAAAATATATGGCAAGAGGTCAGAAGGTGGCTGGGGTAAATAATATATCAAGGTGCTCCCAGTACATTCCAAACAGAGACCTCTGGAATTGATCATTTGTGGTCCACTGGTTTCTATCCAAATGCACTCCCTCTGGATGATTGTGACCATATAGACATATAGGACAGTATACTCACACAAATAATGTGCATTTCTTTCTGTTAGCCACCAAAGAGATCTAGTTGAAGCTACATTTAGGCCCGAAATGAATACACTTAGAAGAAAGATGTTCTTCAAATTCCCCCACTCCTCACCACGATAGAGCAATAAGCATACTGCAGTAGTCTGTTTTTACAAAAGAAAGACAGTCCACTAGCAAGTGGGTAATCAACAATGGGTGCTTTCACCTCAAAAACCCTATATTTCTTTACTCATGTTAAGTTAGTAATAATCCTGTGTTCTGTGGGCTACACCGGCCGGTAACGGCCCAGGGCCCAGGCAATGAGGCTTTTACGCCTTTCATTCACACAACACCACATTTTCAATGGTGAAGAAGAGGGACGTAAGGACACCTGCCTTTCCACTGCCTTCCTTCCTCTCTGCCATGCAAATGCTTCAGCAATTGCACAGCATGCATGTTCAATGCCGGGCAAAATGTTGGAGATCCCTATGGAGTCTGCTGGCTTTATGCACCAGCATAAAAGAGGTAGACCCCATAGAGATACATTGAACACAATGCTTGCATGCTAGACAGCCTGTACAATTAGAATTGAATGTTGCTTACCATGCATGTCAGGCAGCCTTTCATTGTAATTGTGAACACTGCTAACCATGGGTGCATTTTAAGTGTTAAGCAGCATTCTCAATTAAAAATAAACACTGCCTAGCATTCGGACATGCCAGGCAGCATTTACCCACTTTGCATGGTGGAGTGTATGCCGCCTTTTGCCCTACAAATGTGCACCCAACCATAAACAATTGGTATTGGAGGCCTGGCTATGCCTGAGTGAAAACCTACCAGGTCCCTGCCATCAAATTACGCTTCAGAGCAACATGGCCTCCAGAATATTCCTGGTGCCAGCGAGGGATACATGAGCACCAGATAAGTGGGGCTGGATCTGGTGTGGGTGAGGGATGTGGAAATGGAGGATTTGCAGAGCCATGAGGCTGGGAGTCTTAATCCTTTCCCCACCCCCACCCTGCCCACTGTGTGCTAATACTTAAAAAGGCTGAACTTTCATCTTAGGTTCAGTAGCATTAATAACAGGTATTTTACTATGTTCTGACCATATATCACTAGCAGGAGATGCTTGGTAATGTCAAAAAAAGCATTTCCTAAATAAGGTTTTTCAAAATGAATTACAGCACATCAATTTCAGCTGTGGCTGTCACACTAGCATTTCCATTGCGCAAACGGGCATAGAAATGCGTTTTTGGGCACATTTCACTGAGATGGGCCCCTTAATTAACCAATCTTGGTGAAATGCGTATGCAGCAACCACGTGGTTTCTGGGAACTTGTCATACATTAGTGTTGGGAGCGTGCTTTGAACACTGATGTATGCTCAGGAACTGAACAGTGCATCTTTACACCACTGTCCAACCCCTCCTGAAATGCGCAGGTCACCTTTGGGAATAAAGTGACCTGTGGATTTATTGATATTGATATTGATATTTTATTTGTATCTCGCTCATACACAAGTGTTTCAGAGCACGACGAGGCAAGGGAGGGGAACAAGGGAGAACAAAACAACGATTTTACTAGGCCCAGCGATCTTACTAGGCCTAGTTTTCTAAAAATAGCTCAACTTAAAGGTGCGCTATTTTTTGGGAATCGGCTCAACAATGTTTTTCAATTAGAGACACACATTTTTCAATGACCAGGTGATGCGAACCACACAATACATAAATCTTGTTACACAAAAACAGAAATATATATGCAGGGCAAGCATTATCTGCCATGAACCAAAACTGCTACAATGTCTTTCGCTCAACTCACCACGCAATTACGAAACCTGTGCCTGTCTACAAGCACTGCAAATCCAGTCTGACAAACAAGATACGAGAAGGACGTGCCTGCAACCATCTTGCTGCCAGCATTAAAGAATCACTAGAATGCTCCATCCTGAAACAAGACCAGCTTGAAAGCCCGGCCTATCACAATTGGTTTTCCTTTAAACACATGAATAACCATGGTGTAAATAGGTGGCAATGCATTTTGTAACGCACCCATGGTACATTTTCCCATTAATTTTCATACCATCAATACAATGGTTGTGCATATTTTTGGAGAAATGCCGGAAGATTTTTGAAAGACTGTAAGGAGAAGGATTGTTTCAGCTTCCATCATAAAGAAGGTAAGCCATATGGGGGAAAAAACATCAAGATGTTGTTTAGCCAAATGATTTCCTGAAGAGAAAAATAATGAAAAATAAACTATTTTCTTCTCTTTTTCACAATAAATTGGAAACTCTAGCAGGCAGAATATGATAAGCAAAGCATTTTTGTTTTGCGCTAATACAAAAGAAGAAATTAGCACTTCTATTTTGACTATACATCCAGAGTAAAGAATGCAAAGAACATCGTTTTTGCTGAAAAGATCAAGACATAACATTTCTCATGTCTATTGTTCAGTCTTATCATAGCCACAGATGTTTAATATATTTTTGAGATGTTTGAATGACTAGATTAAAACCATGATTTCATTTTGAATAAAAAAAAAACACACTGACCTTTTTCAGTGAAATGTAGTTTTTAGATAAATGCTACACACATGCTATCATCTACATGTCATATACAGGCATACCTGCACAAACATACATGGTACTTAAACCTATTTATATGTGAATTAAAAGAACCAGTTATGCCTTTTCTAGAGTGATCTGCAACAGTGCAAAATCCCTTTTCTTTCCAGTTAGATTATTTGTATTAATAATAATTTGAAGAACATAATACATTTTTAAAGTTAACGGTAAATAAACACATATGTATTTTACTACAAAGGTAAGATGTTTGCTCCAAATAATATAAACCAAAGATGTGGTATTAAACATCTTAATAAATATGGAGAGACATGGGGGCAGTAATGCTGATATCTTTTAATTGAAATATATGAATGTTCATTTACAGGTGCATACATTTTTCAAATATGAGCACAACACAAATCTCATGCCTGAAACTACATCATTCATTTGCTCGCTACTGACCTAATTGTGCACCAGCATAACACATCACCTGATGCGATTTTGTCATTTTTTTATTTTCTTACACAGGAAAAAGAAGCATAAAATATAAAGCACAAAGCAGGCATGTTACCTATGTAATTTGCCTTCTCTTCTAGATACAGAAGAGAAAGAAAACCTACATAATCACAACATGCACGATTTACAAAAATGCCTAAATTTCCAAAATGGTATACCGTTTCACCATTTCCCATTGCAGTTTTACTGTTTGGGCTGCGCGTCTGCATTACAAACAGGTTTTCACGCCAATGATGACCTATGGTGTCAAAGCCCTACAAACAATGAACCTCAATTGGCTGCAGGTTGTTGAAGGAAATTACCGGGAAAAGATACTAGGTCGAAGCCCTACAATGAACCTCAATTGACTGCAGGTTATTGAAGGGAATTACTGGAAAAAGATACTAGGTCAACCAAACCTGTATTCCTAAGGCCATTATTAGGCTTGAACTGGGTTTAATTTCTTTAAAATAGCTGGTTCTAAAGAAAAAAGCTGAATTATATCTCCTAATGATGGGTAATACTAGTAATCAATTATTGAATACTATGAGGAAAGAGATCACTAGACAGACTGGGAAATCTCTCCTGAGAATTAAAGTCGAGTTATACCTGAAAGAGATTGGATGGTTTACTCGTGATGGAGAGTTTACTCATAAATCAAGAAGGGCACTAGAAAAAAAAGCAGAATCGGGTGACTGGCTTGAGAATTATGCTCATCTGGAAAAACTCAAGAAATATCAGTTTATCACATATATGTTATATACACATAAAAGACCACAATTCTATTTTAATTCATGCCCGGCAGTGAGAGTTAAGCGTTTCGTTCTGCTGCTCAGGGTGAACTATCTTCCTGTGCAGGCCAACACTGGCCCAGTAAATCAGATTCCTTATTCAGTACGCTACTGCCGGCTATGTAAGAACCACTGCATAGTAGAAACTCGCAAACATGTCTTAATGAATTGTCCCCAATTATTAACAACATATTTGGCCCATTACGGTAAATATGTCCATAATAATGAGTATATAACAACACTTGCCTTTTGGCGTAGCAGTGTTAACACTACACATATCAATCTTTTTTTGGCTATGTACAAAGTATGGTTAATGATTGAGAGCTTACTGGAAATATCTATTTGACCTGACTATCTCGTATACATTGAAGCTGAGTGCTGAAGATTTTAAATCTCTATTGTTCATGGAAATAATGAATTATAGCTACTTGCCAGTGGTTAATGAAAAATAGATTTTTTATTTTGTTTTTGATTATTTGATTATTTGAATGAGTGTATTTTGTGCATGTTGTAAGCGTTTCCCGATCTGGGTGTACTATTGCCTATTATGAAGATATGCCTTTTGAAACATGTGAAAATTGTAGTAAATTTCTTCTATTGCTGTACATATTATGTTTATTTTACTTACATGTCATTGTTTTATAATATTCATTTTATTTGTTATGTGTAAAGTATATTTATAGACTATATCACATTAATAATACAAATAAAAAATGTGCAAAAGCACACAGATTTCTGCATACACAATTAGAATTTTCAATTACACATATGCTTAACGCACAAATGTTTAATAAAACACATAAATAAAGAACCGTGCCATTCTTAGGCTTCTAGCACAAACAGCTCATTCCAAATTGTTGATCCTTTTTGAGTTTATTGATTAGAGCACACTGATGCAAATTACCTCATACTACTGAAATGCCCAAAGTGTTCACATTTTATGCCATCCTGCCTAAGAGAATTCCAATCAAATTATGGTGTGTGGAAACAAATATCTGATATTTATAAACTCACCTTATACAAACATGTGTAAGATGTCCTACAATGAAAACCACATTTCCCACACACATGCAAACCATGACACAGTGCACACTTAGACAAACAGCGGAGATGCATACCATCATGCATGGAACGCAAATCACATACTACACATGGGGCCTCATTCTAATTGTGCTGGTCTGGAGAAAACGGTGCCGGTAAGCTACAACTCTGCGAGCAGGTGCCTTCCCGCCCGGTAGGTCAGACCTGCTGGGCGGGACGGCACCCGCCACAAGAGTTTTCACAGGAGTACCAGCACCAATAGCAACAGTGTCAGTGCCCCCATGTCCCCATTCCCATAAAGTCCCATTAGACTCTACGGGATTGGGGACTAACAAAATTACCGGGGCCGGACTTCCCGACCGCCGGACTTGGAATAGCCCTGTGGCACATGGAAGTCAGGCACCCGTCAGATTGGATACTTAATATATGCAGAGAGGAGGGTGAAGAGCCCAGCTGAAGCAGGAGACGGGAGTAAGAAAGAATCAATGGGTTATATCCATTAAGGGAACTTAAAGCAGCAGCAGGATATAGTAACCCGGCTTGTCAGTCACCTACGCAAAGCAGTGACAAAAGCACAGAGAAAAATACTGAGAAAGATGTAATTTCTAAGGTCCCAAGGGACAAAGAGAGACGCAATAAGGAAAGGAGTGATCGAGCAAGTACATCTCTAGATATAGGAAGAGAGATAAAACAATGGAATGGAGAAAAAAACAAGGATGATGACATAGCGCTTTTAAAGAATGAATGGATGGGTGGTCATATTTTATTAAAATTCGATGGTAAGAGCAATGAGGATGTAAGACAACAGGAAGATCAAGACAAACAACAAAAAAGGAAAAAGAGGAACGACTGAAAGATGAAGGAGCGATAAGAAAGGATAGGCAGAGATGAGAGTAGTTGTACCAAGGAGTACAGCCCAGAAAACAAGAGAGAGCAGAAGAGCAAAGAAAATGCAATAATAGACAGAGAGTTATTGATGAACAGGAAACGATAGAACAATAAAGAATAGAAGCAGAGGAACAGACGATAAGGGATACAAGAATACAAAGGGAAAAGGATGAAGAGATACGCAGGGCAAATGAGTCAAGGGATATGAGAAAGAAAGAGGAAGACAGAGTAAGAGAAGAAGCAAGGAAAGAAAGAGTACGAGTCATTACCAGGCCCATCTAGAGTAAATCTAGAAGATGAGTTTGACTCGAGGAGCATTGGGGATGTGTTCGATAAAGTATATCATGAAATGAAAGCCCAGAAAGAGTTAAAGGGGAAGGAAAAACATGATTGACTCGAGAGTACTCAGTTGTACGATACAGAGTGAGCCTCATGAAGTACGAGGCCAAATGAGTTGTCTCTAGATAGACTGACTCTGAGCAGAAATGATGATGAGAGAAATTGCCCAAGTTGGGCATAGGAAATGTCGGACGAAGAAAGTTATCTTCCATGGGGAAGAAAGAAGAGATGTATGTGGTCCTGAGGGATGTTTTTCAATGGAGAAAGAAGTCAGATGGTCAGATTTAAACGCACCTGTATCCAGGGCGCCAGAATCACTGGCACAGTCAGATCGAGCCAAGGGGCAATTCCACAGTAAAAGGGGAAAATCTTCGCCTTATGTGAGTAGATTAAGATTGCTACCTGGTAGAAGGCGATGTGGTAATATCGTTCCTGCATTGGATAAACAAATGATGAGAAATGAGAAGTTTGGGGCTTTGCAGTTTCCATTATTGGAAAAGGGGCCAGACCACAATATATACTGTGGCCCTGGAAGTATAAGGATAACTTAAGGTGTAAGCTCCTGAGCTTAACTTCGGGTGGTGGGAAATGGATACATGAATTAGAGAAAGGACGGGAGGAAACACGTTAGCCATAGGGGACATTAAAGGTATCCTCATTGCCATACTTGGTGAGAGAGCTGATGAGGTATGGACCAGGGCAGGGTACCCTGATGTGACTATAGTTAACACTGCTCATGATGGAGCACCATTCAATAACTGTAGGGCGGTGGTCTGGAAGACACTCAGAGTACTATATGCAGACACGTCCGATATGGGAGCTATAATGATGAAAAAGATGAAGGACGGAGATGATCCATTGCTTTACATTCAACATTTTTAGGAATCTTGGGCTTTGAAAATGTGTGAGTCTTGGGCAAACTCTATACCAGTATTTTATCATATATTATGCCAGGGGCTAACAGAACCTGTACAGAAGCAGCTTAAGAAATTAGTAGGTATTGAAGCCAAACCGTGGTCAGAGATTCAGCTGACCTTTGCGCACTATTGCATGCTCTTGCAGGAGAAGAATCGCAAAAAGGATGATGCCCGGGAAGGCGAAGAGGGAAAATTAGTTCAGAAAAAGCTGTCTAAATATGCCATTGAAGGGATGATGTTGACAAGTGTAGATGGACCAAATCCACAGCAGAATGCAAGTATGCCACAGGTGACTAACTAGAGGCAGTTTGAGCAGAGTAATAATGGATTTACTCCATGTGGAAGGGGTGGATTTCGAGGAAAAGGTTTTCAGAATAATCAAGGAAATTGCCAGAATAATCGGGGAGGTTTTCCGCACAATCAAGGTGGGTTTCAAAACATGCAGAATAACGGTCAGAACATACAGGATGGGCAGATTAGGAGGCCACCCCAATGTTGGACATGCGGGGTGACAGGGCATTTTGCTCGCATGTGTAGAAATCAAGGGTTTGTGCAAAATGACCCATTTTCAAGAGGGGGGATTTCAAACCTGCCTGGATATTCACAGAAGTATAATGATGGGTTTGCTCAGAATCAATTGATGCAACAGCAGCAAGCGCCGAGAGTGCAGCAAGGCTTGTGGACACAGCAGGTAGCAGTGGCTCCACCAGAAGGGCAGTCACAGCATGCACCCATGCAGATTCAACAGAGTACAAGTACAGGGCAGTTAACGACACCTACTGTCAGAGTTAGTGGAGGGAATCCATTTTTTAGGTAATGGAATGAGTCTGTACCGTCAATAGTACAGCTCACTAGGGGACATGATGTGTTCAGTCCTATCCGTGATGCCGAATCCTCATGAGGAATCAAGGGTAGACGCCACTATAGGGGGCAACATTTTTTGTTTTTAGTAGACAGGTGCAACGCGCTCATGTATACGTGAGGGAAAGTTTTTAATGTCTAGCACCACCATGAATACTCAAGGCTTTCCAGGAGCTACACGTCGAGTTCCTTTCACTGAAGAGTTACCAGTCTCTATAGGAGAATGTGACATGAAGGTGCCACTGCTATACTCTAGGCAGACAGCTGTCAATATATTGGGTCTAGATTTGATAACAAAGCTCAATATGACTATCTGGTTTACCGATGAAGGCATAGTGTGCTCAACTCGAGGGATGCATTATTTAAATGTGCGTGAAATTATTAGAGCATTTACAGGACAAGTAGCCATGAGAGCACTACCTTTACAGCCAGACATTTTTCATTATGGAGTGCATGTTCTAATGGCATATCTGACAGGCCTAGCAGGCAAGGCAATGAGAATACATGATGAATTTCTGTTTAGACCAAAGATACCTATGCATTGCAAGCAGCCATAGTGCGAGGTGAAATGGCTTTGCTTGATGGGAACGATGACAAAGGCAGACAATGGTGTGCAGTGATTGCCATCGGAGAAGGTTACAGATTAACTGACATTACCGATGAGGACATGTTTGGCGATCATCTATTTGATGACGAAGTAGTGTTTGAGATGAGTATTACTTATTGGGTAAGAGCAATCAAATGAGAGGTCCCTCAGAAAATGATTTTGGCACAGCAATGACCCGAGTATTTTGAGAAAGATATGGCAAAAGTGCTAGCTTCATTATGGACCACAGGCCCCCATGACGTAGGCCTATTGAAGGGGGTTGGAGAAGTGAAGATTAAACTGAAACCAGCAGCAATTTTATCTCAAACACAACAGTATCCCATGTCTCGAGAGGCAGATGAAGATATTTTCAAAACAATTTCCGCCATGATGGAGCAGGGCATCTTAGTGACGTCAGAGTCACCATGTAGTACCACAATGTATCCTGTGAAAAAAGGGAAGGGGGGTCTTGGAGGTCTTGGAGACTAATTCAAAATGTAAGGCTGATAAACCAAATTTTAGAAGCCGAGTTCCCTTTAGTCCATAATCTATCAATGTAATATTCCTGTTGGGGCACAGTATTTCACTGTAATTGATTTGTAAAATGCATTTTTCTCAATCCGATTGCACAAAGACTCACGGGATCTGATGTCATTTACGTTCAGACAAATGTGACTAAAAAGTACTCAGATGCCCCAGGGGTATTGCGAGTCTCCATCAATTTTCAATAGAGTCCTGCAGAGGGACTTGAAGAATATTGATTTGGAAAGTGTTGTTCTGCAATACGTAGATAACATATTAGTTTGCAGCACTACAGAGGAAGAGGGCAGACGCGATTCTGTCCAGCTGATAATACTTGCTGACAAAGAATATAAGGTTGACAAAGAAAAGTTACAGTATTGTCAACAAGAAGTGTTGTATATTAGTCAATTGATTTCACATGAAGGAAAGAAGTTTACTCCTGAGAGGGCTGAGGCTATTTTGAAAACCGCAAAACCACATACAATAAAACACATGCAGAGATTTTTGGGATTATGCAATTACGTCAGAGCATGGGTCTTTGATTACAGTTCATATATAAGGCCTTTTCTACAGCCTTTAAAGAAGGCACAGGTAACACAGGAAAAAATTGTGTGGACTGAGAAAATGGAGGAAGCATTTGAAGAGCAGAAAAAAGCTATTTGTACAGCTCCAGTTTCAGGGATTCCTAATTATGCTGAGGAATTCTGTATATTCTCGCACACAGATAGCACTATTATTACACACAGAGAACCACGTTGGGGCACAAGCCCTTTGCATATTACAGTGGGATTTTAGACCCAGTAATGAGAGGTCACTTTCCATGCAAACAGTCTTTGGCTGCCACCGCATTCGCCATGGAGAAAGCTGTGAGCATAGTGATGGGATGTTCCATGACATTATTTGTAGAGCATGCACTATTTGCTATTCTAGAGAAACCTAAGGGCACATTGACTTCTCAAAGTGCTTCTGCCTACGAGGTACTTATATCAAATCCAGCGATCAACATAGTTTGATGCAGAGTAGTGATCCTGCCATGTTTGTAGCCTATGATGAAATCCCAAGAGTAAAAGAAAATGCCTTGCCAGGTGGAGAAATTGTTTTTATTGAAAGTTCTTCGAGAATCAATCAAAATGATGGACAGAGATATATGGGTGCTGCTGTGGTAAAATACACAGACAATGGGAAGTTTCAGACATTGGTAAGTGCACGACTATCGTCTCATGATACAGAACAAGCTGCAGAGTTAGTGGCGCTGATTGTCGTGCTCGAGAATCATGCAGACCAGGAAGTAACAGTGTACAGCGACTCTGCCTATGTAATGTCAACAGTGCCCGCATGGGTAGCATGTTGGAAAAGGAGGGGCTACCTCCGAGCGGATGGCACGCCAGTGCAGCACACACCCTTATTGGACAAGCTTATCAAGGCACTACAATCCCAGTGGCCATCACGGTCATTAAATGCGCAGCTCATACTAAAAAGACAGACTTTATTTCACTCCGAAACCAAGCAGCAGACGATGAAGTGAAAATTGCTGCATGTTCAGAGAATATAATGTCCTTTAAAACACTTGATGTAAAAGAAAAACTGGTTGTGATGATGAATGTGGTTGAAAAATATAGTGATTTCTCAAAAACACAGTTTATGGAGGTTTAGGGGGAAGCACCTCAAGATGAGAACGATTTGTGGACATGAAAAAGGTGTTCTTTAAACCCCTCTGTAGCATTGTGGCAAGAGGACAGCACTGGTAAACTGTTGATGCCTGTAGCCTTATTGAGGGTTGCGCTGGATCAGCTACACTACCCTATGCACACAACTAGGGAGAACCTTGCTGCAATGAGTGCTGAAGATTGGTTTGTACCAAATCTGTTAGAGCATGTTGCCTTCTTTTTGATGAACTGTATAATTTGTCAAAGGTTCACGGCTGGACATACACTGTGCACAGTTAGGGGGGTTATTCCGAGACCCATTGTCCCCTTTTAGCATTTGCATATCGACTACATCGATATGATTCAAGTATGTAATGGATATAGATACATGATTGTTGTAGTATGTCCCTGTTCAAGGTGGATTGAGAGCGGTCCCTGTACACATCCAGACTCAACCTGTGCAGCTAACTTTTTGTTGCGGGAAGTGTTTCCCAGATGGGGAGTATGTCAGCTAATAAGATCGGACAACAGTCCACATTTTGTGAACCAAACATTATAGCAGATCAGCTTGTTGCTTATATAAAGGACACATTTTCCTTGGCTTATCATCCACGAGGAAATGGGATCTGTGAGAGGCTCAACGGCTTGCTTAAGGAAAGGATAGCCAAGTTGAAGCTTACTCGGAAGAAAGGGTGGTTGCATTGCCTACCACTGGCATTATATGCTTTGCAGAACCAACCGGGTTCTGACAACCATCTCACGCCTCACAAAATTTTGACTGGGAGGCAGATGAAACACCCCATCTGGAGTTGGAAGTGATGCTCAGTCAACTGCAGATTTGTTTGGAATGGGAATGTATGATTATTTGAACCGTATGACTTCCAGTATTTCTGTCATTTCAGGACAGCTGCAACGACAATGGTGCAGGGCAGTAGAGAACACAGAAGGAGATGCTTCAACAAATCAACCTCAAAAATGTCATCTTCCCAAATTGTTTGCCGGAGATGAGGTCCTAATTCGGAACTACACGAGAAAAAGGTGGTACGAATCTCGTATCAACGGTCCATTTATAGTGGAAGACGTCATGCCGTCTGCTGTCAAAATGAAGGGCAGGCATGCTAGAATTTTTATTGGAGACGTCTAAATCTTTGCTGGACAAACCTCTCTGCTCTTCGCACCCCACCGAGAAGCAAGTACAGCATCGGGGAAGAACCACGGCATGTGCAGACGAGATCTATGACGAGGAAGAAGGATGCAGAAGCTGACAAATAAGAAATATAGTAAGTGCTGGACTGTGGCTTGGTCCGGGACACTCCTTTTTACTGTCTTCAGGGAAGCAAAATTCGAACACTCTGTGCAAATCTGTTGCATGGTTAAGGGAAGATCTATATTCTTAAAGCCACAGTAGCTTATTGAATTTGGACTGAGGCATGCTTAAGCCTTGATAAGAAGAGATATGCCAGACTCTGATTGTGGCTTTGATAACCGGAAGAGAGTGCAGTATTCTGATTCGTTCCATACTGAGTTCTTGTTCGGATTTACCCATGGTGTTATCCAATGACAACATTTAAAGGATTATATTTGAGGTTTTGTTTTTCTCATTGTGCTGCGTTCATATCCAGCGATTGTGGGGAGAGCCTCTACTATACGTACTTTTCTCCAACATCCTTAAAATGGCCTGATTGTAAGGCGACTACTTGCAGCAATTATCGAGCAAGTGTTGCATTTACCCGAGTATAGTGGGGTTAGCACAAATGCTCCTGTCACCTGAGGCTGCACACAGACTTGTTGGAAGGTTTTTCTTTTGTTTGATTGAATAATACCCACATCTTGTTGGCAGAAACACGAATATGCTCACATTCCTAAGGGATCCCAATAACACTGAAAATCTGTCTGAGATCTTGGAGAGAATAATTATCCAAGTAAGCCTATATTCTGAGAGAACCCACAGGATGGTAGTGTGAAACTTTCCTTCAAGGGACAGATCTATTAGGTTGCTGGCAAAGACATACATTTTGTTTCATGCTGAAAGAAGTTCATCATGTTGTCTGGCTTAAAGAAAATTCAAGGAGTGGACAGGAAGCTGACATATGCCGTAGAACTGATCTAGACATATTGAAATCCACTTTCTTCTTGCTGGAGACATTTATATTATGCATGCTTAAAAACTGGTTCCAGAAAAATAAAGATCGAGAGTTCATTTCTGTTATTCAGCAAGCAGACAAGTGGATCAAGAACGAAGGTGCCAAGGCAGGACAGCAACTTCCAGGAGGAGTTCCTTAAGCAATCAAAAAAATGGGTAGTACTAGTAGCAACTTTGTGATCCCAGATGTAGAAAGACATTCACGTTGTTCAAGGAATAGGTGTTGTACATCAACATACCTTTGCCTTATTTATGGTTGCATTCTGTTTATAATCGTACTGCTCTCACTCACAGTCTGCACACCCTACTACCTTGATAGACATGGGGCTGAGACTCCAGTGAATCTTGCTGAGCAAAAGGAAGTAGAAATTGTGGCAACTACGAAACACCCAAGGCCCTATGTAGTTATTCTTGTTCCAAAGAAAGATGACCAATTACCTGAGTCTGAGATAAGCACTATTAGCAATCAGTCACATGCAAGAAAGGTTGTAGAAACTTTGGTAGGACACAAGAAACAGGCCTGGCAAAATGGGCAAGATAAAAGGATGCCTGTACAAGTAATGCATGAAAATACACCTGGTCCTGTGGTGAAGAACCCAGAGGTAACTCCTAGAAGACAGACATATATGGAGTTTATGCGGGACATTCATATGCCTGAATGGGCAGCTGAACAAAGGAAACTCTCTGAACTGCCCACTGACAGATGTTCCTATGATTTACCAGGAAAGAAGGAGTTGTGCTGGTACACTTCATGACATGAATCTGGAAAGTCACATGAGAAGAATTAGAATTAAAAGAAACACTCAAGAAGATGATTTCATGATTACCTGGACAGTACAGCACATTTGGGAAATAACATTTGGCACCAGTATATGAAAGTAGGAAGAAGGACCTTGAATGAGGACTGCTTTGTGTGTGCACTCATGCCATACAGCATGGGAAAGTCTAAAATCTTCATAGGTATCGAAATGGATATCCAAACAGCTCATTGTCTTTCACACATAGCACTTTGCGAAACCAGACACCAGTTCATGTGTCGAGATGCCTAATTCAAACAGACAACTGAATGCACAGATCCAGATAAAGATGACTATGTGCAAGATACTAAAACAAGAAACAGAGCCCAAACTAAGAATAATGTGATCAGATATGAGAAGCCTGCTGTAAAAGGAGCTGGAATCAGATGGGAAGTGAGTAAGAAATTGGAGGTTGCAGGTAAATCTGCAGAGTATGCTCGAAGATGGAAGAATAGAGGTCAAATGCAGATCTGGGGATCTGTGTAATCACCGGATGGATGGGAAGAAGGAGTGGTCGTCTGCAGAGCCTGGGTGATCATTGGATGCTATAAACCAGTCATTGACATTGTGCAGAATGGCTGTACACCATTAGGGCCAAGATTTGCTAAATTATTGACTTGGGTTGAAGACAGAGAAGGACCTGTGCAGATCATGCTATTGGAAAGTTCAAAGCTATACTTCAGAAATAATGGCACAGAAAAGTTGGACAAAATAAGAATTGTGGTCAAATCTTTGATGTTCCAGGAATGGTACACGGTATAGCAGTGATCATGGATCATTATTGGGCTTGTGCAGTCAGAGCCTATATCAGATTGCCTGCAGATTGGGGAGTAATATGCACACTAGTGAATGTCCATGTTCCAGCTTTAGTGATTCCAAATAGTGCTTTACACATTGACAATTTCCCAAAAGCAGATGCTCACCTAAGGAAGAAGAGATCTGTGGAGCTGATATAGAGGATGAAGAGATAACTATTTCTCAGCTAAGTCAATAGAAACCTTTGATGCAATACCATACAAGCACAGGCTGTTTACCCAGACCTCATCTGTGTTCACATTGATCTTCATGCCAGCTGTTCAGGTTGGAGCAAACACCAAGTGGCTACAAATCACGAGATGGGAATTGCTGCAGACAATTAACACTACAATAAAAGGATTCAATGCAATCTGAGAAGAGATCAGAGCCATACGATTGATGACTCTTCAGAACAGATATGTCCTGGACATGATCACAGCAATGGATGGAGGTGTTTGTGTAAAAATTAGAGAATCATGTTTCACATTTATACCTTCGCATGATGACGAGAATGGAACATTGACAGAGGCCATAGACATCCTGAGAAAACTCCATGGCCAGATGATAGAGGAAGTAGAAGACATTACTGATGACAGCTGGTTTGGATCACTCTTCTCTTGGGTCCCACAATGGATGGCAGACATCAAGTTCCTTTGAGCCCTGGTAGTGAGGATATTGCTTGGATTGTGTGTAATCAAGATAATAATCTCACAATGCAAGAAGACAGCAAAATAAGCCATAGGGAGAAAGATCATGAATAATGTTGAATCAGGATGGAAGCCCAAAGAGACTTGACAGATGAAGAGGTCAGAGACTTTGTGAAAGCCAGTATCCATGCACCTGAGGGGACAAAGTTCCTGTATGCAAAGAATCATAAGCAATATGTGGAAGGTGGATCTTTTGCAGTCCAAGTGGACAGTGCCAGCTTATGACATGGAATAAGGATATGCATGTGAAAACAGCAGGATGCCTGAAGGGAGTCATAAAGATATGGGTCCCAAAAAAGTTGTTCATCAGGCCAAGCTGCCTGGATGTGAAGGATGATGTGGTAGTGGTCGATGAATCACCCAGAGGGGGGAGTGCAGACAAGGAGTCAAGTACCCCCACCTAAGTCGACCCGACCCTTTTATCTGAATGCTGGAAACCAGAATATGTGACATATATAGAACAGCTGAATTGACAAAGAGCAGAATCTGGACTCAGTCCAGTGCAAGATAGGCTGGGAGTCAAGGTACCCATTGAGAAAACCTTATCTGCATACAGAAATATATGATGGGCATCTGAATGAGATCCCTGAGGAAGCAGAACCAATAAACGGCAAGGATGAATGGTAGTATTACTAGCCATTGTAAAGTATATGTTATATGGAGCTGAAGATGAAGTACATAAAAGGATGCAGGGATCAGAGAATGTGGATATTCTATAAGGCATCAAGAAAGCAATAAAGATAAGTGAGATCTTGGGATCAAGATAAAGAAACGATAAAGAAACGTATTCCACAGAAACAGATGAAGATATTAAATCATTTTACATGTGTACAGATGAAGAAGAAATGCAAGCAGCAAAGTAATTGTGAAGTTTGCTTTAAAATTATAGGAAAAATAGATTGCGGCAAGCGCCAACGTATGCATGCCTAGGAATGAGAGAATTATGGATGTTTCTACTAAAAGTATTAAAGCAGGTTAGACATTAGCAGGAAGGCATCAGTTTAGTATGTCTCAGTTAAAAAATGAGACGTTGAATTACAGAAGCAGAGCTCAGAAAGGCGAGGTTGGGTGAGCCCCAAGAAGCCATGGTTTTATCAAAGTGGAGTAAAATGACTTAGGATACAAAATCGTGTAAAAGAACAAACCTCCTGTCCAGAAGGAATTAACATAACAAGGAAGACAGAGGTCTATTGGAATAAAATATTAAATACATGAATTTACTTGATTTTATGGTCTCTAGTCACATGGAAGCATGAAATTGGTCAAACGAGATGATCACACCTACGCATGAAGGCAGAACT
Organism: Ambystoma mexicanum; assembly: GCF_040938575.1. NCBI lineage: Eukaryota > Metazoa > Chordata > Amphibia > Caudata > Ambystomatidae > Ambystoma > Ambystoma mexicanum. The sequence goes on along the minus strand of NC_090926.1, from coordinate 363,923,207 downwards.
GTTCTGCTCACTCCCTAATTTTCTCAGCGCTAAGAAGACTCTCAAGGACGAAGTTCAAAGGCCTAATTGACAGTAGACCACTGAGGTGATGATAGATTGATATGCTAATTGGTGGGAAGCTAAAGTTAAGACAATCTCACCAGCATCTGGAAGGCCAGCCTGCAGGCTGCTAACGTCAGTGGAAAAGTACTGAAGATGGATAGAGTGGCAACCAATTGTAGAGGACCTGCATATTCACGGGACCTATAGTGTGTAAACCAATGGAACGTTCTGTATCTAGTGATGTTCTGTCAGGAATCAGCTCTGTTCCGTTCTTACACGAAATATGGGAGGTACAAGGCATTCAATCAATAATCACACTCGCTCTGTGTTTACACGCCGTTCACTGTTCCTGTCAAGTTACAGGTTGCCATGGCGACGGTTTGTGCCTCCTCGCTTACGGCGATCACCCGGAATAAGTTTCACAGCTGTTCACCATAATGTACAGAGACGTACACACAGATTGTTTAAAACATGCCTTCTTTCCGCAGACTGCGCTTCTGATTGAAGTTTTTGGCCCGCTTCGTATTCCTAGTGTCTGTGATTCTTGACCTTGTTTTCTGTCCCTGCCTCAGTCCCATTTTGTTTATGTGAACCCTCTATTCCTTGTTTGGCCCCTCCTTCTCCTCGTATCCTGTCCTGTAATTATTTACCCTCTCTTGCTGCTGGAACTCCCGCTGACAGGACTCAGAACACTTCTGGATATTCTTTGCCTCCTGCTAATACCAAGAACCTCCCGCATGTTACCGGACCTCGGACAGCACAACAGACTTTCCTTTTTCTTCCATTTTCACTCTGAAATTGCCCGCACGTTACCGCACCTTGGATTGTTTGAAGGAATTCCCTTTTGCCTCTCATTTTCTGCTTTTGACCTCGACGCAGTTTTGCATACAAACTCTTGTGGATATGCTCTATTGGCACCAGGACTAGAGACGCTTTGCTGCAAGGTGCTACCCTTAGGCATCCTCCAACCGGTGGGGTAGGTCTTCTGGGATCATCTGATATTAAGCATACTCGTGCCGTCGGGAATAGATTTTGTGAAGACTGCTAGCAACACCCATCTTCTACGGACAAGAACATTCTTTCTTCATTCAGGTATTGTGAAAGTTGTTTGTGCCATATTTCTTTGTCCAATACAGTCTCTTGTTATTGTTGGCAACATTTATATCTTTGATTCCTTTATTTAGATCTTGTACAGAGACTGGGGATTTAAGGAACCATTGACACCTTCCAGATTGTACCATTCTTAGGAATATCTCCAGGTGGGTTCCTTTACAAAAAGAAAGGGGGAGGGTTCAGCCTATGAATTAAAGGTTTTTAACCTTGTGTTTTCTCCTGTTTCTACAGCCACAGAATCCTGGGTGTGTCTCCTCTTCCGACTGCTGGATCTTTCTGTCTGTCTTGTTGGACAGCAGAGAGGTACACGGTAGGAAGAATTCCTCGACTACTGCTACGGCTTCATAGATTTCGTCCCTCACTACATGGTACGCTTCCCGGGAAGTGGGTTGTGACAGAATCAGAAGCCTTAACTCAAAATGGAGACATCAGATGTTCTAGAAAATCTTTTTTGCCTGGATTCGGAGTTGCGTGCCGATATGACAGCAGCACTCCAAGCCACACACAGGCGTATAGACGAAATGCAGGCTGCATCATGCCCGATGGGAGCTGCAGCCAGCGCATCCTCATTGGCTTCAGGTTCTGATGTCCCAAACCTTTGTCAGGATCCGGTACCAGTGCTCATGTCCACCCAGTTTCCTCTAGCTGCTCCAGAGAGATACCATGGGGATCCAAAACAGTATCGAACATTCATTAACCAGTGTTGTTTACATTTTCTTTGCCGTCCGGCTTCATTCCGCGATTCTACCACTAAAGCAGCCTTTGTGTTGTCTTATCTCGGGTGAACAGCAGCAGCCTGGGCAAATCCTCTATTGGAGGAAAACAGCTACATGCTCTATGACTGTGATGCCCTTATCAATGCCATGGGTAGAGTCTTCGATACATGTTACAAGACGCAAGCCACATATCTGGAGTTGTTATACCTAAAACAGGGTGACTCTGCCCTCCTGACTTATCTGGCCAGGTTTAACCACTTGGTGGCCGACACCAACTGGCCTGAAGACAAGAGAGCCTCAGTTTTTTACAAAGGATTGTCTGAGTCTTTAAAGGACACATTGGCCACTGTTTCAGTGGTTCCAGCTAATTTCTCGGAGTTATTGCATTTAGTACTCCAGATAGATGCCCGAAGGGCCGAAAAGGAGGGGGAAAAGAAGCCAGTAGCCCAGTCTCTAGTCCAGTCTTTACCCCAACAAAGATCAAGCAGTCAGGGGGCTGAACCTATGCAGATATGTGCAGTACGAGGACCCCTTACACCTTCGGAGCGAGAAAACAGAAGAGCAGCAATCTTTGTTTTTATTGTGGCTCGTCAGAACACTTCATACGGTCATGCCCCAAGAAACCTGCCAAGAAAATGGGAAACTCCTTTACATCAGAACCCCTGCTCAAAGGGTGGCTGTTCACATTTTCAGCTCACTGTTATGATCACACTCGCCCACGGGTCGCCTTGGAAGGCTTCTGCTATCTTAGATTCCAGTGCTACGGGTAATTATATGGATATCACGTATGCCCGGGAATCTAACATTCCCATCTGTTCTAAGGATATACCGGAACTGGTTAATGACGTGGACGGTACCACTCTGTTTTCCGGACTGGTCACTGAACGCACTTCTGACATCTTGATGGTCACTGAAAGTGGCCATTCAGAAACTATTGCTTTTGACTTGATTGCACCGCATTATTCTGGGGCTGCCATGGCTCTCGCACCATAATCCAGCAGTCCATTGGCAAAGACAAGAGGTCTGTTTTCCCTCCGATTATTGCGAAGCACATTGTCTGGACTCTAGTTCTGGGAATGCTTCCAGTCCTTGTCGGCCCCTGTTGAAGTCCGCTCCTGTAATCTGATCCATTGTTTGGGCATCTATACCAAGCGAATACCAGGAGTTCAGCAACGTGTTTGTTAAGGGCTTGGCCGATCAGCTACCTCCGCATCGGCCGTACGATTGTCCCATCGCCCCGATTCCAGGGGCAACCGTCCCAAATGCTTGTATTTATTCTCTTATGTAAAAGGAAACCCAGGTTCTCCGGGATTACATTGACAATGCCATGAAGACTGGGTTCATTCGTCCTTCTCGGTCTCCCGTAGCTTCTCCCTTGTTCTTCGTCCTGAAGAAGGAAAGGGACTTGAGGCCTTGTATTGACTACCAAGCCTTTAATGTGTTGCAATACGTAATCAGTATGCCTTGCCACTGATCAGCACCCTCTTAGACCAACTGGGCTCTTCTGTAATCTTCTCTAAATTATACCTTCAAGGAGCCTATAATCTGGTCAGAGTACGAGAAGGGGACGAATGGAAAATCCTGTTTAAAAAGCAGTTTGGGTTGTATGAGTATTGTGTCATGCCCTTTGGGCTATGTAACGCCCCCGCTAAATTTCAAGAATTTCATAAACAATATTTTTTGGGACATGATCAATAGGTTTATGGTCGTTTATTTTGGATGACATATTAATATACTCTACAACCTATCAGCAACACGTCACCCATGTGTCATCTGTTTTGCAGCGTTTGAGAGACAATCATCTTTTTGCCAAACCGGAGAAATGCGTTTTTCACGTATCTGAAGTGGAATTCCTGGGCTACAAACTTACTAGCAATGGAGTATGCATGAATAAAGCTAAAGTCAAGGCTCTTCTGGATTGGCCGGTCTCCGAGAACGACAAGGCATTACAGTCCTTCCTAGGACTCGCAAACTTTTACCGGCATTTTCTCAGGACTTTTTCTGGTATGGTCGCTCCGCTCACGGCTTTCACTACTACCAAACAAAATTTTGTATGGTCTACTGAAGCACAACATGCTTTTGACTCCTTAAAGGCTGCTTTTTCCATGGCCCCGGTGCTTCAACACCCAGATCCAACTGCACCATTTCACGTAGAAGCTGATGCCTCCGTAATTGCAATAGGTGCCATACTGTCACAGATTTGTGGCGACACCAGCATTCTCCACCCGCTTGTGTTCTATTCAAGAAAACACATGGCTTACGAACACAATTATACCACCACGGAAAGGGAATTATTGGCTATAAGAGACACCTTTAAAGAGTGGAGGCATTATTTGTTGGGAGCGGCACATCAAGTTCAAGTGTATAGTGATCATTGCACCCTCCTGGCCATGAAATCAGTAAAATGTTCAACCTCTAGACACGCCAGATGGCATGAGTTTTTCTCTAGGTTTGATACTGTAATCATGTATAGTATAATATATAATGGAAAACAGAGCTTATTAACATTTGGCTAGAAAAAGGTGTATCACACATTGGCTATTTCATTAGAAAATTATTTTTATTATAGAAAAAAGAGACATCATTCTCATAAAAGACAGTGATAAAAACTACACGGACCAGAAAAAGCCCTAAACCCAGGTTTCTGAACAGGACGATTACATACAGTACATAAGTGTGAAATGAAAAAAAACAATCATACTACATCAAAAAACAACGTTTAACATACATCAATAAAAAAATCATTTGTTGCATTCTATATATGACGCAACATGTTTCTGTCTGTTGACTCCTAAGTGTCTGACATTCATCAGGGGTAGCTCTTCACAATATTTACAAAAATCGTCCCCTCCAGTTCTGGTGGGCGTGGATATTGACTTGATCCTTAATGCAATCTATAAAAACACATAGCCATATTAAGAATTGTGAGTACACCAATTTTTCATAGGTTTACATCAACATTTCAAAACATAGGCACCCTTAATTAATAAAGCACCTTATATACAGTTCCCAATTCGGGAAACTAAAAGCACCATAAAATCTGCTGTGAAAGTATCTACCTTGAGATCATCGTATTCCAAGGCTCCAATGTAAATAAATACACAAACACACAGCCGTATATTCAGCCGCCTTTTCGTATATCCTATTTGAATGGATATTGAGTAGAAACACTCTGTGTAGGAGAAGAAAACAGAACAAAACACTGTGTCACACTTCGATATTCCCAAAGCTAAAACCGTGTTGGGCACCAACCCATAAAGCACATTGCACATCCCTCAAAAAGCAAACCGGCGAAATATATTTCAAAACACTTAGTCCTCCTTTTGGTAAATAACGGGTCTTCACAATGTAGGCCAAAGTGCCATGTTCTTTATTTCACTTCTAACATTTTCCAAAGAACACCTACAAGTAGATTTTAAACAAAAAGAGAAGCTCAACCACCACGTTATCCAGCAACCCATTTTAAAACCACAAACACATGCATAAATGACCAATTGTCACTAAAAACAACTTGTGTGGCATTCATATAGTCTTAATGACATTACCCACATTGGTACACGCCTATTTCTACTTCCTGGCAACACGATGTGCATAAGGTTTTTATTAATCTACACGGACCTGAAACGTATCGGTGAACCTACCAGTGTTCTGCATATAACTCTGAGTACTTCGCAGCCAGGTCCCTGGTTCACGTACCGACACGCGGTGTTCAAATCACCAAACCGAAGTGCCAGTGAGCCCTGCATCCGTGTAGCTTTTACCCACAAGGTTATAGGAACTATAATGAACACTAAAAAAGGACTACCGACTTAATTCAGAGTCGTACTCCATCAAGACAAACAACACCATATTGGTTATTAAACCCAACACCCTCAATCATGTATCGGCCAGGACAGTTACATTCGAAATCCGATGCACTTTCGCGTTTGCATGATTCTGTCCCTATATCCACTGGAGACGAGTTCCTCCTGCTGCCCACTCAGTTTGTTTGTGGTTGTACCACACAACCCTCGTTGCGATTAGCCCTCCAGGCATGGGTGGCCAATAACCCTACGGAGATCTCGGAATACAATCTGGATGTTGTCAACACGCTGCCCTATATTCAAGGATGCATATTCATATTCATATGAGATTCCAAAATGCGGCATACAACCATGTGCATCCAGGAATAAAGAAAACACACAATCTCATTCAACGATGGTGCTGGTGGCCTCATATGCATAAGAATGTGCAGGAATAAATTCGGACCTGCTCTATCTGTGCTCAACGTAAGTCTTCATTTTCTAAACCTATGGGTTTACTCCAACCCTTTCTATTACCTAAACAACCATGGACCATCTTATCAATGGACTTTATAGTAGAACATCCCGTTGTACAAGGGTATAATACTATCTGGGTCATGGTGGACTACTACACCAAGATGGCTTTGTTCGTGCTATGCCAAGGGCTGCATTCAGCACCGGTCCTTGCTGACCTTTTTCTGAAGCATGTGTTCCGGTTCTTTGGGCTTCCTTCGATTATAGTCTCTGATCATGGTACCCAATTTACATCCCATTTCTGGACTTCTCTTACAGCCTTGTTTGGTATCGAAAACCGTTTTTCGAGTGCCTACCATCCCCAAACAGATGGCCAAACTGAGGGACTTAATGCCACTTTGGAACAGTATCTCCAGTGTCTTCTCTTGCAGCATCAAGATACATGGTTGGCGCTATTATCAGCAGTAGAATTTGCATATAACAACTCTCTGCATGCTTCTACTGGCACCACGCCTTTCTTTGCTTTGTATGGTCAACATCCACAATCATTACCGGTCGATCCCCTGCTTCCAACTAATCATCCTGCTGTATCCGACTACATCAAAGGACTCACCAGTGTTCGACGAGACATCAAATCCCGTTTGCACGAGGCACATGAGTCCGCCAAGAAGTTTGCAGATCTGCATTGTTTGCCGGCTCCTGTCTATGATGTCGGTATGCAGGTATGGTTATCCACAAAAAACCTGCGACTGCCTGGGCGTCGCCCATTTTTGCCACATTTTGTGGGTCCCTATGTCATAGCTCGTGTCATAAATCCAGTGGTGGTGGAATTAACCTTGCCTCGTTCATGGAAGATCCACCCGGTTTTTCATGTCTCTTTCGTGAAACCGGTCTGTCCCAATACCCGTCTCGCTTTGCGGCCTCCCTGTGTTCCAGTACAGGATTCTGAGGAGTTTGAGGACCGTGCTCTGTTGAATACCAAGTTGCAGAATGGTATCTGGTATTACCTGGTGGATTGGAAGGGTTACGGACCCGAAGATCGGACGTGGGAACTGATCAGTAACATCAATGCTCCTCACCTGTTGGCTCATTTTCATGCCTCCAGTGTCGCTTTGAGGGAGGAAACTGTCAGGAATGAGCTCCGTTCCGTTCTCACACTAAATAGGGAAGGTACAAGGCATTCAAACCATAATCACACTCGCTCTGTGTTTACACGCCATTCGCCGTTCCGGTCAAGTTACAGGTTGCAATTGCGATGGTTTGTGGCTCCTCGCTTACGGCGATCACCCGGAAGCAGTTTCACAGCTATTCACTGTAACGTACGGAGACGTACACACAGATTGTTTAAAACACATGTTCTTTCCACAGTCCGCGCATCTGAATGAAGTTTTTGGCCCGCTTTGTATTCCTATTGTCTGTGATTCTTGACCTAGTTTTCTGTCCCTGCCTGAGTCCCATTTTGTTAATGTGATCTCTCTATTCCTTGTTTGACCCCTCCTTCTCCTCGTATCCTGTACTGTAATTATTTACGCTCTCTTGCTACTGGAACTACCGCTGACAGGACTCGGAACACTTCTGGATATTCTTTGCCTCCTGCTAATACCAAGAACCTCCAGCACGTTACCGGACCTCGGACAGCACAACAGACTTCCTTTTTCTTACGTTTGCACTGTGAAATTGCCTGCACGTTACCGGACCTCAGACAGCACACCCGACTTCCTTTTACTTACATTTGCCCTCTGAATTGCCCACACGTTACCAGGACTCGGATTGTTTGAAGGAATTCCCTTTTGCCTCTCATTTTCTGCTTTTGGTCTCGACGCAGTTTTGCATACAGACTCTTGTGGATATGCTCTATTGGCACCAGGACTAGAGACACTTTGCTGCAAGGTGCTACCTTTAGACGTCCTCGTGCCGGCGGGGTAGGTAGTCTGGGATCATCTGATTTTAGGCATACTTGTGCCGTCAGGAATAGATTTTGGGAAGACTGCCAAACATCACGTACTCTCTGCCTACAGCAACACCCATCTTCTAATCTTCTACGGACAAGAGAATTCTTTCTTCATTCAGGTATTGTGAAAGCTGTTTGTGCCATATGTCTTTGTCCAATACAGTCTCTTGTTATTGTTGGCAACATTTATATCTTTGATTGCTTTATTTAGATCTTGTAGGGAGACTGGGGATTTAGGGAACCATTAATACCTTCCAGATTGTACCATTCTTAGGAATATCTCCAGGTGGGTTCCTTTACAAAAAGAGAGGGGGAGGGTTCAGCCTATGCATTAAAGGTTTTTAACCTTGTGTTTTCTCCTGTTTCTACAGCAGCAGAATCCTGGGTGTGTCTCCTCTTCCGAAGGCTGAATCTTTCTGTCTGTCTTGTTGAACAGCAGAGAGGTACAACGGTAGGAAGAATTCCTCGGCTACTGCTACGGCTTCATAGATCTCGTCCCTCACTATGTGGTACGCGTCCCAGGAATTGGGTTGCGACACGTTCATAGTGGTCCTTTTTAGAGGAGGGCTTGGTTGCCCACCTTTTGTTAAGTAACCAATCACATAGTTACACTTTTTCAGACTAGTATGGATCATATATTTATATGTTCACTCAGAGCCAATCATCCATGCTTATAAGTTTTTGTAGTTTGCCACATAGGATGACGTTGGTAGTGACACTGGTCAACTTCATTGATGACACATTTCGCTTATAAAGGAACATTTTTTTCGTAAATGCTTTGAATTTGAAGATCGAGCGTTTGCATTGATGCTCGTTATGCTCCTTGTTTTAGATAATTGATATCAAAACAGTCTTCCTTTTGTCAATTACTGAGTCTGCTCTGTTATTTGATCTATGAGTAAGATCATCACCCCATCCATTTCAAGGGTAATTACTGCTCATCAAAAGGGCTGGACTATCCAGTTCACATTGACAGCCAAGAGAACATGCAAAGGGATTTGCGGAATGGTATCATACTCCAGGTGCAATTTTGGTTAATGTTATCAGAATAGAAAAATACATGTTGGCAACATTTTTATTTTTGCTGTACAAAAATGTTTTCAATTGTATGGTACAATTGTGGCAACACGTTTCAAATGTATCCAGTTTTCCATACAGAAACAAGTGTTTAGTCATATTCGTCATAATTATGTTATCTCTTGCACTACACACACAGAATAATCTTTTAGCATATGAATGGGTAGTATTACAATGTGATTTGTTTACGTTCACTAGTGGTATTTACCAAAACTGTATCAACTTTGGAGGGGGTGATCTATGTCTGGATTTTTCTGCCATATAGTAAGCTGTTTTAGCACCCCAAATACAACATTTGGATGTCGGGAGCAGTGCAGAACACATGAAGAGTTTTTAGGTTTAAATGAAATGCATATAGGTCACCTTGTTTGCAAATCCTAAATACCCCATTTGAGATACGGGAGTTGTACAGAATGCCTGTGTTGGAGTTTAGGTATAATTGAAATGCACAAATTCAATCTTGTATGGCAGATCTAAAACAAAACCACACAGCGTGATTATCATCTAAGCACTTGGTATCACCTAGCAGCACTTATAACCCTATTAAGTCAACACTTGCAAAGGTAAGAGGTTGCCATAGAACTTCATTTAGAGCTTATGAATAACAGTTAGAAGCAGATTGCTTATTTAATGTACTAGCTGTCCCCGGCAACGCATTGCTGTGTCTCAGTCTGGTTAAATGGAAAAGAAAGAAAAGATAAAGCGCACATTTCTAATATGTTTAATTTGACAATGCTTGTGGGTAGTTTTTAATGGCTCTGGCCGTTCTCCAAGTTGAGGCAGTTTAATTTTCCGGGCGGCGCAACACATTCCTTTAGTTTCTCCATTAAATTTCAGAACCTTGCAATAAGGACACACTTCAGTCATGGGGCCGACGAGAACATGCCAGCTCAAGCTAGAATCATCAGCTGGGTTGTACCGGAATGCAAGGCGATTGTAATCGCGTGATTGCTGAGCACGTAGTCATGTTTGACGCTAATTTGCTGTTTCTCCTTGACGTCTTTCATCCACTCTCAGCCTGTCGCATTCATTCTGTTGAGAACAAAGCAGATCTGAAGCTGTAGAACGTGATCGCCGTGCTCACAACCGTGCATCCTACAGTCTGGCTGCACGTCGCTCTGCTGCTTCCTCAGCACGTATTTGAGCACTGAAATGGAATCATAAAATAGCGTGTGTTGCTTTTACGTCCAACAGATGGTGCTGTTGTGTAGTAAAATGTTCAGTATAGTGTGCGTTGCTTTTATGTCCAACAGATGGAGCTGTTTTGCAGTAAAATGTTCAGTATAGCGCGTTTTGCTTTTACGTCCAACAGATGGCGCTGTTTTTCAGAAAAAGCATGTTTTTACCTGTCACAGGTGAGGCATCTATGTATAGTAGGTATATATAAACACGTGCCTATTCGAATGCAACGTTGTGTCAAAATTTCAAAGCAATCGGTGAAGAGCTTTCGGAGATATAAGATTTTGAACAAACAAACATTTAAATCTTTATTTATATAGATTAGTTATAGATACATGTTGGTTTCATAATTGTACAATAATAGTATAGGACTATTATTCAGAGTGCATTCAGAATGTTCTCTTGGAAATATATACATGTTTTCAGCTCAGAAGCTCAGAAGGAGGAAGACCATAATAAGTCAAAACAATCTTGCAGGGAAAGGCCATGACTGCTATGGGGACATTTTGCATTACAGAGCCTATTAGATAAAAATGCAGGCCTCTAAAATGTAGTGCATAAAAATGACTGCATGCTCTATAATAGTTCATGTCCATTTTATCTTTTAACCAAGCATGGTGCAAATTGCTTTAATGTTTTAAAAACAAGCTGGGCACAGGGTCGGTCAGGATAGACATTATCAATTATTTGACCTGTGAGTACATAAGTAGTTAGATCACAGTAGTGAAAAAGGTCATACAAGAGAAAGGAGATTCTGATATAATACATGGCTCGAGATGACACAATCTTGTAACATCTGGCAAACAATACGGGCTTTGTGGAAGATTGAAGCAGGAAGCTCATTACAAGCCAGACAATAGATGAAAGCCTAAATGGGGGCTGACCAAACCAGTGAGTAGGTGTGCCATGTTAAGCCATTCTGGAGGTACAGAAGTGCTGAAAACATGCATTAAGTAACCTCTGTTTTCCTTTTGTACAGAGACAAGAGATTGGCATTTTTATGGTTTTTCCTGGAAATTGAGTTATTGGGTTGAAGGGCTTAGCATTTTGATTCTGCATTTCCTAAAGTTAATTTAGAGAAAATAAGAACATTTGATGTTTTGCTTGCATCCAAGAAATGACATGTTCCATTGAATTAAGGGCATTTGAGGTGTTGTTTATTTAATTAGAAGACAAGTCTAGCTTTGAACGGCTACAAATAAAGTGTGGCTCTATACTTTGTGTTGTGTTAAAACCGCTTCTATTTAGCAGTGGTTATTTAAATGAAATAATTTAGGCTAGAGGTCGTCTAAAAAGTAGCAAGAACTTAGCTTCAGTGGACACACAACATACCACATGATTTGCTTCATCCTTAATACGCCTTCAACAAATAGGGTTGTAACCTACTTGATTTTAGAAGAAATCTGTTTTAGAGCGATTGAAAAAGTGAGAACAGACAAACAGATTGTTGATTTTTAAAAGCACCAATTGATACCATGATTTTGCACCATGTGCAGTTAGCAGACATGTTTTGTTTTCAATGAAGTAAGTGCAATTACAATTGCAGACAATTGAATTTTTGTTTGGTATTTCTGAAAGGCAATGCATGTTGATTTTCAGTGAAAATGTTTTAAAGGATTGAGATACTTTTTGTAGGTAGCACAGATTTGCGATGCGCTGTTTCTAGTGGTGTCATTAAAGAAAGCACATGCAAATGATTAGTTTATAACACATATTTTAATAAACACCATAAATACATTGACACCTTTGTAATTCTTTAAGCTTTCAAATCACCAGTGGCAGGTCCAAGGAATGGAAATTAGTATTCTCTTGTGTTATCAATGAAGCAATTGAATGTGTATTCATATCAGCGTGGTTTAAAAACGTACACCCAATGACAGTGAAGGGAATAGATGAAAGCAGGGCATATTAAAATGCATGGTTTGAGTAAGAAGAAAAGAGATGCAATGAATCACTGGCTCTTTCTCTTGTCATTTTTGACAATGGATTGACACTGTTTTGTGTTCAACCCTCTAAGAGCATCTCTCAAACTAAACTCTTCAGCGAGGTCCCAAGGGTGAATGTCAGAATAGAAAACCCTTATAAAAGTATGCTTTAAAAAAAACAAAAAACAAAACAAAATTCTTGCCCTGAGGAGATTCTCTTTCTTTGGAGCAACAGGCCAGATGGTTGCTGACATAAAATACATGCCATGGCTCCTCCTCCCAAGTATTAGCCAGTAGCATGTGTGTTGTTCACTCACTTCAAGAGACCAACACTAATTGGCATCAAAGATGTCCTCAAGGTTTCTTTTCTCCTCCTAATTCTTCCAAGTATGAAGCACAAGCTGTACAAGTTGGTTTCTGTGGCATGTGTGTCACTTTCAGTCACGTAAAAAGGAGATTAGCTTGTATGTCCTTCTGCCTACAACAATTACTGGTATTCTATCCAGACTTCATTCTCCCTAAACTCACCAGACAACACTTGTGTTTTTCAACCCCTTTATTCACTTAATGTATCTAATCACTCACTATCTATACCTACTAAACTATTGTAACTCCACTCCAGTTTCTTTTACTTTTTTCTTAGATGTCCTGCCTGCCTCCAGCAACGACTCCCTGTCTTTCTGAAAGCTGTGTAGATTGGAAAGTCTTCAACTACATGTGTCTCTTTGTAGGGCATGAGGTTAAACTTCAGCAGGAAATGGGTTTAATGCCTTCCTAGGTGCTGGCGGCTTTCTAGGCATGTGGAGAAGGGCTCTGTTTGGAGATTCCAGGCCAGTACATCTGATATTCAGTGACCTAATGTTGTGTATAGTTGGTGCCACTTGGTATCTCTAGCTATATAGTTTGGACCCTTTCTCCAGAAGCCCCAGTTAATAGTGCATAGTATCTTGCATTTCATTGTATCTAGTCTTTACCGTCACAGGAGCAGTCTTGCATGAATTATTTTAAAAGAGTTTCAGAAACGGCTTTGTTAGCCCAAGCAATGGTGAATGGGATCAACAGATCACTCAAGTCATAGGCAAAATGCCATAACAAGTTTCTCATATTCATACATAACTGAAGAGGAGCCAAAGTGAGAACGAAGGATGGATGCATCTTTGTCAAGGTGATGAGAGCAAAAGACATTAAATGTGGAGGTAATGTTCATAAGGTTCTAGTCATGTCACTAACATGTGTTTTCCTTTAGGTAAAGATTATTAAGTATTCAATTAAAATTTAAAGCAAAGTCACAGACAAAAATAAATAGTCACAGACATTTTGTCTGCTTGTTATGAAAATCATAACGGATCAGTTTGTGAACTGCTTACACGCAAGTGCTAAAAAGCCTTGCTTACTCTTGGGTTTGACATACTAGATAGTTATCTCAGTTATTTGGTTAAAATATATGGGCCCCAATGACCACACACTAATTGGAAGGTATTATTTTGCTTACTCTGCTCTGCAGTGTTGTTGACAAAGGACACAGAGGGGCTTTATACGTCTTTAAAAAGAATTTTAAATATCACTGAATGAAAACAGAAATATACAAACATGACATACTCCTCTATCATATGTAACTTCAGACTACCCCCATTTTAAATTATTGTAGCATTTTCTATATTAATAACTTCATGAATAAATATGGCACATGTTTATGCCCAATATCCAGACATACATCTAGGCGAGAGAATCCCAGAAATCCATATTTCATCAATGTGACATACATTATGCATTCAAGAACGTTAAAAGTCAACATCCCCATCTTTCGCATAATTGAAAATATGGTCCACCTATGAAGACTGGGGGAAAAGGGGTATATTCTATTGGTCTGTCTGATGATTAGGATAATTGAAATATTTGACCAAACAAGAAGTATAACTCAATGGGCCTCATTCCGAGATTGGAGTTAGCCATGGCGCTAATAGCACCATGGCTAACTCCAATAACGGTACCAAGTCCGCCCTCATTCAATGGGGATTTACCGGTCTAGTCTGACCTTTGCGGGACTGGTAAATCCCCATTGAAAATACCATTCCCCATTCCCATTGAGCCCTCATAGGGCTCAATGGGAATGGAGAAGGTGCAAATCACGGTACCGCAATTAGCGGAACCGTTATTTGCTCCCTGAACTCTTTGCGACTCCCGCTAAGGCCACCTGGTAAAACCAGACAGCCTTAGCGGGACCCGCAAAGGGCCTCGGAATAGGGCGCAAAGGGATTACCGGCACCGGTGTCCTTACCGGTGCCGGTAATCCCTTTGCGCCAGCCTCGGAATGAGGCCCAATGTGAACAACACGTGGGAATATTACCCAAGATAATATCAGAAAACACAAAGGATAGGTAGCTCTCTGGAATTAAAAACTGCATAGAAGGGATACAACCTTTTCCTATTGTTTGCGAGCTGAGCCTGGATATTGCCTAGGGGTTTGTGCCCTATCCATGAGGAAACTATTACCTGGAACAAGCCAGCTTTTCAAGAGGGAGGAGAGGCTGACTAGATGTTACTTGGAAACTCGGGAGGGTTCATCCTGACGCAGCCCCTAAAGAACGATTCCAAAATGAGTACACAAATTCCACCAAATGTAATTAGATATGTCCCTTCGGATCATTGGCCTGCTAAATCCATGGAGAGCAAGTGGACTGTGGAGGTGGTTTCACCAGGGGACACTCATTCCAAATGGAATATCTTTATATTTTTCTGTGAAAGACAACCATACTTTCTCAGGATATTTAAAGCCAAGTGCAATTTGACTTCCTGTAGAAAACATAGCATTTGTCTGTGTATTGAGCAAAGGGTCTGATAAATAATTATTAACAGAATCAGAATTAGATATTATAGTTTGCTAGTTTGAGTTATATGTTGCTTTCTCTGCACTAAAGAGCAAACATACTTTTTCTTTGCTGTATGTGCTGTAAAATAGGGCACAGTTAAGGATTTTGTAAATAATAGCTAAAAAAAACTGAATACTTCAGTGTTCACAGGTAAAGTCAAACAAATTGGACTGTTAATTGATAGCCACACTCCATATCGAAAATAGGTCATTGCTTGATAATGTGTACCCTGTGAAATACTTTTAAAGAGTGAAATGTAGTTTACCCGTCCTAATTTCATTGCCATGGAAAATGATGCCAATATAAATATATTCTCTCCTCTCTCTTGACAATGCACAGTAGTGGGTAGTACTGTGCATCTGCGGGATGCAATTTGCAAATTGAAGTGGGAAAGGCTACTCATCCGTGTATTAAAACAATCATAAAACCATGTTCCTACATTGGATGGGTAAACCTACATCCTCTGAATTCTAAATTAAAAGCACTGCTGGCTTAACCGAAACTTACAGAACTAGATGCAAATCATTATTGCCTGCATTTAAATTGCAGACTCATAATGGAAATCTGTGTTTACACAGGGGAGCAAATTGATGTAAATATGTTTACTTATAAATTATTTTTGTATGCAACCTTTCTTTGGTATTAATACTTGTTTTTCATACTGGAGAAAATAAAATGTTCTACACTTGCTGCTTGATAAGGAAACTGATTTTATATAAATGTTAACTGAAGAGAGTTTGAATATTCAGTACGATACGCAGCAAGGTTGTCATAGAGTCGAGAATGCTGCTTAGATACGGCATTGTGTTGTTTAGGATTAGACATTTATCGAAATATATTTCATTGATATATCGTGTGACTCTATATGTGTACAACGTAACAGAGAGAATATTGCAGACACGCTAATTCTAATTGGCCAAACAAATTATCTAAGTTTATGTTTGTTATTGTGGTGGCTTTCCTTGTATCAAGTAAGGGGGGGCTCATTTGATTTTCTTTTTTTTAATAACATTTGAGTTTCAATGTTAAACACAACTTGTTTCTGGTCCCAGGATTGTGGGGCAGAATTGTATATCAGGGAATATTAAATTGGGGTTTGCCACTTAGTGAAAAGATCAACATATTTATTTATATCTCAAAAGGCCAGCCAAAGCAAATCTTAGATGCCACGTAATTGGTAGCACCCTTCTCATGCTGACAGAAGCCTATCATCACTCCATTTATATTACAGATTGCTGTGCTATTGAATACGAGAACTCCAATTTTGGTCTGGTCATGTTAAAAATCCAATATTCTGGTAGCCACAGAGGTGTTGGACACAGGACCCAAATGGACAGTACTTCCTCAGAAAATTCAAGAGATCCCCCCCCCCACCCACATTTCAATATTGTTTTATATGTTTGAGATTGTATAATGGGGAACACATAACCATACTGAAAATCTATAAGACATCAATAAGGCAGTGCAAACCAAAAGTGTTAATTCAGTGTTTTATTTATCAGCCTTATAATTATAATGTTTTTTTTATAACACATTTAATACCAAAGAGATTTCCAAGCGCAAACCCAGGATTCAAACCTGTGTTGCTCTGCGTCGTCTTGCTTCCAATTCCAGTGCATTGCCACTGAGCTATGCTACCTGTGCCAATATATATGATTCATCAAACCAAAGCTTTGCCCATACTATCAATTCATTACATTTCTCAATACATAAAATAACATTAGTCAAATTCATGTACATTTCTTGACGTAAAAATGCAAAACATTTACCACTAACCAAACTCATACACAGTCTCAATATAAAAGTACAACATTTACATTTTTATAATCGTCCCATACCAATTTAGCTTTCATGCTTTTCTACCATAATAATAGTCAATTAATACACACCTATGCAAACAAGTTGTATACATTCAATCAGATTTAAAAATGTACTACCACTATTGTTAATGGAGGATAAGATCCACTAAATATCATTGACCATCAAGTATCTACTATTAGAACTCTATTCTGAGCTATATATTTATCCAAATACATAGCTCTCAATTCTGCTGTGGATAAACATTCAACAGGCAAGTGTTATATTGTTTCACCTGTTGTATTACAAAAAATGACAGTTGCGCTCAAGGCTAGAGCTTTTTCCCTATTCCGATCAACTCTCTTGTCAGTAGAATATTGAATCGCATCCTTAAAAAGGTGGATCCATAGCTCATATTAGGAAACCTTCACAACTATTTGAGTAGAGTGTTATGCTCTTTGATCTCACCTACAGAGTTTGCAAAAACAAAATATTTTTTACATTCCTCTTGAGTCCTTTGCTGATCATAGTACCAAAGTTTTAATTAGTTAAAGATCTAAACCACCATCAGCCTCCTCCATTATAGATAAACAGTCCAATCTCCATTTTTCCAACATCTGATATTGTTCCATATCTAATACCTGTTGCCTCTTAGAAAAAGAAGAACAAGAGGTTGCTGTTGGCATCTTTCTAAGCAATGTCATTTTTGTTCTCCGTTGAACCATACCCAGCAAAGACAATAAGCCCAATTCAAATTCAAAAATTGACATAGGGAAACCACCTGGAGGAGCCACAACTTTCTTCCACAAGGATCCTTCTAGATACTGCCAGTCAATTGCCAGATGTTAAAATAATGCATCAGCATCATAGGTCACAATCGGAACCATTTTTTGCTTATAAAACAAGTAATAAGCACAGTGAAAATCAACCAAATTTCATATGAATTGCAAAACCTTGTGTGGCCAACACTTTGGCCTTCTCTCTAAATTGTTCTACATTAGGCACGTTCAGTTAATGGTTATTATATAAAGGTAGCTTTCTTTTCCCTTCTGCAAGGCAAATTCTTCATCACATTTTATTTAGAGATGCTAATTTTTAAACCATATTCTCCCATATATGAACCTAATGCCAACAGTTGTTGTTGGAGGCCAATCTCAGTTTGGTCCAGTAGGAGGAGATTGTCTGCATGTAATAACCATTTTATTGGCTGCATGCCTATTCAGCAGGGAAAAGGTTCAATCTCTCTCTAGATGGTAATGTAGTTCTGAAATAAATATATTGAAAACCAAGGTAGCTAATGTACAGCCCTGCTTTAAGCCCCACTGTGTGGGGACAGAATAAGATCATTCACCTTTAATATTCAAGCAAACTCAAATGGACAGCTGACTATAAAGTCCTATTAATAGTTGCACTAAATAGGGAGGGCACCCCAACTCTTTAATTTTGCCATAACAATGTTCTATCAATACTATCAAAAGTTAGTTGAAAGTTTATTAAAGCAGGAAATAATGGGCTCATATTCTGGAACGCTTGTGCCTTTAAAAAAGAAAGATTTAAACCATTTAGCATGGTCCCTACACCCTTAACAAAACCTGATTAATTTAAATCAAAAATGCCCACCAACTCAAACCAAGCCATTAGTTTAGATAATAATAAACTCACAAAAGGTTTACCAGGGGGATTGAACACGGCAATTGGCTGATAGCTACCTGGGGCTGTCTGATGTCCCTTTTTAAAAAAACAGCTGTCTTCCAAGAGGGGGATCTCTTTTGAGATCAAGATACGCCCAAAGATGAATGTCAAAATATCCGCCCACAACTCAGGTTGCTCTTTCAATTCAGCAATAGAGGTTCCATCAGGCCCAGGGTATCTCAATGAATTATTTCTATTCATCAAGTATAATATGTCATCCCTCCAAAAGGATAATAGCCAATTTGACACGGAGGAGTACATTTTACAAAAATCCCCATATTCATTATCTCTGACCTTTGTGAAAAATGCCTCTCCCAGATATCATTCGAAATCGAGTTTGACTGAATAGCCATCTGTGAGGTATTCCCTTACTTAAGTGCATTTCATATTTTGTGTATTCTTCTAGTCGACAGTGCAAGATGTTCTCAACATCTCTCTGCAACATACTTGCTCTATAGCACCTCAATCAATTTTAAGTCTTTCCTTCAATTTCTTAACTGAGTCAAACCGGGCACGCCTTGACTATCACATACGTTTATTAATCTTGCATCTCAAAATGCGCTTACTTTATATAATTACCCGATTGAAAATATATTGATGCTTTAATCTAGGCCTAGAAGATATGGATTTGTGTAGCTTAAAATTCTGCAAGACTTCAGTATAAGGTCTGTTGGGCAATAGGACCTTGTTGCTGCCCTCACAAATACTTCATCTAGATCTTCATAGAATTTTTACAAGCAGTGCTTATTCCATACCAATCGAGTTAAGCCTTGATTGTCTACCATCTTAAACAAAATGTTTTTCCTTTTGAACTACCCATCTCATTCTTTCCCACTGCCAACTAGTTGTTAATGTGGCATGGTCACTTAGACCATTAAAAGATACCGACATAGATTGTAAATAGGGGAAAATATTTCTAGACACAGAGATATAATAATTTATAGCCTGCTGTTCACTTCTTTTTCAGGATGCTCTTTCCCTGTTTTCCAGTCTATTGCCTCTAATATTGACAATAGAAGTCAGCCTCTTCCCTTAGCCTTGTTGACTGACATTCATCTTTGATGAGAGATGAGTATCAAGTTCTAGACACGATACATTGAAATCTCTCCCTAGGATAATTGGTGATATTTTGTCCCTTTGTAAATGTCCAGAACATTTGTTAGATCATTCAAAAAGTTATCCGCAAAAATGGCTGAAGGGTTCCAGTTTATATTTGTTAAAGCAGAGTGGCTCGTAGATTTAGAATTGGGAACTTCCCATTTCAAATTGTAGACCTGAACAAATGGATTTAGGTACAACCATTCTTGTATGGTAAAACCACTCGAGTTCCGTACTGCTACAGACAACCCTGAAGCCGGACGACCCTTAACTTCCTCATAAGGAGGCACCAACAACACAGAAAAAACATCTATAATCAGATTTATCCTTAAGCAAATCTCTTGGAATATAACCACATCTGCTTTTTTTTGTAGCATTACTTCCTGGTTGAAATAGATGTACAAAACCTCTGGTATTCCATGACTTGAGGACAATCCGTTCACTTATTGAAGATCTTCGTTGTTAGCTCTGTACTTGGCTAGTTCATTGTTCTTCATCTACCTTAGACATTCAAGGACACTTGCAGATATGGCGTAGTCTATCTGGTTAATGTATAACATCAGTGTGCTGCAGGCCTGCCAGCAAAGATAAGTGGAATTATGAAAAAATTCAGTACCGAACGATTCTCAAGTCAAAGTAGTCTAGTTTGCTAAACTTTCAGTAGCTACTTATTTTTTTATTTTCTCTTCTCTTCACTTTCTCATTTCTCTAATTACATATGAGCAGCCAAAATAGTTTCAGGCCTATTGTCGCTAACGAGAAAGTCTGTGCTTTTACGACAGGGGTGTGCACATTACAAGAAACACACATTCTGATTTAACTTGACAGTATAGATATAGGGAAGACTGAAGGCAGTTCCACATTGCAAATGTAATCCATATCGGTATTACATTTTTTTGTTTACTCTGAATCTGCTGTATCATCCTGTCAAATACCTACGCACCCCCTGAAGAAGGGTTAGCATATAACGTTGGCCTGAAAAATGTTTGGACTGTGTCCTCGTTAATAAAAGAGAACAGTTGCACAAAATTACAGGACAAACTACCAATAAAATACCAAAAATATGCAAGGAGTTTGTTCTGATGGACATTGTTTTACTGTGTTTTTTGAATGATGATTTATTTGTATATAAGTAATTGTAAATAATGTATGGTGTTATACATATGAGTTTGCATTAATTACATGTTTGGTGAGTGAGCAGTGGACTTTAAAATGAAAATATTGATATGTATTGCAGTAATTAATCTAAGTCATATGTTGTCTTTGTGGAATAACAGATATAGTAGGGATTTGTTGTGTTTGGTGTAAGTGACCATCCTTTGCGGTGAGCAAGTGAGTGAAAGTGAATCGCAAATTCAAATGCTTTCCCAGATTCTTCTGAAGTTTTCCCCAGTGGCATGTGAGGGAGTGATGACAATAGACTTGGACCATCAGAGAGGATGTTCGGGTGTTGTGGTGGACAGAATCATAGGAATTTTCAGAGAAGGAGGTGAAGCAACATGTGGGAGAACATTGAATGAGTCATTGAGGACCCAGAGAGCTGAAGCTAGCAGACTCTTCCCTTAATTGCTCCTATTTTGTTAGTCAAAGCTGGTGCTCTGTCCAAAGCAATTTTGGGTGTATGGGCCATACCATTTTTGGTTTACAGGATTTGGTTAGCTCATTTCTCAAATACCCGAAGATGCTTGACCTAAAACACAACGGTCTTCGCGTAGACACAGCTTTACTAAGACACTATTTTCGACTTTTAGCCAGGTCCAGCAATTCCATCACAATTTTTCACCTAGAAACACTTGTGTACAGGGGTGTTATAAATGCCACATCATATCATATCCACAAAGTCAGAAGACAACCCTCAAGTACCATTTCTTAGCATCAGCTGTTGGGAAATACTGCTCAGTTCCCCTACTGGCACAAGACATCAACCCCAGAAAAAATGGGCATCTAAGCTCAAATGGGTGGCACCTATTACCAAGCATGTGACATTTTGAGATAACAGCGGACACTTCGCCATTCAAAAATGGGTAACATATTTCACATTTGCCACACTGTATGCAAATGAGGAAACCATTGTGAAGCTTGGGGCACACTGAGGTAACTTTGGGGACTGCATCAGCTGAACCTCAAGAATACATTTTGCATTAGCACCCGGGTTGGGGGAGCCAACCAATCAGGTTACTTGGATTGTGGGCTGAATCCCACTATCCTGGCAAGCCACATTTCAAGCAAGCCAATGGCTGCTCCCCCATCCCAACATCTTCCCCTCCCTTCCCCTCAGTCACCATTCCCTCCCCTAAAGACCCCACACCCTACTCGTCTTAGTCTTTCGGTGGCAGCTCAACCACTCCACCGCTCCAGCATCCCGGGCTGCCATGGAAATGGAAGAGGGGCTTTGCTCGAGCCCCATCTTCTGGGTCAACACGGCCAGCAAAGTTAACAATGTTGGATGAATGAAGGGGGCAGCTCGAGCAGTTCACTTTATTCATACATAATACATTGCTGACAGCACCTGAGGTTTCCGCATTGGAAACCTGGGGTGCTAATAGCAATAAGCAACTCGTTAAAGGCCCTCACTGTACTCAGGCCTATTAACTCGAGCCCCGGGCTGTTACCACTCAGTACAGCCCATGGAATGTGTGCTTATGGTTAAGTGTCACATTGTATACCAGCCACGAAACCGTAGCAGCTGCAGTGAAATCACTACACTGCTCTGACACTACGTAGAGGCTGCAGAACACATTTCTAGCGACTCTGAGGAAAATACAATGCTTATCCAGTTTCTTAATCTCTCATTTCAATATGACTTTTAAAATAACATTAGTAATTTTGGGGAACGGTAGCGGCCCTTTGTAACATTGACAGGGCCTAAGATAAGAGTTACATGTGAAAAGGATTTGTTTTCCTGTTTTTTTGTTAAATGTAACTCTCAGATAGAAATGTGAATTGCATCCTGTTCCAAACCAATGTGCTCCCTGTTTCCAGGAGGTTTTATGGCCTTTTTAGATAAGAGAGCATGTTCCATACCCACTTTCCAGGCACACTGTTCCATTAGCCAATGAAGTTTAAAATGCTATGTTTGTCTTAATTTTGTGAAAAAACTGCACTGTGGCTTTTTCTTTACAAATCATTTCACACTGAACCATCTGGCAAAGAGGTTTGTGGTACTTTGTTTGCTAATGCTTTACTCCATCTCTAAATACTATAGTAGTATTGTCAGTTAGTGAAATAAAAAAGGTATCAAAACCTGCATGTCGTGTGATTTCAAAACTGGATTAACACAGAGTTGAACTCTTTTCTTTGATCTTTACAAATTTTGAAAACTTGTCTTGGGATTTTGTGATGTGGAAATGGTGACAGTCCTCTTTCCACCAGATTGTCTTCTGGTAGCCTATTAAATAGATTTTAGAGGCTGTCTTGTCTATTTTAAGACAGATGTGTGACATAGTTTTTCTAGTTCCTGACTTTGTTTTATTGCTGCCATATTTACAATGCTTTCCTAGCTGGAGAGCATTCATATGGGGTGGACATATGACCAGATCAATAAATGCAGTGTGGGATACCTTGGAGGATGGTCTGTTTGGGGCGGATCTGATAACTTGCTCAACCTTGATCTTGCAAGGGGTGGGTTGAGTGGGATGGTCATATGTCCAGTGATAAGTTGTCAATTCATCCATAATTGTGTGCTTGAATTGTCAGTCAGTGCTATAACATTGTTAGAATTGTGTCTTGTGTGTGACTCTGGCTATGTGTACAGCTGCTGGACAAGCACAGGTTACTTGTTTTGGTTTGCCCAATCTTCAGCAGGTTTCTTCCTGGAGTTGCCTAGCGGATGTAAGTGATTTCCTCAGAGGGATTTTATGGAATCTCATTTCATCATTTATTTTTACCGGATTTTAAACACAAATAAATGCATATGCACACCTCTGCCCGACACACCTCCCACACACACACACAACCCCACCTTTCTAAGTACCTAAACCCAAACCCCATCTACATATGTGTGGTAAAATACAGTGAAATCGGATGCAATGAAACTGGCATGTGAGGAAAATGGGTGATTCCTTGTCTAGCTTTAAATTGTTGAAGTATTTAGGAAGCCCTGGAACCAGACAGCATGCATGCAGGAACCACGCTGAGACAGGTGAGTACAAATAGAAATGCACTTTAATGCTTAGGCCACAGGTAGAAGGTTACAAGGGAGTAGCAAGGTAAGACATCCTTCCAGGTCAGGTTCCCATCTCTAAGTGCACTCGAACAGTCACTCTCAGAACTTCCACCACACAAACTCTACATACCATCAGGTATTCCTTAGGCAGCACCCAGCACACATAATATGCAGGATGCCATACACCTCCTTCCCTAAAGAAACAGAACAACCGCCACACACGGCACATCCAACCACTCAGGACCAACTGCAGATCTTAAGGACCTACCCCAAACCAACCAATAGTAACTAAACCAATTCACACTCACACCACCCTCCTGCAAAACTGAAACAAACAACAAATCCACACCCACATCTCCCTAAGAACACACAAAAGAACGGAAGGAAGAAAAGCCACTAACCAAACTACGAACACATAAAGACATGACTGCAAAGACACAGCCTGTCAAGACCCAAATACATGGTTGACTACAACCAATGTAACGTGTAACCAACTATGGCACACAGACACAGAAGAGTAACTCCTATGTCTAGATGACACCACAACCAAAAGTTAATTGACAACTTTATACGCCTTGCACACTTGTGCTCTAATGTCACCCCTGACACTAGCTACAACTTCACACTACAGCTATAAAAGTACCTGCTCAAAAGCTCTGATGCCAGTACCTTGACATCTACTACCCAACTGGCTGCACAATATGCTCTGATTCATGCTCCCTGATATCAGCCAACAAAGCTCCCTGCACAAAATGCTCTCGTCCTACTCCCTGACACAAGCTACAGAACTGCCAGCACTAAATGCTCTGATGCCTGCTCCCTGACATCAGCTACGAAACTACCTGCACAATGTGCCTTGATGACAGATCCTTAACATCAGCTACAAACCTACCTCCACAAATGCTCTGAGGCACCCAGTACTCCACCATGACTGATGATTTGCTAGACGCCAGGTAAAATCCCAAACATCACTAAACAGCACCAATGTCGACTCCTAGACATTGCCTACTGTAATACTTACAGCACTCCACTTCCACCTCCAGTGCACTGCCTGTGTACCCTACCATGCCTCTTCCAGTACTACAGTCCACTACTTGCACACCCTATGACTCCCAGCAAGATCATTATGCATATACACGCTCAAAAGCATCTAATATGTGTAATGTTACATAAAGCATTTTTACTACAAGTCTAGTGAACATCATAATGTAAAACAATTCATGTCCTAAATACCTTAACATTTTATTCACTAAATACCTTAACATGTATTTCTCAAACACAACAGGAAACAGCAAACTCCTAGGTGTATTTTATCTCCAATCTTCACTGCTACTGATTATCACTAATAGCATTCATTCCCTCTATGTGCACCCTGCACTTCATCCAAATATTGAGGCACTACTTAGCTCCTTTTCCTCAGGTATCATAATCCACATGCACCACAACTGTTCCCCAATTCAACAAACACTTCAAAAATAAGAACCATAGCGTTCTGGACCCATGCTTCTTAAACTTTATCCTGATAGCACTTTCACTCCCATTCTACTGAATTATCATAGAAATGCCTGTATTGAAAAGGGGTATTTCTACACAGGGAGCAGCCCTTATTAGCATACATTACCCAATTTCACCCACTAACAGGTCCGCTCGTGCCAAGCAATTAACTCATGCTAGAAAAATCACACCTTCAGCATAAATTTAGCATTTATTAGACAAAAAGTATAATATAACAAAATAGTAAATTAAGCAGCAATTTGGATAGACAAGTTAGAGAAAATCACAAAGCTCATTAGAGAAACACAGTCTTACGTCCCTTGCATGTTAATTAATAATGCTGAGAGATCCCGGTCAGCTACAACGAACTGCTGCCCTCAGCCAGCTGTGTAGATGACAGTGCCACAAGGTGCCGCCTGGGTTATCATGCGCCGGGCACATGATGCTCCATAGCAGTCCATGGATGAATCTCCCCCGAGTCATGGGTACATGTGCATTTTTTAATCTCGTGCTGTCAGTCAATGTGACAGACTGTTCCAGCACTTTCTTAGTGCAAAAACATGTCCACTGATGGAAAATCCCTACTTGCTAACTCTCCAAGATGCTCCTTTCCTCCCTCCCTTGGAGCCCATCTGCAGAAGTGCAGGAATGTTTGTTATGAGTGCGTACGAGGACGTAGCCTTCCTTCTTATGCGAAAGAGGCTTTGTTTACCAAACTTGGCACAGCCACTGCAGTGAAAAGAGGAGCTGAAATAATATGCATTGCAATTAACCCCTAGTGAGCAAGCTTTACTGGCCCTGTGCTTCACCAGCTAGTGTCATAGTGCCTTGACTACAAAGCCTGGCTATCCAAGCGCTATAATGTTTTAAGCACTCAAATACAGGTCTCTGTTAGCTACTAAACTTGGGCCTCTGCCCTGCCTATCTATGCACAATGCAACCTTCCTTTCCTTTGAGGCCTATACATTCAATGTACCCTATTAATGTGGGCGCTACTATCACAACACATTACTAAATTCATCTATAAAGATCTGTTTCAACATTTAGCACATACTTTGAATAAGATATTAGTTTTAGCTGTTAATGCAGCCATCTAATGGACCTAATGTGTGAAATATGTGATATCACTACAATGCCAGAGTCTATTAACACCCTAAGACACAATGGTATTATACGTTGCTGGGATTGGAATTTATGACAAAATCTCTCAATGCTGCATATGTCTTCCTTTCTAAAAGTGCTTCTGTAAATTCAAAGTTCACCTGCTACCTGTTAGGAAAGAGTTCCATTTATGGGTAAGTTTCCTTTCAGTTGTGAACCCACCAACCTTTTGCTTTTATCTAACCATCCTAGCCTGACTTTTACCAGTGGAGCCCAGCCATCCGCTGTACTGTGCTGGGCTTTTTAACTCATTTTGTTATGGGGAAACTGACATGCCCTTCAGACTGTCAGTACTCTGAGACTTTGCTTCCCTTAGACCTTCACTTTGTTGCTATTTCTTAGCAACAGTTTATCAGTGCAAAATGTACCTTACGATACAGTGCACTGGGGTCTCTTTTTAATTTTTAAGGCCCTAAACACCCTCAAAGGATTTTTGGTGAATATTCAAGTTTGTTGAGGACAGAGCTGGTGGCAGCAGCTACTTTTAAAGCATTTTTGACTCTTTTCTATGATCCAACCCGCTTTTAACACGTTTGGCCTAGGACTGTGGCCAGTGCGTAAAATCGCCATGCCACAAGGTCCTTTGTTCTGTCCTTTGGCCATTTGTCCCTTTGCCTTCCCCATGTAGAGCAGACCTGGGAAATTCCTTATTTGGTCATGCAGCCACCCAGGCAAACTAAAGCTTTCATGGGCTTCTGCATGTCTTGTGTGTGTGTGCCAAGGAAGTGGGCTGGTGCTATCTAGTTCCAATACACATCATGGGTGCCAGTATGCCTTGTGCGCTGTGATGACTGGGACCACCGTGGTCCGTGATAGGTGCATGTCTGGGATGGTGGAATGTGCACAGCTCTCCCATGGGTTTCTCTTTGTTTTGGCGTTAAGGAGATTCTGGATAAGAGAAACCACTCTAAACCTATTCCAGGTCGATCTTCTGAGTTCACACTGAACTTAGTAAAGGAGCCAAGTATCCTGAGCAGATCCGTAGAAACGCTGGTGACTCGCTGGAAGGATTGGCACCCTGACACTGCTGTTGTCCCGTTGGAGCTCCTGTTTTTCATCGATCATAGAAGGCCTGGAAGGGCGCTTCGACCCATTGGAGGAGTGAGACTAACTACTCTCGGCACCTCCTGCTTAACCTGCAAAAAAGCCCCTTCGGAAGTGTTCCTGCACCGCCCAGTGAACTGACCAGCTCGTACAGGACCTTTGCCCTGAAACCACCACTATCTCGAGTTTCGGATTGAGCCCTTGGGAACTATAAGCACTTGGTGAAGGCACTCTCCTGCCGAGTTTCGTACACCTAGCCTTCCTAGGTCTGGAATTAGTGGAGTCCGCCTGAACCCAAGTTTACGCAGTTCCTGTGTGACCCCTGCTGTGGTGTCAAACTTCGTGGGTGCTTTGCTGCTGTGCCTTAATACCAGCTGAAGTGGAACTGGCATATTTCTTTCCCAGAAGTGGAGAAGTTGCCACTGTCTTGCCACGGACTAAGGTTGTACGCAGCCCCTGAAAGCCGGAGAGATGCGCAACTGCGGGATTCAAACCTGCAAGCGAACTGACTAGACTGGCAAAGTTTGGTCTGCACTGCATCAAGGGTCGGTAAGTACTTGCAACCCTTACTGGTGGCCCCTTTTACGCACAAGTGTCCCCCAAGGGCCACTCTCCTTTGTTAAGGTAGTCTGTGCTACCATCCCATTCCCGATTCCCGAAAATCGCTCTGCCCTCTTGTGTAGACACTCCTTGACTAGTGCAACTTTATTCGTCATCACCTCACCCACCTTCCTGAGCCACTACAGCCCCTTGAAGAGACCTGTTTTGTACTTAACTGCATGATCAAGTGCTCCGGCACTGAATGTACTTTTGAGCAGAAGGCTCCACATTGAAGGAGTGGCTAAAATATATGTTCATTGTATGACTCCTTTCTGTTGTAAATTGTGGATTTCTACTTGTTGAATATGACATTAGTCTAATAGTTACTGTATATATGTTTCCTAGTATAGTGTTGTGTTAGTATTGTTAATATTGCTGAGTTTCATCTTGTGCTTGAGTTAAAAGTCCTTTAATAAATGTATATGTGTTTGATATATACACCTGAATGAGAGTAAGTTGTGGTGTCGTTTGCTGTGTGTGCTCATTGTAGACTTTCAATCACCCTCACACCTCCTGAGACCTAGTCTTCACCACCGCCAATGCTACCTTCATTGGTCTTGCTTGTCCAGAAGGTTACTCTGCTCCAAGAAAGTAGGCTGCCCTTCTGAACCTCTGCCCACCAGGTCAGAGTTCAGAAATCCATCTTAAAAAAATGTACAGCGGTGAGATAGGATCGAAGCTACCCAGTGTTGCACACTGGTAGGGGTACCAGATTACACTTACCCAGGACACGTAGTGACCTTAGCATTTGCCATGCAGCTTTTACGAAGCACACCACTGCCCCCCTATCGAGTGCTGCCTAAATTTGTATTTGTACAGGAAATGTTTTGCTGCCTGGGAAGTATTTGTGATGTCAGGATAGTTTTCTGCAAGGGGGTTAAATGGGCACCACCTTTCCTCCCAAAAACGAAACCTCTAATGGTGTTTCCAACATTTGCTTGCACTGTGGACAAATTGCTCTCCCCAGTATCACCCCCTAAATGAGGTAGGGTGTTTGGGTTTTGGTAATGACAGAGGGTGGACAGTGCCATGCCACCCCTGTATAGGTTCTAGTGCCCACAGAAAAACCAAGGTATTTGGCAGATTACCACCCACCTTGAGCTTTGTTTACTCTCGCACCAAGCCCCGTTGCCCTCCATAACTTTCAATCTGTACTCGCCTGCCGAAAACACAGGGTTTTATTCCTTGCATATTTTTATATAGTGTTTGTGTTGTATTTCTTCAGATTCTAGCATCTTTGCCATAATCTGAACACCCAGGATCAACGGTTAACTCGCTGAGCTCAAAAGCATCTCTAGTGACCACATACAACTTCTGGCTGTAGTGCGGTCATCAATCCAAGCAAATAAGGCAACCAAGTTTCCGTGCTGGTACACGTACTACTCTTCATATAATGGAAAACGTGAAGCTACAAGACACATCATAGAAAGCCCTCCTGGAAATATGGGTATTGGCTACATATATTAAAGCGTGCAAAAAAGGTTTATACAGAAGCAAATCTGACAGTTTCAGAATATATGTTAAGCCTAATGGAAGTAGTGAGGTGCACGGGAGCTTATATCGACCCTGACACTAGGTTGTAGTTGAATAGGACAAAAAAGGAATGGTGTCCACGGTCTGTGGAACATTCACGCCCCATGAACACTCTAGCTTTATGTCAAAAGACAAACCAAATTAACAGAATGCACTTAAAATCTTGTTTTTTCCGCCGGCGGTAATAGCACAAATTTTCGGCGGATTTCGCCCCCAGCTAAGAGCTGGGGCGAAATCCGCCAAAGACCTGATTTGGCAGACACTTAAATGTGGCGGTATTAGTGCTACCGCCGGATTTAAGGGTTACCGCCAAAGTCGTGATCAGGCCCATAGTCTCACTAATGTAAATAAATTAGTGATAATACCACATGTTATTGTGAATACTCCATGGACACATAATCTCACTATTATAAATAAATTAGTGATAATACCACATGTTATTGGGAATACTCCATGGAAACATAATTTCACTAATGTAAATAAATTAGTGATAATACCACAGGGGTTGGTGAATGATATTTGTGAAAATTGTGGTATCCATAAAATGTGGGCCCAAGGTCTCTCTAGTGATCACACGAACAGACCAAGCAAGAAAAAGCGGTTTTGTATATTGGGGACCACAAGTAGAACCAAAAATCATGCTCATCACTATACCACAATGAAATTTATACCAACCAAATGTATTTGTGTACTGAAATAATGCATAGCCACTATACCATTATAATACCAAACCCAATCTAAATGCAAGGAGTGATTATTGCTAAATTATTTTTGTTTTTGGCAGTAAGAAAATACCGCTAGGCCCTAAATCTACACAAAATACCCAACATATTTATAGGGCGTTGCAGGCCGGGAAAGTGATCGTAGAGCACCCACTAGGCGTGGCAAGTGTGTCTCACACCACCATCTGTACATTAAAGGGAACCCATTTCATAATAGCAGTGTGTCACTAAAAACGAATTTCAGAATGTCTCAAAGGGAAGCCACATTCTCAGACCTAGTGCAATATTTAGAGGCAAAATTATGTGCACATGGGATGTGGTCATCGAATAGTACCTCAGAATGGCATGACCACATTCATGGTGAGGTGCAGAAAGAAAAACTAGACAATATTTTTGCAGAAGGCAGCATAATGCATGTCTGCCTTCTAAGGTTATTAAATGCAGCCGATAAAAATGCAGAGAAAGACTGTTTGATACGCTATGCGCCAAGATCTGGTTTATTGTGAATAGGTCCCTGCGAATGCAGGAAAATGATACCCAGCTAATTAACAGGTTAAAGACTGACTTAGATGGGGCAAGTAAGAAAGAGGAAATGTTAAGAGCGGAATTGGGTGTATGTCAAAAAGATATGCAGTTAAAATGCAGAGATTTTGATATTCAATTGTCCAAAAGCAAGAAACAGTTTGAAGACAGTGAGCAAGAATTGGTACACTTGAAAGCATTGGTGAACCACATTAGACAAGATAAAGATGAGATAGTTTCAGAAATGCAAGTTTTACAAAAAGAACATTTTGAAAAAGAAAGTGACCTCCAAAATGCAGAACAAGAATTGGTTAAAATGCTTCAAGAAAGGGACAAGAGAAATAAAGAATTTAATTAATGCCAAATGCAAATGTGCAACATGCAGGAGGTAATTAATAAAATGAGTGATGAAAACAACTATTTGCAAAACGAATCAGACAGGCTCCTTAAAAAGTGTAAGGACTTGGAACAGCAAATGTGCATTCCCAGGTCCCAGGAGAGGCGGCAGCGCACCACATTCAATGGAGTTGAGGTGAATTCTATTTCTACCCAAAGTGCTAGTGCCCCAGTGAATGGGCCGGTGACTGAACTTGATTGCAGCGCCCTTGGGGGATTTGATACTCCAATTGGGGCCGCCACCAATCCCATACACCTGGAACCAGGGTTGAGTCACCAAGTAGTGCAATTCCATGCATTGCAACAAGTAGCCCCATAAAGATAATGAAATCCATTAAAGCCCTGATCAAACCATTCAAAAAGGGAGGTGAATGCTGCATAGAGGATCACTTAGAAGTGGTTCATGACATTTTTAAAGCCCTCCAGATACCTAAGGAACAGTACAGGCAGTATTTTCATTTAACTTTAGATGCTCCGACGGCCAGTATCATAAGAGGATTGAATGAACAGCAGAATACGACATGGGCAGAGTTTGAAAAAGAGATTAGGCACCATTTTTCTCCTTTCCAGTCATTGCAGGAGGCAAAGAAAGTCGCTTACACAATCACTGCTGGGCTTAATACATCCCCTCGCCAGTTTTTACAACACTTAAAAAGAGCATTTTCTCGCTTTGATGTATCTTTTGACCCCAATTCCAATGAGTTTAAAACTGCCTACTTCTATGGGCTACAGAAAGACATCATATCCCAATTGGTCCGTGAATTTGACCGTGACAAGTCCCTTGAATGGTTTGTGCACCAAAGCACAAAACTGTATGAGTAACTCTATTGTCAGGGTAGAGAAAGTGATACAATGAAAGATACTAGACCTAAATCTAAAGAACCCTCAGCAACAGTAATGGAAATCAGGTCAGCCAAAATGTCCCTTGAGTCTGATCAAAGTCCAAGTAAAAATAATTTGGCACCTGAACAAAGGGGTAATCAACAAAGGTTGTCACACCATGCACCAATGTTTCAATCACATATGCCTAGTAATAGGGAGAGCTACATCAGCCCCAGGTACTTAGGAGATAGGGCCGGGCAGGCTATCGACCTGATACGTCAGGTATGAACAATAACCAGAGACAAAATCAGGATCAAAGAGATGATGGTCCTTATCAGACATTGGGGACACAAAGCAGATTTGATCCCAATACCATGATATATGGTAATCAGGATAGACCCCGATATGTGGATCGATTGCTGATAATAGGAATCAACACAGAGGCCAATACCCACAACATGAGAGACAGGACATGAGGCAGAGCATAAACTACACTCCATATCAGTACAATGATTCCCCACCAGGGGACTACAACCAAAGGATTGGTGCACCCCGATCCCCTCCACAAATGAATCAAGAGTTCAGGAACCATCCCAATAGAAACCATTCCCCTGAGAGGCATCAGAATAGATCCAATCAGGGGGAAAACAACCAATTTCGATCTGGGCCACAGAGAGAGGATTCTAGAGAGATGGAAAAGTTCCAGTGCCTCAAGGCCCAAGTGAAAATGTTAGCTGAGCAAATAGGAAAGCTCTGTGCAGCACAAAAACAGTCATCAAAGGAGGGGGCAGAAGGCCATAGCAATGACCGGGGGCCTTCTGAAAAGTGACTAAATACTTATGATACCTGCAGTGCCAAAAAGACAGATTGCTCTGATGCAATTTTGCATAATGACTCTGAGATGCCTAATGATTTAAAAATGAAAATACCAGTAAATGAACATGTAACAGAAAATGCAAATACTTCTAAAAGAGAGGTATGGTTTAACCTAGAACTAAATCAAACATTGGAGATTTGTACAAATGAAATAGGAAAACCTGAAGTTCCAAAAGAACAAAGAGACAGATTTAAGAAAAACGACTCATGCATGGGGAATACCAGTGAACAGAGAGTATGTGGTGATGCTATAACTCCTTCCCTGGGCAATCAAAACAATGACCAAACACAGGCAGAAAAAAGAGATGCTCAAAATGAGGGTACAGGTCAATCACCTGAAGAATTCTTAAAGCCACATATTTTTGAAGAGGTTAAAAGGGCTGGTACTACACTAAATGATCACAAATGCACAGAATTAATGAGAAATAGCCAAGTGATGTTGTTACACATGTTCAGTTGGAGGGTTGTAGTGTGACCTCTGATGATACATGGATGGATGGGCGAACAGTGGCCACACTCCAAAAAACCTCTGAACATGGGGAAATGAATAAAGTCTCTCACACAGAAATGGGCAAAAAGGAGGGAAAAATGTCTTTCCATTTACCAATGTGCTTAGCCAAAAGTGAAAAAGGCCTGAGAAAGGTGAACCCTGAAATCAGTAAGAATTCGCACTTCTTGTGTGTGTTAGAGGAAGTTGAAGACAGGTATTATGCTCCCATCACTGTAGAAGAAAAATGCAATACATTTGCAATGATTGACACTGGCGCACAGGCCACAATTATGTCTAAAGAATTTTTAAAGAGTATCAATGAAGGGAGATCCCCGCAGAATCAGATTACAGTGAAGGAAAGTCAAGGTCCAGTGCATAATTTTAATGGGGAGGAGATGCCTATTATAGGCATCACCGAGGTTGACATAAAGATAGGTAAACACAGAATGAAACAGGAGGTATTGCTCAGAACCATTTGTGAAATTCCATTTCTGATGGGAACGGATTGCCTGAAAAGGTTGTCTCCTCTCATAGATGGGGTGAATGGAGTACTGTGGTCCACAACAAAAAAACCATTGAGACCTAAAAAACTAAAACCACAAAACAGCAATATAAATGAATGTCACACCGTTGCCAAAACAAATGATGCAGTGGAGGTATATCTCCAGAATAGTTGCATACCTAGCGTCACTGTCATATTAATGTGTCAGGACAAAATGCAGAGCGAAGATGAGAAACAATCTGTACAGATATAGATGAGCACACATTACGCTTTTATTTAAAAGAGAAAACATGCAAACAGAATATTACTCCTAAAGCAGATTCAGAAAAACACATCACAACTCTTGTTGAAATACACATGGAAGATGAGCAACCATGGGTTCACATTGGTATAAATGACTATTCTAAAACAACAAAAGCCACTTTAGCACTTGTACATGAAAGGAGTTTCCTTAATGAGAAATTGTTGCAAATAATAATGGAGAGGTAGGAGATCCCGAAATTTAGGATTAAAAACCAGTATGTTTCTGGTTTAGACAGTCTAGACTTTGAAAACCAAATTGCAGGAAGATGCATTGGGCAGAAAACAATTCACGATAATGTTTGGATAGTGAGTGGGACACATAATGATTTTTACATGAGTAATGATATCATGCACAGAATGTGTATGGTGTTAGATTTCCTTAATCAAAAGATATGGTCACGCCTAGGTGGGCCGGCACCTGAGTTTGAAGACAAAAGAAGGGCTTATCATTGCGCACAGCTGGTCCCATATGCAATTGAATTACAACTGAGGAAGGATACTATTATCCCTGCGTTCACCAAACAGGTTGCAATAACACTGAAATGCAAAAATGGACAGCAGTTGAAAGATTCTGATGCATTTGTCTGCTTGAATGAATCCATAAAACAGCAAGGCCTGGATTATGAATACATTCCATTGGTAGATATTGGTGAAGGGTCTGTAAAACTCATGGTGAATAATAAAAGTTGTCAAGATATTAATTTAGAGGAAAACTCCTCATTAGGAATGGCCATACAAAAATCACATTATACTGCAGATCTGAACAACATGGTGATTGGAAATATACCTAAAAATATGTAGATGCCAAGGGTAAGTTGCCAGAACACCTGAATTCTCAGCCCAAAGGAATATTTAAAATTCATTCTGTGTACCCTTATGATTCAAGTGAGACAATGTGCTGTCATCAAGAGGATTGCATAACATTTAACTTAAATACAAATGAAATAAAAATCAGCTCATTGAAGTGGAAGCTGATATGCCGAAATATTTAAAAGTGGCAGCTTTACAGAGAGACACAGCCACACAGTTAGAGGAAAGCGCCGAGATTCCCATTCCAGAACATTTTCCAGAGTTCTCCAAAATGGTAGAGGAGCAGATTTTATCGACGGATGCATGTGATAATGAGGAGGATAGAAATTAACTGAGGAAGATATTTATCGAGTTTAAAGATGTATTTGCAAAAGATGCTTATGATTGCTGTTAGGGAGAATTCTCTGTTTAGGCTGAATTTCCTAACCTAGTGAGTCCCCCAGCAGCTTTGCTGGATTTCGGGAGTTTGTTTTTTCCATCCTGCCAAGAGTGAGACTCTTTTCCTCCCACTCTTGGACATGTATGTGGGCAATTCCTTGAATGTCAATGTGTTCTATGGGCTATGGGCTATGGGGTCTTTTACTCCATAGGGTCTCATATGTTTTTCTATGTGTGTTATACCGCACCCTATGTGCCGTAGCACTGGGGCGTCCTAGCGGACCCCCACCCTAGACTCCATACCCGGGGACTGACTACTGTCTCCCCGGGCATGTAAAGTCACCATTGGCTTTACTAGACCTAAATTTACTAACAGGACTAGTACCAACCATCTTATTGTGGACGTACTAGTAGGGGTAATTCGATTACTTCTGGATCTGTTACTCGAGGGGGCACTGTCCCGTCCCCCCTTGTCGAGTTTTGGCTGGTGGCAGTGGAAACTACTTGTTATGTTCGACCCCGGACATAATCCTATGGGATTCGTCCCATTGTTGGAGATTGATACTTTTTCTGGTTAATCTCTAACGTACCACCAATCTACTTATCTTAAATAGGTTTATCGGATGGTATTTTCTGCCAGAACTCTGTTTGTAAAATGGCGTCTGTGTTCGTCTCTGTGACTCCTAAACCAAAGGTCGAGCCCTTTGTTCCACTTTTGGCGGGCTCTGTACAGAGACCCTCCAAAGTGGTGCCATTCTGTCTGGGTTACCACAGGGGTGTGGGAGGGGGTTTAGGCACCCTGGACCGAGTTGCCTTGCCAACTCCGGTCGCACTCTGGAGTGATTGGCCCAAGTGGTGAGCCTTCCCGCTCACCACTTAGCATGTGTTGATTGACAGCTAGGCCGAATGAATGGGGGTTTTCTGCATAAAAGCAGGGCTTTTGGGACTGGATCATCAGAAGTCGCCACAGGTCCTAACAATCCGACGAGGGTAACGATGAGCCGACCTGCAACGACGACACCTCCGGTGGAGCCCTGCTGAGCCGACTCACCACTTCCCGACGACAGAGGAGCTCTCCCTGCCGGAGAGTCTCTTCCCCTGACTGGTGGGAACAACCAGTCCCCTTTGCTTTTTATTCGCCTCAGGACGCAGTGGTCGAATTGCCCATGCAGCGCACCTCGGCAACCGGATAGCCACTACCCCTGTACCACGACCAAAAGGCGGTGCCTTGTGACGGAGCACTCCGTGGCTGGTCTCTTCCCTGGTGGTGCACCGGACTTCACTTTTCTTTGACGACGAGAACCTCTCTACTCTTGGCAAAGACCCGACGTGCATCCACCACCAGGAACAACTGCCCCCCCCGGAGCTGCCCTCCACAACAAGGTACCGTGTCCGCCTGGCTTCCCTTTCGATCGGTTCGAGTGAGGTGTCTTAATCCTCTCCTTTCCGTTGGGTCGCCTCCAAGCTTTTCTCATTTATTGTTCTGAACTGGTTCAATCTGCCGATAACAATTTGCTACAAAGACTTGAATGCATCTCCACTAGAGACTTTTTGGGACATCGCGCCTTACCTCTCTCCGAGTGGGCCTGGCCTCTGAACTTTATGATCTATTGCGGTTCTTGCCTTCTTACCGTACATTTTGCCCGTGAAGTATTGAACTGTGTTGACTTCGTAAACTGCCTATCTTTTTCTCTCCCGTCCTAACTAATATTCGAGTGCCATCTAGGTTGAGGTATACACCTCTGTCTGAAAATAAGTGGTGCCGGTAGAACCTAGACTTATCGAATTAATGCTAGGGGGATTGATCGTTTCTTCTTCGTAGAGTAATTGTGTTTGATTCGTTTGCCATGAAAGTGCCATAGTGTTTTTCATAGATGTTTCATTATAAATAAATACCGTAATATCTTTACACTAAGCCTCGTCGCATGTTTGCTTGTCTTGCTGTGAAGGATTGCCCTATTTTGTATACTCCACATACTGCTCAACTCTTCTTGAGGGAAGTCTGACTGCTCAGCCACAGCTACCAAGTGAATCTGTGTGGTAAAGACCGCTACCAAGTGGGTTCACCGCCAAACACCTGTAGTCCTAAATCTTTTGCAGTGGTCCCAGAGGGAACTGCACAGGTTTCCGCCTAACAATTGCGGGCTAACTGATTTACATGTAGCCACGCTACCGGAAGGGTGTAACAGAAGCCCAGTATTTGTGCACCAGTATAGATTACCATTGGCATGTTTAGAGTCATTGGCAGAGATTATTAAAAATTTGGAGTCGCGGGGAATCATCAGGCCCATTCATAGCACATCCAACACACCTATTTTAGGTGTGTTAAAGCCAAATGGTCAATGGCGGCTATGTGCAGATTTGAGGGAATTAAATAAAAGAGTGACAGTATCCAGATGGCCACTGCCATTCATTGATCAGGGCCTAGCTCAGGTGCATGGTTCAAAGGTGTTTACCACGTTAGATCTCACCTCTGGATATTGGTGCATGCCATTGGCAAAGGAGATACAGAATTTATTTTTATTTTCATTTGATAAGACTCAATACGCATGGGTTAGAGTTCCATTTGGGTACGTCAATAGTGGGAGTGAATTTGGAATATTTTTGAGAAAGGCCATGCCTGATGCAGCGGAAAGAGGTACCATAGTTTATGTGGATGATGTACTGATAAAAAATGAAAGCTTGAAAAACCATTTTGATGAAATAAGACATGTTCTTGGCCAATTGCAAAAAGCAGGCGCCAAAGTATCTTTACAAAAGGCACAATGGTGCAAGTAAAAGGTGAATTTTCTAGGCCATGAAGTGACCGAACATGGATTAAACCCACAAAAGAAAAAAGTGGAGGCTATACAAAAACTAAAAGACCCTAAAAATGTGAAAGGGGTAAAAAGTTTATTAGGAATGACGGGCTATAACAGGAAGTTCATTGAAAATTATGCTGAAATTACTCAACCATTAACTAAGCTGTTAAAGCTGAATACACCCTGGAAATGGGAAAAAGAGCAGTCTGAGGCAGTGGCTAAATTAAAGGAATGTCTTGTAAAGGCACCATGTTTAGCATATTCCATAAAGGATAGGGATTTCTTTATAGAAATAGGTTTCTCTGAACAGTGTATGTCAGCAGTGCTATCACAAAAACATGATTTGAATCACAAAACCATTGCCTATGCAAGTAAGGCGTTTTCCCAAGTTGAAATTAAATTCAGTGAATGACCACTGTGTGGGCGCTACAGCATTTCGGCCCCATTGTTCAGGGAGAAAAGGTAATTATTGAGACCAATCATCAACCATTGCAGTTTTTAGAGAGTAAATGAATCAGGTCAGGTGACCTAGCACAGTCCAGAATCACTTTGTGGACGCTAGCATTACAAGGTTTTCCTGTAGAAGTGAGATATGGCCAAAATAAAAAGAGCCCAGTTGCTCAAGGTTTAGCAGATTTACATGACTGTGCAGCTGAACAAGTATCAAACGAAATGGAAATGGAACCTAATTTACAGGAATTTGAACAATCACCACACAAAGTTTTTGATTAAAAGACATGCAAGGATTTGCCAACTGTATATGTTGATGGTTGTGCTTTTCACATTGAAAATGACAGTAATAAACAATTGATGTCAGGAATAGGAAATGTCTGGTTGAAATGTGAAGGCATCCCCAGTATAGAGATGTGAATTGGAGCTAGGAGCAGTCAAGTAGCGGAATTGGCAGCCATTTATAAAGCAATTGCTACTGCAGTTGATAATAAATTCAGTGAAATTGTCCTGGTGACTGATTCTGACTATGCACGAAATAGCTTTGTGGAATATTTACCTGGCTGGAAAGCGAGAGGCATGATTACATACAACAAAAAGCCACTTAAACATGGAAAAATGATACAAGCCATAGACAAATTAGTGTCAGAGAATGACTTAACAATATACTGGAAAATTTGTGGGCATTTAAAAACTCCAGGAGAGGATAAGGAGGGGAATGATAAGGCAGATCAACTGTCTAAATTTGGGGCCGTGATGGTTGAATTGCTACCTATTGAACATTTACTTGGTGAATTACAAATTGATGCAGTAAAACATTCTAAAGCACCAAAGGAGACAGATCAACCAGTGGTACAGTGGAGTTATGATACACCGGATCAAGATCTGATTGAGACACAAAAGGATGATCAAATTTTGGGAATATATTATAATCATTTGATACATCCTGAACAAAACCCTTTAACAGAAAATGATTGTATAGGAAAAGAAGAGTTGAGGGTGCTATTAAAGAATAAAAAATGAATTAGACTACAGGATGGACTCATGATTAGAGAGTCCATATCAGGACAGATACAGTGGGTGGTACCCCTTCCATTCAGAGGGTTAATGCTACACCATGCACATGATGCAATAACTGCAGGCCACAGAGGTTAAAAAAAAAACATTGGAAATACTGAAAGATTATGCATACTGGCCACATATGTCCCAAGATGTGGAATTATATACTAGAGGATGTCTAGTATGCGCCCAATTTAAACCTGCTTCACCAATGCATAGAGTTCCATTAATGAAAAGAGGCTTGACTCTTCCATGTTCAGATTTGCAAATAGACTATGTAGGGCCTGTAAAGAGGTCGAACAGGGGCAACCGTTATATTTTGAGTGTGGTGTGATTGATGTCGAAATGGATTGAGTGTATTCCTGCACCAGATTGTAGTGCGCAAACAGCAGCTACATTACTGGTGAATCATGTGTTTTCAAGGTTTGGGTTACCACAAAGAAACCAATCAGACAGATGAAGTCATTTTACAAGTGCTCTAATGAGTAAGGTATGGCAAACACTGGGTGTGAAAAGAAAATTACATATTGCATATCGGGCGGCTTCTTCAGGGGGAGTTGAACGCTGTAATAGGTCTGTTGTGGACATATTAAAGAAATTTGTAGCAGAAGCAGGTTCCAGCTGGGATTTACATTTACCTTTGGTTTTAATGGCAATCAGATCAACTCCTGCCAAAGCAACAGGTGTTAGCCCCCATGAGGTTTTGACAGCTAGGAAAATGGTGTTACCACCACACCTGCTATACAGAACACATGAGCAGACACTTGTGAGCGCATCCACAGTTCATGAATAAATTGATGAACTGAGGAGGCATTTACAACATGCATTTGCTTTTGTACAGCGAAATCTAGAAAGAGCTGCTGACAGTGCAAAGTCGTATTATGATAAAAAAGACATCAGTGAAAGAATATTGTGGGGGCGATCAGGTGTATACATTTCATTTTGGAAAAGGTGAACAGAAAAATTCCAAATTGCTAGCAGCCTGGCAGGGGCCATTTCGAATTATAGATAAGGTCTCTCCTGTGGTTTATAAAATTTTGAAAACTGAAGGTGAAACAGCAACAGAACAGTTTGATCATGTAAACCAAATTAAACCCTGGCACGCCAGACATGAAATTAAAAGACTTGAGCATGTAGAAACAGATAAAATCCCTTGAATACATAAAAGAAGGTAAGGTAAATGGGTTTAGTCAGAGAGCAACAGCAGAGAAATAAAATAGAGGTGATTGATTATTACATATGTATATAGGTAAAAAAAATGTTTTTTAAAAAAAATGGAAGCTGAAATTAGTAGAGTTGGTTTGCTAAATGAAAATGTATTAAATGCTGAAGGCTATTTTATGTATGTTTGTTTTCTCTTTATCATGTGCTTAATTTCAGAAAGCGAGAGAAAAGGGCGAAATGTTTTGCAAAGCATGTTTTATTTTTGGCAAAAGGGTGAAGTTAGTATTATGCTATATACTTAATTTGTTTCTTTTCTAATTGATTTACACTATTGATTAACACATTTTGGCTTGGAGGTCATGGGACCGGAGGACACGGGAGATGATGGAGTCTTGGAGTCCCCTGGATGAAGATCAAATGATGCCTGCCTCCGGGTGGAGGTGAAGACAAGTAGTCGGAATGCCAAAAAGAGATGACTCCTATGGAAAAAGGATCCAAGAGTGCCAGGATGAAAGAGTACCCGAATGAACCAAATGATGTGACATCGCTGGTCGGGACATATCAGAAGCAGACAAGTGTCCTGGAGTATGGAGTTCCACGTGTTTATTATTTTAATTAATTATTTTAATCTGTTATGTTAATTCTTTATTTTAACTATTTGTTTTATTTTATTGTTTTGTGATCGACTTCAAGTATAAAAGTAAGACACTGGACTATGGACACTTCATTGGGAAGAAATATGTAAAATATTTTGTAAGAACTGATGGACTCAGAGATTAATTTTGATATTATGATGATTGAACAATGATTTTCCAATTTTCTTTTTCCACATGTGAATATTCATTTTGTTGGATTGATACATTTTAAAAGAAGAAAGGGAGCAAGTTGGGTTTCTTCCAATTGTGGTTTGGACCATGGCCAAATTCTCAGAAAAAGGAGGGTATGTAGTATAATTTAGCATGTTTTGGAGTGCAGCGCCACTGCATGGGATCGCAGTATTTCTGTACGGTGGTACAAAGCCATGTGTTGCCAGGGTAACATATGGACAGGTATATGAAGACAGGCTATCTATGTTAAAAGAACACCATATTTTTTTTCTCACCTGAAATGCCTCAATTACAGGAGAAACATTAGATACTTAATTAATTAACTTGATTAACAAATACTAACACAATTTTAACTCCGTAACATTATAATGTGTTCTCCATATGCAAAATGAGGCAGGCTGAGATTCATTTTAAACATGTGTTCAGATTTTTTTTTTTCTTTCTCTCTCTTTGCTCTGTACACAGTCTTTGCAGGAAGCAAAAATTCGAATAGCAGGGAATCAGTTAGATACAGTTGCTACTGGAAGAAAAGTGAGCCATTGTTGAGGAAGGAGGGTAGACTATTGTGTATTTTTATTGGTGACACGTCACCTTAGGGGCTGTAACAGATGTTTCTTGAAGCAGCTCAGGGTGAAGACATTTTGCAGGGTTGCAGTGAGGTTGCCTTTGTACTGCGGCTGTGAGGAGCTGGACCACTGACTTTCAGAGACTGGGGTTTCCTAGTCACTTGGCACCGGCTTGAGAAATGCAGATTGCAGATTGAACTGCATGTTCTCACTGGGTGCTTTGAAGAAAGAAAAAAGAGAGCCCTGGGTCACTGCCCAAAGACGACAAGCCAGGAGACTTTGCGTGCTGAAAAGCTACATATAGCTGGTAAATAGCTGGTAAATATACAAATGGAGTGAGACTGCTGTGACTGCCGGACGGATGATCTACTATTAGACAGGCAGTGTAGCGATAGGGAATTCTCCTGTGTTCAAATGCCACTTTATAGTATTTCCATCTAAATGACTGTTCTTTTTATTGTTCTTTTTATTGTTGCAAAGTGAAATGCCTTGTAAACATAATCTCACTAATGTAAATACATTTGTGATAATACCACATGTTATTGTGAATACTCCATGGAAACATAATTTCACTAATGTAAATAAATTAGTGATAATACCACAGGGGTTGGTGAATGCTATATGTGAAAATTGTGGTATCCATAAAATGGAGGCCCAAGGTCTCTCTAGTGATCACACGAACAGACCAAGCAAGAAAAAGGGGTTTTGTATATTGGGGACCACAAGTAGAAACGAAAATCATGCTCATCACTATACCACAACGAAATGTATATCAACCAAATGTATTTGTGTACTGAAATAATGCATAGCCACTATACCATTATAATACCAAACCCAATCTAA
Organism: Ambystoma mexicanum; assembly: GCF_040938575.1. Classification (NCBI taxonomy): domain Eukaryota; kingdom Metazoa; phylum Chordata; class Amphibia; order Caudata; family Ambystomatidae; genus Ambystoma; species Ambystoma mexicanum. Next base: position 363,879,963 of record NC_090926.1, on the reverse strand, counting down.
ATGCATGGAGTGATTATTGCTAAATTATTTTTGTTTTTGGCGGTAACAAAATACTGCTAGGCCCTAAATCTACACAAAATACCCAACATACCCCATTTGAGTGGCTGATGTTGCAGAAATGTTATTCTCACATCCACAGACCTAAGACATCCAAATAAGTATGTACGGTTCATGGTTACAAACATTGTAATGTTATGGTGAGTGTTGTGAGCAGTGATGTGAGCACAGCCATGTGCCTGTAACGTATTTACTGATTCACAAATTCAACACTTTATCACAGACTTGTGTACCAAATATAGAGATCTCTGATCATTGTTATATTCCTGAAATGCTTTGTGTTTTAATGCAAATCAGACAGGAGCACTCGTTGGTGCTATTTGCCCCATTCCTCTCTCTAATAGGGGTATTTTCATAGAATACAATAGGAGCATACCAGACTGTCCACCTTGGAATGATAACATCCTATCAGAAAATACTTCATATGGTTAGTCTAGTGTTATCCCATCGCGAAATTCAAGTGAGGTGGTTCGAACAGAACGCCTGTAACACAGAGCCAGTGGCAGGGATGTCATATGGGGTTGCCAGGGTCACAGCTGTGACTCCTGAGGTATCCCTTGCTACCCGTGTGATCTCCATTGCTACCCCTAAAATAATATTTTTTTTTCGACTTTTTTTTACAAAAGGAAGCTCCTTGGCTGTGGCCAGCGCCATGTGGCTCTTTGTTTCTGGAGTAGCTGCCTTTCTTGTTCAGGCTTCTTTAAAAAAACAGGGGGTTCCACAAGGGTAACACTTTAGCAGTGACCCTAAATCAGAAAGCATCGGAATAACAAATAATTTGTCTTTCTGGAATTCTATACAATAATTGCCAGACTCATTAAAGGTTTTTTTCAGGCACACTTCAGGGGGTGAGTCACTGATTTAGTCTGCTCTTAAACACCTCAAATTCACAATGCAGACAATAACTTACAAAAAGCATTTAGAGTAGATTAAGCATCCATTTTGGACTATGTATTTTGCTTTTTGCAAGTTGCAGTTATAGCATGTTTTTTCAGCTGTTGTCTCTGTTACGATCTGAACAAGACATAACATCTCAGTGTCCTCAGTCACTTGACAAAATCCTTGTCCTAAAAGCTTGTGTACAGTGTATACATGTTTGACCATAGCACATAAAGTGGCCCTTGATGTCATTGTGCCAGAATTAATGCTTTGCTGTAATGTGATCTTTCCTATATCCCTGGCATACTGTTTGGGATGTTTGCATGTATCAGGTAAAGAGTCCCCAGAGTACGGGATGCCGTGTGAGTGTGTTGCATTCTCTGTGCTAATCTAAATTCTTTAATGCACAGTTATGAACCCTCCCATTAGTATTATTTTGCCAACCTCTGAAGCCTGAAATGTAGATCCATACAGGCTTAATACGTGGTCAACTTTGCACCAGACTTGCAGATGAACTGACCTGCTGTTAAATCTCAGTAACCAGTTTAATGGTATTCACTACAGAGTGTAATTTGCTTTCTGACTTTGAGAACATTCAGACATGTAATTGCTAATTATGCTATAGCCGGTAAGATAGCTATTGATGGTAAGATAGCTCAGTGGGTTGAGCGCTTGCTGCTGAGATCTGTGTGTGATCTGTAGGTTTGCATCCCAGCAAGGCCAACTCAGCCTTTCATACTTCTGAGGTCGATAAATGAGTACCTACACAGGTTGGGTGATATTGTATGTATATGTGTTCTATATAAAGTGCTTACGTGCAAGTGCTATATAATACCACATAATTATCATTTGGCCTTGGACGTTTTCTTGCATTCACAGTAATTTGGTAATAGTGCACTATACACACTAATATTAAAGATACAAATGGTGATCCATTCTTGTATAACATGTATATCACATTGATATCATAACCACATTTTCTGTAGTGTACTTAGTAAAAATTATTTGTGATGCCACTTCCTGTTTTGTCAAGGGGTGAAAGGTCATGTTCCATCGTTTCCTGTGATGTCACTCCAGGGTGTGGTCAAATGACATCACTTCCTGTGATGTAACCAGAGGTCAAAGGTCGAGTGATTTCACTTCTGCTACCCCTGCCATTTTGGTGAAATGACATCCCTGGCCAGTGGGCCCTCAGACCGTGTGCCAGTATGGACAGTTTGAAACTGGATCAGGCAAGGCATTCGTTAAGAGCAGGTGGCAGAAGAACTATTTACTTGGGCTGCAACAGCTACGTTTTCCCAATAGATTTCTTCTGTAAAGTGCTTGAATTACAATGTGAACGCAGCTTCATTTGTTTGGTAACTATTCATTGATATTCGGGAGGGTTTTGATGTGTCACATAGAGGTGTCGTTTGAGAGTGAAGTGTGCCAGTCAGGGGGCACATTGCAGTGTTTTGCCCTGGGCATCAAGTTGGCTACAAACGATGTCCTGCCTGACCCCAGAAGTGATCACCCGCAGCTCCACGAGCACGGAAGAGCACTGGATAGCAGCAACCGGCCGAAAAGAGCCTAGATTTGGTGCGTGTACTGAAAAGAAACGGGATGATTCGAGCACGACACAGAATGTAGGTAGGCTAAGAGGATCAGAGAAAGACATGGGACTCTATACAATTCAGGGGCCACAGTTGTAGTGTCAGGGCATTAGCGTTTGGAAGTAGCCGTTGGACTCTCGGAAAAAGATTTATATTCTGGGAAGGATAAACTGACAATGACACGTGACAAGAGCATCTTTATAGATCGAACTCCATCCACCGAACTTTCTTTCCCGCCCCCACCCTTAAACTGCCTTTTCCACGTTGCATTGCCCAGCCGCCTGCTCCTTCTCCAACAAATTCCCCCGCCGGTGTCTCTGCAGCCGCTGACAGCCATAATAATTCAAAAATGCAAATTAAAGCGAACAGCATTGATATCTTGCCTCATTGGCCCGCAGGACTCCACGTCCACCACACGCACGCCGCCACTGACAACATGGCGGGGGCGTCATAAGAGGAACGGTAGCGAGATGGGAGGATCGGTGGATTAAGGACTCTGACTATGAGAGAACTATATCTATTCCTTTAATTTCCGTATCGTAGAAGTAGCGGGCCTCTTCTCCGATATAAAATCGATCAGGCCTGGATAACTAGCGCGACAACTGTCACCCTATGTGGCTGGGCGCTTCGACACAGCCGCCCCCCACCCCCCAAGCCCCCAACCCTCCTTTCGCGTGTGTACCCGCCAGGGACATGAGCCCTGGATTTCACTTAAGATTCCGACATCCTCCAGATGGTCTCGCCCTAATCCCCTTACAAAGGTGTGTAGTGCTAATGAAAAGCCGCCGCCGCTGGCTGGCTGCGTTGGTTAACAGAAGCTTAATCCTCAAACTCCTGGGGCCGAGCCCCTCCTGCCAGAGTCTTAATGAGCATGCGAAGATCAGCGCCGGAGGTGCAGCCCTCTGTGGGGCCGGCTCTGGCTGGCTAATCCTTCTCTTGTTTGCCCACAGTGCATTGGCCGTGCCCGTCACACCCGCTAAACTCTGGCACCCTGCTGCAAAGGCTTCTTCTCGTTATTCCAATTTGGAACAGCAAGCTACATATCGTGCAATTGTCCCATATATTACATGTGGCATCCGTAGTAGAGAGATCTGACGTTTCCCAGTTCCCTTTGATATTGATATTGATATTTCATTTCTATCGCGCTCCTATATAAGTGTTTCAGAGCGTGACAAGGGAAGGGAGGAGAACAAAACAGCGATCTTACTAGGCCCAGTGACATTGAGAACGTGCAAGTGCATGGGAGAGGGGGAAGGGAAAAGTGCATGGAAGGGAGGAGAAGTGGAAAGTGCGAAGCAGAGGAGAAACAGATAAATAACAATAAATAAATAATAAAGGCAACAAACAGTGGTAGTGCAGCCAGCAATTTGCAAGTGCTAGGTTTAAGGCAGCAGACAGCAGGGCCGGCCTTAAAGGCAGCAGCGCCCTGGGCGAATTGGCACCCCCCCTCGCCCACCGCGCCCCCCTGGTTAACAGGGGGTGTGGCGGAAGGGGGTGGGGCAGGAGGGGCTACTTTTTTTTGTTTTTTACCTTCTCACTTCGAGGAGGTTAAATAGGGCACGTTAGCACCCCATTGCCATTGAATGAGCCCACAGCCGCGGGATCATTCAATGGCAATGAGGCGCCTGCCACGCCTTCTGCCACCACGCCAGCTCGGGGGAGCCCTTGAAAGACTCTCCCAAGCGGGCGTGGTGTGGGGCTATTGTTGCCTTTCCTTGTGAAAAGTGCCCGCAGCGGAGGGGCGCATTTAAATGCACCAGCCGCTGCGGGCACATTTTACAGTAAAAGGCGGCCTGCTTCGCCTTCTCCCACAACGCCAGCTCGGGGGAGCCCTTGAAAGTCTCCTCCGAGCTCGCGTGGCAGGGTCAAAAGGCTCTGGCAGACAGGGTAGGTCTGACAAGTGCAGGAAGAAAAAGGGGGGCTGTATGGGTACAGATACAGACCCCAGTGCAAGGGGTGGCCCGGAGGCAGTGCGGGAGTTCCCTGAGTGATAAAGTCCTCCAGTCCAGTTTTTTTTAAAACCATTGGAATTCTGGGACTTTTATAATGTTGTCTTTTCCATTTTAAATGCAGGACTACACATCCCAGAATTCAATGAAAAGCACGTGACCGCATGGCTCTCTCTCATTCATGGATCTGAGAAGCACCAGAGCTCTCTCTGCCTTTTAGCTCAACAGCTCCCACACCGTGACCTCTGTAGCTGCATGTTTCCTAAGTATCTCCTGTGCAGTGCTGTGGACCACGAGAGCAGTACTGAAAATCGAAGAAAAAAAATAACTCCTGTAATCCCATCTGTTTGAGGTGGGGGAGCGGGGAAAATATTTACAAATCTCATTTTAAACCAACCATACAATCCAGAAGTCCTTATAAAAACATGGAGAGCAAAAATACGATCGCAGATTTATTTTCACCATCCCGAACGGCCAGTTTGCAAAGTAAGAGAAGCCTAAACATAGGCTGAGTAGTGTGGGTTCACTTTGCTTCTCTTACCAGATCCCTACCTAAGTAATAAATTACAGACAACTTATGTGTATGGAAAAGTTGTAGACCGTAGGCATTTTATTTTCTTACAGAAACAACATAACAAAATTAATTACACAGCCATATGCTTTTGGGCACATTGTGTCCAGTTCCGAAGCTGCCCAAGGCTCCTCCTGAGTCCTTGTTATCCCTGAGCCTTCGTTCCTGGGCACATGCCGCCTACGACGTGTCTTGGACCGTGTACCGAAAGAGTACTCGGCGCTCCTTTTCTTCTCCCTGCTCCTTCTTTTCTTGGACCGTGTACCGAAAGAGTACTGAGCGTTCTTACTTCTGCCCGCTCCTTCTTTTTTGGACCGTGTACCGAGAGAGTACTCGGCGTACTGGCTCCTGCCTGCACCCCCTCTTCTTCTGTTTTTCTTGTAGGGTGAGTTGGGTGGCAAAATGTTTTTCCTTCCCCTTCTCCAGGTACCAAGAGCCTACCCGAGAGAGGTGAGCTCTTACCTGGTTTGTGCCGCCTCTCCTTTTCCAGGCTTACTTATACCCCCCCCCGGCCTTTTGCTCCTTTCTGGGGGCGGCCAGGTTACCCCCCCTGACCCCTTGCTGTTACAATTCGCACCTACTCAGGTGCTGTTTCCTGCCTCTCCTGGGCTTTTGTTTCCTGTGGCGCCAATCGGACGCCCCTCCCTACGCTTTCGCGCCGTTTTCCCCCACCCCACACCTAAACTCCCAGACCCTCTATCGTCCCGCATTTCATGCGGCCCGGGGCCTGGGTCATAGGCTGTGTAGTGTGGGTTCACTCTGCTTCTCTTACCAGATCCCTACCTAAGTAATAAATTACAGACAACTTATGTTTATGGAAAAGTTGTAGGCCGTAGGCATTTTATTTTCTTACAGAAAATACATCATAACAAAATGAATGACACAGCCATATGCTTTTGGGCACATTGTGTCCAGTTCTGAAGCTGCCAAAGGCTCCTCCTGAGTCCTTGTTATCCCTAAGCCTTCGTTCCTGGGCACATGCCGCCACACCTGAGTGGGTGTTCCTTACGCCCGCTCAGGTCCCCCCCAAAAGCACCGTACCTACAACCCCGTTCCTGGAGTGCCCTAAAAATGTTGTCGGAAAAAAACCCCATCCCTTCCTTTGATAGGTGCACCCCATCCTGGTGAAACATGTCCGGATTGTTCCGGTGTAAGCCATGTCTTATGAAATGCAGCCCTGTGCTCTTGCAGTACTTTTCTACTGATTTATTTAGTATTTTTTTCTGGCTATCTCAATTGCATGCCTCTTCTGTGCCCCATGCCAGACCCTTCTTGGTATTATCTCTGACATAAAAATCTCGGTTTTCCACCAGCTGCGGGCTATGCTATGCAGTGACTCGCAGATGTTCCTTTGTAATTTACCCCTGTTTGTGCTAACCAGGTCGTTCCCCCCTAGATGTATAACCAGGTACTCGGGGGGTTCCCTGAAACCTATTAGGTCCGATAGCCTGTCGTGGATGTCCTCCCAGTGCATCCCCGGGAGGCCCCACCATGACGTAATTGTGTTCCTGAAATGTAGTCCTTGCTTCACCTCTTCCAGCCACCTGCCTGCCCGGGTCACGAAAGAGTGCCCCACTATCCATGCCGATTTGTATGGTCCGGCCTCTGTAGAAACGGGGGAGATAAGTGTCATATCAGTTCCTCCCTTATGTATTTCTTAAAACATTGTGACTTCCATCCCCCAATTCGTCTCACCCCCTTTGCTCCCAGGCCCCCCGCCCACGCAGAGGTTGCTGCCCCTAACCTAAAAGAGTGTTTCCCAAAATCGGCTGGATCCCATCCCGCTTTCACCACCGCCTGTTTTAATACTGCCTGAAACTGGTACCTGCTGAGCGCACTGCCGTCCCTATGGATCAATAACTGTCCGTCGACCTCTGGTCGCAGCACCAGGAATTCTTGGGTGATGCATCTGGGACAGTGGTCCTTTTATCTGATGAAATTGAGATCTATTGCTCTCCCCTTCCCCATTTGGTCTGTCTTAGATTTCCTTAGCATTATCGACATCCCCTTGATACCCATACTTACGTCTTTTCTTGCCAGGCCGTCTCCTGCCACCATATTCCTGGCCACCAGTTCCCCTATTCTGAATGCTCCATAGTATGCTAGCGCAAATGCTGCCCTGAACAGCGCGGTTTCGTATGTGCTGCTGCACGTGTCTTGCAGCACCTTTAGCAGAATTATCAATTTCCCCAAATTTACCGGCCTTCTGCTATCTGGTTTCTTCCCCTCTAATTTTGCCCATCCCCTCATAGCGTATTTTATCTTAGCGCTGTCAGTCGGGTCCGGTATGCCCGCCACTTTTGTGGTATATGCCACCGCCGCCAGTTGCGCTGCTGGCCAGCTCTTCCTTTTCCTTTTGGCAAATGCCCCTTCAAGAAATTCACACATTTTTTCCGTTGAAATTTTCTCCACCTCTTTTGCACCTGTTTCCATCAACACATCTTTTACATGCTTTTCGTACTGCTTATCCGTCTTGTATGTCAGGGCATTTCTGGTCTGCTTGTCGATGACCCTTTCTTTTCTCCGTTCTTCTCCCACTTCTTTTGAGTCGACCTTGAGGCCTTTCTAGTGCCTCCAACGGGACCCATGCCTTCCATGGCGTGGGCGTTTTTTCCTTGTCGGTTTCCGGTCTCTGCTCCCTGAATTTCTCCCACTGAAAGCGAGAGATTGCATCAGCCACCACATTTTCTTCCCCAGCGATATGCCTCGCCTTTATGCATGCATTCATTTTAAGTCTTTCCAGTGTGATTGCCCTCATTAATTCCAATACTATTATGCATGACACACTTCCTTTGTTTAACACGTGCACCACCGCCATGTTATCTGACCATACTGCCAACTCCTTGTTCCCTAGCTCTTCCCTCCATGCGCATAACGTGACCCATATCAGGAAGAGCTCCAGCAGCGTTATGTTGTTTGTCCATTCCGCCACTTGCCATGATTTTGGCCACTTGCCTGCACACCATTTTTTCCCCAGTATTGCACCAAAACCAAAGCCACCGGTTGCATCGGTGAACAACACCCTTTTACCTTCATCGTTCACTGATGAGCGCCATATTACCGCCCCCTTGAAGTTTTTCAGAAATTCTGCCCATACTTCCAGATCTCTCTTGATTCCTCCCCCTAGCATTGACCCTGTGGTGCCCTTTGGTAGCACCTCTCGTTTTCAGCTCGATCCTTCTCTGGAACACCTTCCCCTGAGGTATGACTCTTCCTGCGAAGTTCATTTTACCTGCCAGCGCTTGCAATTCTCTCACTGTTGCTTTGTTTCTTACTTGTAGTTCCTTTATTGTCTTCAGCAGCTCTGTCACCTTGTCCTCCGGGATCCGACACCTCCCCTTGTTTGAGTCGATTTCTATACCTAGGAATTGGATAACCTACGTTGGCCCCATCGATTTCTCCTCCACTAGCTGAAAACCCCACTCGCTCGTTATTTCTACGAATTTGTTCAGTGTTGCCCTGCATATATCCGCACCTTTGGGGCCGACGAATAAGAAATCGTCCAGGTAATGCACCATCAAGGACTCCCTCATTTCCTGTGCTACTGCCCATTGTAAGAATTAACTCACCCTCTCGAAATATGCACATGAGATGGCGCACCCCATCGGAAGGCATTTGTCGATGAAGTATTCCCCCTCCCAATGCATGCATAACCATCTTTGTGAACTGCTGTTGACTGGCAACAGGCGAAATGCCGATTTAATGTCTGCTTTCGCCATCCATGCCCCTTCCCCAGCCTTTCTGACCAGTTCCACTGCCTCCTCGAAGTCTGAATATGATACTGTCGCCTCACTCGGAGCGATGCCGTCGTTCACTGAGGCACCCAGGGGGTAGGACAGGTGGTGTATCAACCTGTATTCCCCCTCTTCTTTTTTCGGCACCAGTCCTAGTGGTGAACATAAAAATTCCTCGAATGGTAGGGCCGTGAACGGGCCCTCTACCCTACCTAGTTCTACTTCCTTCCTGATCTTACTGGTCACTATCTCCCTGTTTTCGCTTGCTGGTTTTAGATTCCTAGGAATGTCATGTGCTCCCTGCCCGGTAAACGGGATGTTGAAACCCTCTCTAAAGCCTTGCCTGATCTGTTCTGCCGCTTCTTGGTCGGGGTATTTCCGGAGCCACCTTTCCATCTTCCCGATTTTTACCGGCGTGGCCCCTTTCCTGTCCCAGTTTTCATTTCCGCGTCTCATCTCTTCTGCCGCTTGGCGAAGCGGCCCTTGTGCACTTGGAGCTGCTGTGGTCACCCTTGCATCTCTCGCACTTGTGGCTGAATTTGCACCTCCATCCCCAGCTGCATGGTACCCCCTTTTCAAAACTCCTGCATTGCCCTGCTTCTGCTTGTGCCGTCCCCGTGTTCCCACTGCCCCCACCCTGTGTTGTCGGGGGCAGGCTGCTCTGCCATCCTCTCTGTGACCCGTAATTTCTGCTCCGAAAACTCTGGTCTCTATTCCTGTCATAGCTGGATTCGTACCTTCTGCCACTCGATCTATAATCCGTTTTGTAATCATTCTGCCAGTACTGCCTTCTCTGCTGTCCCCCTGTGCTCCGCTCCTTGGAATCCCATTTCTCTTTTAGCACGTTAAAAATGTAGAGGTTAAAGTTTTCTTCGTCCCAGCCCTATCCGAAAAGCAGTCCATCTCCTTTCTGAACTCATGGTCATACTCCAGCCATGTATCCCCTCCAAATGCTGCGTGGACCTTCAGCACCCTCTGTTGATATGCCACTAACGCTACCCCGTCTTCCGGGAATTTTTGTAATATGATTGTAGACATTATGGTGAAGGCCGACATCCAATTGTCAAAGTTCCTTACTACTGGCCACTTTTTTAGTAAGCTTTTTTCATCCTCTTTCATGTCCTCCAGGGCCACATTCATCCCCCTCTTTTGACAATCTAATAATGTAAATATATCGATCAATTTTTTTCTCCAGATTTTTCCCTTTACTTTGTCATTTATGTACCAAGCCATCGCTTTCATTGACCTGCCCTGTGCGTCTTTACCCATGGTTGGCCTGCCATATTTCGTCATGAGTGGCGCCTCGTTTTCTGCCGCTGCCACCGGCGGTGCTGCCCCCGGTGGTGTGGCCCCTGCCCCTATGTTTGGCCCTACCGGTACACCTTGTGGTGTCGATAAAATTGGTGCTCCTTGCGGCACCGGGACTACTGGTGCCCCTTGTGGTGCCGGGACCGGGGCTTCCCTGGGCTCTGCTGGTGCCCCCTGTGGCGCAGGGACTGGGGCCTCTCTGGGTTCTGCCCCTGCCCCCCCTACTCCACTCCGCCTTTCTTTGCTCACCACTCCTCTCCATTTAACCCAAGCCTTTAGGTGATCCCTTTCTTCGTCTTCACTGCTTGATTCGTCTGATGAACTCCCCTGCCACTCTTCCCTGCTTTTCTTCCCCCGTCTGCTCTTCTTGTCATTGGTTCTGGGCAACTTACCCGAAACCGTGACGCAATTTTTTAACATTTTTACTATTTTATTCCCCACATTATTATTCACAGTACCTTTCTTTTTATCTTTTTTCTTTCTCTTGGTCGGTGCCTCCATCCGTTCCTCTGATCTCTTCGACTCCGCTCTCCCCCTTTTCTGTCCTTGCGGTACCTTGTCTTCTCCTTCGCTGCTGCTGGGCTCTATGAACAGCAGAGTTGACGTTGCCTTCACTCTTTCTTCTTTCTGCATTACCTCTAGCACCCATTGTGCTCCATACTCCTTCTCCGCCTTTCTTGCCCATTCTGAGAATTCTCGGGCCCTCTTCGCTCTTCCTTCCGCCATCCTTCTCGTCTGAATTCTGTCGGTCGCGCTTCTGTTTGACCACTGCGAAAGTATCCTTCGCTCCTACTCTGGCACTGTTGTAGCCACCGCAATAGTATAAACTTCTAGAGAGGTAGAAAATGCGTGAGCCCGCAAGAGCAAACGTTTTTCCTTCCCCTTCTCCAGGTACCAAGAGCCTACGCGAGAGAGGTGAGCTCTTACCTGGTTTGTGCCGCCTCTCCTTTTCCAGGCTTACTTATACCCTGCTGGCCTTTTGCTCCTTCCTGGGGGTGGCCGGGTTACCCCCCTAAACCCTTGCTGTTACAATTCGCACCTACGCAGGTGCTGTTTCCTGCCTCTCCTGGGCTTTTGTTTCCTGTGGCGCCATTCGGACGCCCCTCCCTACGCTTTTCCGCCGTTTTCCCCCACCCCGCGCCTAAACTCCCAGACCCTCTATCGTCCCGCATTTCATGCGGCCCGGGGCCTGGGTCAAAAGAGCCTGGTTTTAAACTAACTTCAAGCTTGAAAGACCCAATGTTCCATCAGCCACTATAACCACCTCCTTCTTGCAGTCCGCTGTTTAGAGCAGGCAGCTTCAGGCAGCCCTGCCATTTTCAATTACCCACCAACAGCAACTGTGAGAGACAATAGTGCCTCGCTTCATCCACTTGCAGCTCTGCCTAAAGCCTTCTCATCATGTTTAGTTCACTTTAATACAAAGACACACGGGAGCAGGGCCCTACCAAGCTCAGAGGTTCACCCATACCTGCCTACATTTGAAAATCAAAAATCCTGAGATTTATGCCCAACCAAAGTCACACAAAACTCTGCCCATTTACAGATGGCCCCGCCCACATGTCAAAAAGGTAAACTCTGTTCTAATGTGATGTCAGAAATTTGCAGTACGAATTGAAATATTGCCTGTTCACAACCACCCAAATTACATAGGACAAAAGGCATTCGCCTTCCACAAAATCAACACATTAAAATGTGAACATGTAAACTCCAAGAACCAATACAAAGGTTTTCCCTGAATTTTGCAGTACCGAAATTGGACATTTCACCGTAGTTGTTTTTCATCAGGTTATTTAGTGCAGTGGTGAGTTGTCCAGCCTGCAAACCTGATGGCTGTGGTTCAATGGGGCTGAGTCCACCCTAATCTGGGCAAAAAGAACAAAAGCAAAAGAAATGCGCGTTCGCATTAAAAGTCAGCAAAAAAGAATGAAAGGTGAAGCAAAATAAACATGCGTTATTTTGCTTCACCTGCATTCTTTTTGCCAAGGTGCTGGAAGCGTTCCAGTCATTGCTGCAGAGACAAAGCCATAATCGGGCAAGGATTTTTTAAAAAAGCAATCAGTGAAAGCTGCCCCCCACCTCAACAACGGGCTCATAGGTGGCACATTCGCACCGTTTCCGGGTCCGCGCAAACCTCCACCCGATTGACTACCAGCAGCAGTCTTTGACAGCCAATCGGGTGGAGGTTCTGACAGGACCCGGAAAGATCTCAACAATTCCTGAGATTCCAGGGTCTTCCCCGGAGACCCGGAGAAATGGTTACAATTCCTGAGTCTCTGGGAAAAATCCAGAGGTTAGGCAGGTATGGGTTCACCCCAGAACCTGAAACAGCTCATCATTGCAGGTGCAGTGTGTGGTGGCTATGCATGGACATTTTGTTTTCCCAGATTCACAATCTGGTGAGATCATTTCTGGCGCTTTCCGAATCCAAGGAAATCGGGTCCAATGTCACCAATGAATGAAAGGTCTCTTCGTAAACTGCAGGTTCAGGCTTCTGCTCCCTATACTTAGGAATATGTTAACCCCTGTTGCAAAAGTATGCATTTAAACACAGTATGAACCAAAGGTCAAGTAGAATTGGGAAACTGGTGCCAGACTGTGTATATCAGTGTTGTTCAAGTGGAAAGCAATACAATTTGGAAACTGGTCCTCGTTTTTGGTTTGTACCCACAATAGTCTTCTCCCGAAGAAGGGGCCAATTACCCCAAAATGCGTAGAGCATGAAGGGCTTTGTTTGAAAGAATAGAGCATTATTGGAAGTGTCAAAAGTTTGGACACTATCTCTTCTTATTTCATGTTACGGCTCTGTGCCAGGGCCGGTATACTTCCCCTGCACCCAAAGCATGAAAAGTCATTGTAAACGTTTGGAATATTGTTCCTATAAATGGGTGTGCACTGCTTGAGTACAATACAAGGATATACATTCTGCTCCCATCCTCTCACCTGTCTTAGGGGACGCCTATTAAGTTGGCTAATACTAGCTAACTGTGGCTAGCATGATGTGTATGTATGCTTGTACTTATTTAACAATGTACATAGTGCCTAAGGTTCGCCATGTGGCCACTTCAGAGCACATTTTCACTGATGAAAAAGAGGCAAGATGAACACGCGAGCATGGTACTAATACTTTCCCTTGTCATTGTAGGGAATGGGTGTTAGTAAGGATTGTGAGCCAATCATTATTATTGTTTAGTCTGGTCAGGAATGGCTTTACTCGTTCATCCCAGTAAAACACTCCCCATCGTTTGAAAGCCTCTACAAACATTTTTCAAAAGGTGAGGTAGTTGAGTTGCTTATTCAATGTGGTATTGAGGGCATTCCGCAATTTGCGTCTAAGGTGCAGGTTGGCGGGTGGGATGATGTTGGGGGGGTCAGGATCTGTTTCGCACTTCCCCTAGAATTGTGCTCCAGAACTTCAGAAATCTTGTATACGGTTTTAAACTTCATCCTTGAATTAACAGATAGCCAGTGAAGTGTGGTAAGCAATTCTTTGTGTGTACATTTTTTGACATGGTCATATTTGTTCAAGCACAGGACCAGTCTCTTTCTTTATAGCCGGTCTGTTGCCTTCTTTTGTAGGCCGGAGTATGCAACATTTTATTGGTCAAGTCTAGTCTTAAACAGGGATCTAGTTTGCCCCATCCAGTAGTTCGTTTGCAGGCCAGGATGGATCTTTCAACATAGGGGAAGTTGGCCTTTCTTTTCCTTTGACATCTTTGAGGACTTCAACATGAAGTTGGGGTTAGAGCCATACAAATTACCCCAGATGTTTTACCTTTGACGCCCGGATAAGTACATTTTGAGTGGTTTGGGGCATTCAATGGGTATTAGGTTGTCATCTGATTGACCCACAAGTAGTCAGATTTGGAGCTATTGCAGCCAGCTTAAGACGTCTGTCATCCAATAAGATGTGCTCCAAGCTGTCGGCCATGTTAGCCTGGCACGCGCAAAGCTGGCCTGGATGCAAGCGGATTTGGGGGGATCACCCACTTTCATCTGAGACCCCAGCTGGTGGAAAACTGTCAAGTGACACTGCAGATACCTGTGACTGTAGAATAGGAAAGACAACACAGAGGAGACTCTGGGCACTCCATGCGGTACATTCTGATGAGAGATGGATTCGACAAAATGAATAGCTGTGGGTAATGAAGAAACTATTACAACTGATTACCTGTTGTTTACATTGAGACATGAGATACCAAATGTTGAAACCGATAATGACAGTAAGGTACCACAATCAAATGTTATCGAAGTTTTACCCAAGCACACACTAATTGAAAGCATAGAATTGCAATGTAGTAGCTTTGGCTTTTTGGATAAAAGCAAACCACCAAGACCACAGCTGCCATTGATTACCTCCACGCCTACCGATTTAGAAGTTAGTGCAAGGTGGGAACTCGCACTAGACTCCAGAAACATATGATGGTAATGACATTTCCAAGGTCTTCAGAAATAAATCGCTATGCAGAAAAGAACTCTAAAGATCTAATATCTTCACAGCAAAGGTGTGAATCCATCGCCTTATGCAACAAAATCTCAGCCAGAGGCTGTGGAATATGTGTTGACTTGCTTAGTGAAAACGGTGACTCACACAAAACGTTTATCAACCATAGAAGTCATTGGACCTCATTCCGAGATTGGAGGTAGTCATGGCGCTATTTGCGCCATGACTGCCTCCAATAACGGTACCGGTCTCGTTCAATGGGGACTTACCAGTGTAGTCAAACATTTGCGGGACCGGTAAGTCCCCATTGAAAAAAACATTCCCCATTTCCATTTGAGCCCCCATAGGGCTCAATGGGAAGGGGGAAGTAGCTAATAACGGTACCGCAATTTGCGGTACCATTATTGGCTCCAATTTCCCTTAACGGGTCCCGTCCATAACGCCTGGTCAGACCAGGCGTTAAAGGAGGGACCCGCTAAGGGAACTCGTAGTAGGGCGGTAAGGGATTACCGGCACCGGTCTCCTTACCGGTGCCCGTCATCCCTTACCGCCCCACTCGGAATGAGGCCCATTGTGTCTGATAACCTTAACCAACTCATGTGGTGGAGCTTGATTCTCGAACTCCAAGACTATCAGCGTCTAAACAGGGTGATAATATGACGGCTGTTGATGAGGTTCATGCATCGTTCTATAACAGTTATGACTCAATACATATGGCTCCCATTTCTGAGTGAGAACACAGCTAATGAAGATGCTGAGCAAATACTGATGCAGAGTACATTGAGAAGAACAAAAAAAGCAAAGAACGCCTCAAAACGGCCAAGCATGAATAACATACAAGGATTAGACTGGGGACCAAAAGAGGCACTGGAAATAAAGTTCAAAGTGGCTGCATATTACACATTTTTAGCAAGCTCAACCCTTTTCCTTTGAGAAAATTTGCAAATACTACACAAAGGAAGCCCAGGGTGCAGAGGCCCAGCGGGGAATCTCCTGAGTTCCCTGTCGGCCCGTCAACCCCTGATAATATCCATTCGCAAAAAGGGACAGAAAATACCCCTTGAGCAATAATCCATGCCAGCTCTAAACAAGTTACCCTTATAATGAGTAAAGTTGGGATGTATGACATTTCTGATCTCCCACAAAAGAAGATAAAAGGAATGCGTAAAAAGGCAGAATACACACATACCACACAAAGACATAAGATCACGTATGTGTTCTTCCGAAAATAAAGAAATGGCACTGAGTAAGCACATTAATGATACATTGTCTGATGGCTATGATAACAGGATTGCAAAAGGAGGTAATGTCTGATTATGAAGGCATACAAGAACTATTCACTGTGCCATATGTTGAAGAAACACCTGTGAGGGAAATAAAAAGAAGAAGCGCCATACAGGGATACCTGAAGTTAAGAGAAGGGAAAGACAGCCATGGTATTTAATGTGCTGCACAACTGTGCAGGTGTTCATCATCCCATGACTATAATGAAATGGACTGATATAAACACTGCGGTAACGAATATAGACTATGATAACCTTGTCTCGGAGGAAAGCTCAGTGGCAACTCGCTCGCCTTGGAAGCAAGACGGCGCAGAGCAGCACAAGTTCAATCCCCGGGTCCGTGCTTAGAAACCTGTGGGTATTAAGTGCGTTATAAATAACCAATTATTATTATAAAACCACAAACAGTTATTCAGACGTGGGTGGGGGACGTCATTCTAATTCACTGAGGATAAAGAATGTATTCTGTGTTTCAATGAAATTAAATATGAATAGATTTTTTTTCTGATTCAACTATTATTGCACATCCCTCAACTATGACTGTACTTTTCAAAACAGAGGACACTATTAAAGCAATATGACCCGAGCAGCAGGGGCATTACCTGAGTCGGTAATGCCCCCGTCGCGTGGGTCATATTGCTTTTAGTACCCCAGCCCGCAAGATTTGCGTGACCGGGTTACTGAAAGCATTTTTTTCGGGACAGAAAAAAAAAATGACCATTAAAATGGCCACCGGGAAAGGGAAAACAGATCTGTTTTCCCTTTCCATGGCGGCCATCGGGAGCGGACGCACTGGAAACAGAAGTGTTCTCAGCGCATCCGTTCCCGAAAGAAGACAGAGAAGAAGGTAAGTGGGGTTGGGAGGGAGGGAGGAAGGAGGGGAAAAAAAAAAGAAAAAAAAACATACCTGCGTCCCCGGTGGGGGACGATGGAAGCCTCCAGCCATGTGGAGGCATAGAGCGGGGATGTCCCATCGTCCCCCACCAGGGACAAAGGAGCAAGAAGGTAAGTGGAGTGGGGAGGGCAGCAAGAAAGGAAAACAAAAAAAAGAAGCCTTATCTGAGTCCCCGACGGGGGGGCGAATGCAACCTCTCAGCCGTGGGGAGGCTCGGTGCGGGTATGGCCCCATTTCGAGCCTCCTCATTGGCTGAAGGGCTGCCATGCCCCCCACCGGGGGCAACGGCCGTGGAATCCCAGCCGAGGGATTCCAGCCGAGGGAGGCTGGGTAATGCCTTGGCGAGGGCCAGTCAGAATGGTTGTTTCATTCTGATTGTGTCCTCGCCAGGTACTAATACAGTATATTGAAAGGAGAATGTAGTAAGTAGTACTGCCTTTGTACATTTTTCCTCCGGAACAATAATTAAGTATGTAACAGAACATTCCCACGATTTGTCTAGACTAGGCCATGAATGTAAGGTTGTTCATAACGAGGATAGAAAGCAAACAAAGACATGGGCCTCATTCCGAGTATGGCGGTAAGGGATAGCGGCCACCGCTAACGAGAGCGGTGGCGGTAATCCCTTACCGCCATACTCCGAGTTCCCTTAGCGCCATGGTGCTTTTAACACCTGCTTTTAGCAGGCGTTAAATACCATGGCGCTAAGGGACCTTGATGTTAATTACGCCACCGTAATTTACGGTGGCGTAATTGACGCCTTCCCCACTCCCATTATGCCCTATGGGGCAAGAATGGGAATGGGGAAGGGTAAATGGGGATTGGGGAATTACCGCCCCGCCAACCTTGGAATGGGGCGGTAATTCCGCCAACCACCAAGGCGCTGCCGGTCCGGGTACGGCGTCAACCAAGGCGTTAATAGCGCCATTGGTTAGCGCCGTACTCGGAATGAGGCCCATAGATGCCATATCCATTGACGTCACTGCAAAAGGAAGTAGGATTGTGTGTCATGGGCCAAAATCTATATATGATAAGAATACTGAATATGACAATGTAAATTGGCATTGGTTACCAGCAGTGTTTCAAAGCAAGTACAAGGAGAGACCCTAAACAAATAAATTCATAAGTTTGCTCTTGTGGAACACATAGAGCATGGGGACTTTATGAATACAGTATGGGCACACTTGATATTGTAGCTTTGCAAGAAACGTGGCCCACAGGGTTTATTATCTTATATGGATGAAACAGCATACAGAAGCTGCCAACTATGGACCCCATTGGCAATCCCAAAGGTGATCTTATTATTAGTTTAAAAAACACCACCAGCGTAGGTGAAGTGTGAAGTGATTGTAAGTTTGAATAATGTATTAGCAGGTCTGATCACAGGCTTGCACCTACAGCACACAAATAAAAACATATTAATAATGTATAGGATCCCCCGGGAATAGAACAATCAAAGTAGGTGAGAGAGGTGGTTGATGAGATGCTGGAATTCTCATTCTCCGGACCAGAATCCACCATATCAGTGCTAATACGAGACTTTAATGCCAACGAGACTTCAATGCCAAGATCCCTGTTAAGAAGTCACATTGTGATTCATGCACAAAGGATGATCTGTGGGATGTGACAGAAGATGCCCTGATACAGAATATAATCAATAGTAAAGGGCTGGCCTGGTCTGAATTACTAGGCATACATAGGGGTATGTATGTCAAATGGTAGATGCAAAGGAGACATTCCAGGGCAATACACTAGAGTGACAACTACGTCAGAATCACTCTGAACTATGCTTTTGAGTTGCTCAGAGATACAATTTGTGACATTGATTAAACATTCACCCCAGAGCCTACAGTGCCCACTATCGGATCAAAATAAATTGGATGTCAGACAACTTACAAACATTGAATAAATTACCTGATGTGTGATGTTACTATCAACAAATGGGTTAATCATATTAATATTAAATGTCATCAGAGGAAGTGTCATAGTTCAACGCCACTACCCCACAGTTGAGCACTTGTCCCTATGGAAATGTTGCGGCGTTGTATTCGGCCATTCCAACATGTCCAAACACGTACACCTCATACGCACATTTGTGCTGTGACATCATAGATCTGGAACTCTGGAAGCCATCTCAACCCTATATGATGTCTCCTTGCCCAGCGGTCTTCACGTTGCAATACCACTCTTTATTGCAGAACGCTAGTTTGCCTTTGGGAAAGCCTCTTGTCCTATCGTCTTCAATTGCCCTCTCGTTTCGCTCCTTGTTTTCTGTCATCTTTCTTATGCTGCCCTCTGCCTGTACGGACTCCAGGCCTCCTATCTCACCAGCCACTGGTTTCCTCACCTGCCTTGACACCATTCTCTGTCTTCAAAGGACTTCCTCTACTTCCGCTACTGTACAGGTTTTTCCCATAACTGGGGGGTTCCTGCTGATTTTCCACATTCCCTTGGCAGAGCCAAATATCCAGTTCCATCTCCTGTGTCATGGTGGCTGCCCAGGGTATTGGATGCCACAAGCAACTCACAAATCTGCCCGCTGACCCGAATATAAGCCATGATATTGATAAGAAGCTTAATGGAGCCGATTAAAATGCACAGAATAAGGGGTGTGAACCTTGCACCCTTCCCTGGCTGACTTCTGCAACCACTCCTTTGCCACTGGGGTAATCCCTTCCCCCCTTAAATCACTCCCTTGTGCACCCTCTTCTTAAGAAACCCTCATCTGACCCGTCTTGCCCGGCTAACTATCACCCAATCTCAATAACCCCTTTCATGGGCAAACTCCTGGAAAAGCTGGCCATCTCCCAGCTTAATCTTCATACTGAATCTGTTGTTTGTCTCCATGACCATCATTCTGGCTTCAGAGCTGCCAGAAGCACGACAACCGCTCTCCTGAACATCCATGAAGACCTGCTCTCCAACCTTGATTCCAACACTCCCTGTGTCCTCATTTTACTTGGTCTCTTTTCTGCCTTTGACACGGTTAACCATGCCATCCTGCTCAACCGTCTCTGTGAGAACCTGGGTATCACCGATCAGGCCCTTGCTTGGCTGACCTCTTTCGTCTCTGATCGACCCTCCCAGGTTCAACTTGGGTCCTTCCTCTCCTCTATCTCTATCTTTACCTGTGGTGTTCCCCAAGGGTCTAACATCTCTCCCTGGCTGTTTAACCAATACGTGGCACTTCTTGCCCACAGCATTGCTGCCCTCTGCTCCAACTTTCAGTGCTATGCGTATGACACTCAACTCATTTTCAGGCTCCCTTCCGCCACTTCCTCTCCATCTCTCATATCAGACTGCTATCCAGGAGTGGTGTGCCGCCAATGATATCTGCCTTAATGCCAGTAAGATTGAGATTCTCCTCATCGGCACACCTGCTCCCTCCTTTGCTGTTACTCTCTGGCCGTCCTCTCTTGGCCCTCTTCCTGCTCCCACGTGTGAGGCTAAAAACCTTGGGGTCATCTATGACAGCACACTCTCCTTCTCTCCTCACATTTCCGATGTCTCTAAGAAGTCACACTACCAGCTGCACCTCGTCAGAGGTATTGTTCATTTCCTCTCCTTCCCCCAGAAGCTCACTGTTTCCAGAGCTCTGGTTCTCTCTAGGCTAGACTACTGCAACAGCCTCTTTTTAAATCTGCCCGGCTTCTTCTCTCCGCCCTCTGCAAATCATCCAGAACAGGATTGCGAGACTTGTCCTTGGCCTCAAGCCCAGGGATCGTATCTCTCCAGGAACAAAATCTCTGCATTGTCTCCCAGTGGCTTCGAGGATTAAGTTCAAAACCCTCTGCATTGTCCACAAGGGCTTCTGGAGCCTCAGTACCTTCAACTCTCTCTTCTTAAATATCTTCCTTCTTGAGCTCTTCGCTCAGCTACCTCCAACTCCCACAGGTCAGTCGCTTCTCCTAGCAACAAGTTGGTGGTAGATCTCTCTCCTTGGCTGGGGCCTCCCTCTGGAACAGCCTCCCTGCCCCCCTGAAATTTGAGGAGAACCATCTCCGGTTCCGGAAGCACTTCAAAACCTTCCTCTTTGCTTCTGCTTTCTCTCCTCCTCTCCCCTGCTGAACACTAAGCGGAAACAGAATATGCACTGGTCACCTGGCCACCCTCTGATCTCGGGCCCAGATCGATCCCATGTACTACAATGCTCTTTCCCCTTCCCCCCCTGCACTTTTCCCCGCCCCCCTTCCCCTGCACTTGTGCAATCTCAATGTCACTTGGCCTAGTAAGATCGTTGTCGCTGTCTTCCCTCTGTTCCTCTTCCCTTGCCTCATTGCTCCTTTAAACACTTGTGTATAGGTGCGTTATGAATGCCATATCATATCATATCATATCATATCATATCATAAATAATAAAAAAGCCGAGATAGCCAATTTGTGAAAACTGTAGCCATTGGGAATCGTCAGAAGATTATATTGACAAGTTGTCTAGATAGTGTGAACCAAGCTGTCTTGATTATATGAACAATATGAAAGATTTGTATTATATTTGAAATGACCAAGAAACTGGAAGGATGCTAAAAATATTGTAATGGTAGAGAGACCCTCACAGCGATATAAATATGACACCGTGTTCGCCAACACCAAAAGGCATCTTAGAAGAGTATTAAGAATGATAATCGAAAAGAGTATATCAATTATTGATAAGATAAAAACATATAAGCATGAAAAAAGGTTATAATTTTTTTTTTAAACAGCATAAATGGTTTAATAAAACTAGATGCTGGCAGGAACTGGGTATTGATAATAAATGAAGAACGATGGACGCTGTTGCAATATAATAAACATAAATATAATAAAGCATTGTAACATCAAAGTAGAGATGGGAAAAACACATTACTAATACTACTGGGCTAAAGAAATAGGACTGCTATAATTATACTGGAGTTGCCATAAGTATAGTACGATTGTTAAATGCAAATCCTCTGTTCCCTGACTAGATGGGCTGTGCAATCTGCTACTATATAAAGCAGCACACTTATGGGGCCAGATGTTATATAGACTATGTATTGCCATAAGTGAAACTGGTGATCTACAAAAAAAGCTGGCTGCATAGTAATAATCCACCAGTGTATTAGAGGGGGACAATTGGACCCCTGCAGTTATCGAATACTGGCCATGCTAGATGCATCATCCAAGGTATTTTCCCGAATATTATTGAACGAAATGGACCCCTGGATCGAGGTAAATAGTATATTACCACTCAAGAAGACTGTTTTTTGGCGGAAGCTTATCCACCTTGGTTATGTGACCATCGTTGAGAAGGCCGTACATAATTATTACTGTTGAGTCTATGCTTCTTATGTTGACTACAGGTTTTTACCTATTTATTAAATGCACTAACGGCACTTTACTCCGAGTTGTCTGCTAGAGTTAGGTTCCCAGTAAATAAGGGTGTGTGACACGGTTGCATATTTCTAATTTACATTAATGATCTGGCAAATTTCATTAAAAAAAACTACACTGTGACTCTCCGAACATAAATAGGAATGGGGGTGGGGGTGAAGGCAATCAGTATACTGCTATGTGCAGACGATGTAGCACTACTATCAAAAATACCCAGCAGTATAAAACAGTGGCCTTCAACACTAGAATTAGACAGAATGGAATTTAATCTTGCAATTAATAACACCAGGACATGTTCAATGGCCTGCCTGTACACACACGTCAGGGAATGGAAACCCTCCCTGGAATTGAATGTCGAGTTCATTCTTTCAACCATTTAGGTAGTCAGCTTTCCAGCAACAGTGAATGGACAGACCAATTGAAATCTAGCAATTAGCAATTATCTTGTGATGCAGAGCGACAGGGCAGCATTATCTTCCACGCGTTTACAAAGCTGTGGTGCGTTCAGCACAATAAATGGATCAGAAGCATGAGGCCACTCAACACTGGATGGATTTTCCAACAGTTTGTGGTGCTCCGATCCTTCACCTCATCCATCCTTGTCTATTGCGAAGTGGGTATACGCCCGATCATCTATGAGATATATTTGAAACCCCTACTCTTCTGGGTTTAAACATATGGTAGTCTTGATTTGCTGCTCCAAAAGAGGATGCTACGTTCTATCTCTAATCTCCATTGATCTTCAGGGTAGTAAGTGGAGTGGCTCAAATGTATTAAACATTTGTTAATTTAGTCTGGTCTCTGCCACCTTGGAGTGATCCTGTCTGCTTCATTAGCAAACGCTGACAAAAGTTAGAGTAGTATTTCAGGATTGGGGCCTTGGCAATTTTATTAATCCTGGGAAAATCTCACTTGGTTTGAGGTAACCACCAGGACCTTGCTTACCCCTTTTCGTCTCAGTAGTCTGCCCCTTGCAGTCTTTACATCAAAATGGGGCAAGTGAGTGCTACACTTTGTCCTCTCTGTGGTAGTGTAAAGGAAAGAGTAATACATTTGATATTCCTTTGTCTCAGATTTAATATCCAAAGGAAAAAACGGATCAAACCGCAATTTATGCAACATGGGATCAGACACTGTCTTGTGCTTTCCCAAAATATTCAACAATAAAGAAACTACAACTGCTTTAGCGAACTTTCTACACAAAATCTTCATAATAAGGAAGGCAAGATGATGCACAGGTAGTGACATTGGCCTCCTCCGTCCTGCTGGTTTTTAGCACCCCTGTATAGATTCAAGTTAGACAAAGAGTCTTGTTTTGATAGCCTTACGAAAGGCTAGGTGGGACTCAATGAGTCTTAGGTGAGGTGGCAGAGAGTTCCAGTGCGTGGCTGCTTGGGTGGGGAAGCTGGAGCCACCAGCGCGCACTTTACGTGTAGTAGGTGTGACAATTGAGTTGGCATAAAGGGATCTGAGAGGTCTCGTGGCCGTGTGCCTGGTAATTCTGTTAGTCAGGTAGGGAGGGGCAAGTTCGTGAAGGCATTTGTGGGTGAGAGCAAGAGTTTTAAAGACAATTCTCTCTTTGACAGGGAGCCAGTGTACTTGCCTTCTGATTTCAGAGATATGGTTTCCTTTTGCGTTGCCGGTGGCTGCCCTTAGTGCATTGTTTTTGGCTAGCTGCAGTTTGGCCAGGTTTTTGTTGGATGTCCCCACGAGAAGGGCATTACAGTAGTCTAATCTTGATCCGATAATTGCCCTGGCAATTGTGATGCAGCTTTGACGGGCCAAGAGGGGCCTGGCAACGTTGAGGACTTTGGAGTAATAGGCTGAGGGTGCAGCGATAGCATTGACCTGTCTATCCATAGACAGGTCGGAGTCAAGGTAGACTCCGAGTGTCTTAACATGGTTCAAGACCTTGATTGGAATGTTATCAATGGTGAAGGAGGCGTACTGATCTCCGAGGTTACCCAGAGTGAAGGGTGACCCAATGAGGAGGAGTTTGGTCTTTTCGCTATTGAGGCAAAGCCAATTCTCCGCCATCCAGGATTGGATGGTAGAGTAGATAGAGGTGAGGGTGTTGGTGTCTGCTAGGTAATCGCCCGTGAGTGGGATGAGTACCTGCGTATCGTCCGCATAGTTGGTATATGAGATACCAAGGGAGTCCAGGATGCTGAACAGGGGCCTAGTAAAGAGGTTGTAGAGTGTGGGTGCGATGCAGGATCCCTGAGGGACACCGCAAGTGAGGAGGCTAGGGGTGGCGGTGACAACTTCAGAAAAGACTTTCATGGCCCTTTTTTGGAGAAAGGAGGTGATCCACTGGCACGCATTAGGGGAGAAGTTGGCTTGGGTGGTTAGATGGTGACACAGGGTGTTGTGGTCAACCAAATCGAACACTGCGGATAGGTCCAGGAGCAGTAGGAGGGCAGGTTTGCCTGCATCTCTGAGATCATCCATTTGGTTCTTTAGGTCTAGGAGGGCCGTTTCAGTGCCATGTCGGGGACGGAACCCAGATTGCCGCAGGCCGAGGAGACGGTTGTCCTCTAGGAACTTTTGGACTTGCAGGTAGGCTGCTTTGTCCAAAATTTTGAGCAGGAATGGTAGAGTCGTGATGGGCCTGTAGTTCCTCGGGACGGTTGGGTCGAGTGAGGGTTTCTTGAGGAGTGGACGTACCCACGCTTCCTTGAGTCCTGATTGGAAGGAGGAGTTGATAAAGGCAGTTAGGAAGGGGGCGAGGGTAGGTGCGGAGTCTTTGATGAGGCTGGCTGGGCAGGCATCACCTTTGCAATTAGAAGGTTTGATAGATTTGAGCAGGGTGATGACCTCTTGGTCAGTGATGTCTTTGAATTCGAACATCGGGGATGACGTGCTCTTGATGGGTGGCTTGGAGTGCATGTTTGCTATAATGTCATAGAGGGCTTTTTGGTGGCCACAAATTTTAGTTTGGAGGATGTTGAGCTTCTCTAGCATGGCACATTGAATGCTGTTACACCACTTGTCATCTTTGATGACTGAGAAGGGGGGGTAGATGGTTTTTCAAGTTCCCTAAATATGGTGAATAGTTCCTTAGATCCTGACTTGGCGTCAGCGATCCTGGCGTTAAAGGAAGCAGCCTTTGCCAGAGTGATGTTAGTCTTGTATGATTTGGAGATGGCTTTGAACTTCTGTTTAGTGGCTTCCGAGGGGTTTGCTTTCCAGGTGGATAGCGCGATCCTCTTTTGCGCACGTTGGTCAAGGAGTTCTTTGGAGAACCATGAATTGGTATGTTTGGCTTTCTTAGCTTTTTTGAGAGTCAGGGGAGCAATGGCATCATGGCTGACGTAATGACTTCCTTAAAGGTGTCAGCTAAGCTATCAGGGTTATTTGATGAGGGGGCCTGAAGGGCTGGGTTAAGGAGGTAAGGTGCTAGGTTCTCGACTGTGAGAAGGCGTGAACTCCTGGCGTAGGTGGCGAGGCATGGTGGTGGCAGAGAGAGAGCCACTTTTTTAGTTCCGAGGTTGAATTGGATGTAGTGATGGTTAGACCAGGGGATAGGGGTGTTGGCCGTGATGAGAAGGGAGCAGTTGTGATGACTGATCCAGTCAAGGGTGCGTCCTTTGATGTGCGTGGGGTCAGAGATGGAGTGCGCAAAGCGGAGGTTGGAGAGTGCCTTCTTGAGGTGTTTCGCAGGGGAGTCTTTGGGGTCGTTCAACCCTAGGTTGAGGTCACCGAGGAGTAGACTCTGTGAGGTCTTTTTGATGTTGTGAGACAGTGCAGGGATAAGGGTGTCAAGGAAGTCAGTACACGGGCCTGGGGGTCTGTAGACAATGTGCATGGATATGGTGCAGTTGGGCGAGACATTGATTTTTAGAGGGAGGTAGTCGCTGTTGCTGTCAAGGATGCCTTCCACTTCTCTGATGGTAAGGGTGTCCCTGGCGATGAGGGCAACGCCTCCACCTCTCTGGGAGGTGCGGTCTTTCCTAAAAATGGAATATCCAGGTGGGATGGCCAGTGATAAGGCCGGGCCTGAGCTTTCATTCAGCCAGGTTTCAGTAAGGATGAGGAGGTCGAGCTCGTCGTTTATGAGCAGGTCGTTGATGTCAAGGGCGTGAGCTGGTACGGAGCGGGCATTGAGCAGGGCGCAGCTTAGTGTGTAGGTAGTGGGGTCATGGGGGCGCCAACAATAGAATCAATAGGCATAGAAACATCATTGAGCTGCACTAATTCAGGAGTGGTCATGGGGGCGCCAACAATAGAATTAATAGGCAAAGAAACATCATTGAGCTGCACAAAATCAGGTGTGGTCATGGGGGCGCCAACAATAGAATCAATAGGCATAGAAACATCATTGAGCTGCACAAAATCAGGTGTGGTCATGGGGGCGCCAGCAGTATGCATTACGTGCAAGGGTGTAGTAGGACAGAGGGGCGAGGGTTGAGGGGCCGAGTTAATGTTATTGGTAGGCTTGCTGAGCGTGAAGTAGTGTTTGTTGGTACGAACCTTGATCATCCGTCGAGTCGTGGAAAAGGAGTGCGGGGCAACCCTTATGCTCAGGGTGCGTTTGGTGGCAGCGCACGTGTGTGCAGGCAGCTGGCTTCTAATGCCCAGCCTAGCATTTCGGTAACCCAAGGTAGGGGTAAAGCTGATGGGGTTGGTGGCTGAATGCGAGACCGTAGTCGCGCATTCCTAATGTGGTACAGCGGCGGGCGCGAGTTTGCTGGCAGGGTAGGCACACATAAGAGGTATAGCATGGGGGCATTGATGCTGTTAGCCTTAGCGTGAGAAAGTTTAACAAAGCGTAGGGGTGCCATCTGCACCCTCGAGCAGCGGAGAGCTGCAGAGAGAGAAAGCGGCCTTGTCCTTTGGCCTCCTCTGACTGGTGGCTTCGTCTGGCGGCAGTCCTCCTCTCCCTTTAAAGCGGGAGAGGAGGGGCTGTGGGCTCCGGCGCGCGAGTCACGTGACTCGGCTCCGGCAATCATGTGGTCTGTTGCCATGGTGCACAGACGGTTTCGCCGGTGTATTTGGATTGCACCTGGGGAGCTCATGTTTGAGTGCCAATAATAATGTGATGTTATGAAGATTGATTTGACAATTGGTATTCTGAATATTTTAAAAAGTAGCAAAAAAAACATGTTGCATTTGTTTCTCATGACTAGAAGGTTACAGACTAATTGACTCACATGTATGCAGGGTATTATTTACCATATGTACCCCAATCAGACTGCTTACCACACCATGCGTATGATTTTCCAAATTACAAGTTACATCCACAGAAACAAGGTGGTTGCAAGGCCATCATACATAAAGAGTCACTCACACTTAGCAACCCCACACCCCCATGCACATTCTTTGAAGCACTTTCTCTCACTTGCTCCTCTACATCACACCCATGCCACACCTTTCTCCACCTCATTTGGTTCTCATACAGATAGCAACCCCATACTGAAGAGTATCCCCACTCCACCCACCCCATATGACCTCATGCAACACATCACCTACACCACACACACCCTAGACCTTTTGCTTCCAAGCAAAAATCATGTCTCATTGGAAAAGCGAATCAAGCTGTCATAGCCAGACTGCTCTGATATCCCCTTTATGCTCATTGTACTGCACAAGATCTCCCACCTGCCACACATCCTCCTCGCACCCTCCAAACAAACCAAACAACCTTAGAAACCCTCATACCAGCCCCTTTATGAGTACATGCACATCCTTCCACTCTCCTCAACAATTATACCTTCAGCACACAGGCACTCAACAAAATTGCCCCCCTCAAATCACAAAAACTCTGCTGCAGCCACCTCCATAAATCATGATTCAACAGTGCCCTCCTCTTTATCAAGCTGAAATCCAGATGCCTAGAAAGATCCTGGTAAAATAATTCCAGTCCCCCAACAATCATCAACAGACACTATTCAACATTGTCAAATCCCTCTCCAAATCACCCTCAACACCTTTCACACCCTCATTCACTGAAGTATGTAACTCCCTCATGGACTACTACTTCAACCCCAAAATACACATCAGGCAAGCCCTACCATCTGCACTTCCACAACCACTCCTGCTCCCAAACAATCCAAAATATGGGACACCTTGAACCCCATTGACACAGACACCCTCATCACCCTTACTACCTGCACATTTCCTGGATGATGCATGCCCACTTCCAGTCACATCCACTTTCATCACCATCCTTTCTCAGCACTGACTCAATAGTACCAACTCCTGTCTCTCACATGGTGTTATTCCCTCTGCTCTCCAAATTTGACAAATCTCACCCCTCCACAAAAAACATCTCTCAACCCCACATTCTTTCAATTAATACTGCCTCATCACCATCCTCTCATACCTCGCTAGAAGCATAGAACATTTTGTCACTACTCAACTACAACAACACATCACCACAAGCAATCTATTCAACCCCTTCCAATCTGGTTTTCAACCTGGGCACAGCACTGAGAATGATACACTTCACATCCTCGATGACCTTCACAACATCACTGACAAAGCTGTCTTCTCGGTCACCCATACCAAGGATGCTGTTTGACCCTGGAACTGACCTCTCGTATGGCAGAGCGCAAGGTGAGTCAGGCAGTGAGCTTTCTGGACTGCTCCTTCTATAGCAAGGACAATCTTGGAATTGCCCATATCATAAGGTATGAGAGCACAAACATATCAACTCTTTTTGCATGTTCTCGCTCCAACCTTTTTCATGTGCTGATACCGCATGTTATTACTCAAGAGTGCTGCACTGTCTAGATAAATATTAAACTCATAATTGTCTTCCCTTGTGCTTCTCCTGTGTCTCTCTCTTGCAAGGAGGGTGCATGCATAATGCTCATGAAGTAAATTAATAAGGGTTCTTCCTACAGGGGGAATCATAGGAACATTTACCATAGAAATGAGTGGCCTCACATGCGCCACTGGTGTAAGGATAATCACAAATGGCCTTGGCCTTTCAATAATAGACAATCCTGTGAGAGTTACTGAAGTTGGAGGAAACAAAGGGACTTCTACCTTGCTTGGACCAATGGAGTAAACATTATGGATCAACAAAATCAGGAAAACAATGATAAATGCTGAGCATGCATATACTATGCACCACTACATTAATCCCCACCATTTATGATTCTCCACACGTCGTTGAGTTTGCTCACTTTCCGAAACACTGCCATTCTCAACAGTCCACATTATGCCTGTGTACTTCATAAGGTAAGAAGGAACACATCTTTTTAATCAGGCAACTCTCTTAAATGGTCAGGTAACTGTAGGATCTGTTCAACTATTGCCACAAGCAGCCTCCTAATTGCAGGGCCATTTTTAGGGTCTTGCAGAAAAAAAACATGTATATTAGTACTACGGCCATGAAGAGTAGGATAAGCTTGAAGTATGTAAACAAAATCAGCAAGAAGTATCCTATGGGCATCATCATCTGTTAGAACTATTGAATTAACCAAACAGAAACTCAGTGAGAAATGAGTCTGGAAACTGCTCACGTTTCCAGTCATCGAATTCGAACTGCAGATTTGCATGTTTAGTATGCCAACTCTTCCTAAAATCCAATTCAAAGATTCCTGTAACTCAAGGATTTGGTTTGCACTCTGCTATAATATCTATAAAGAGTATCTATGGTGAGCCACAGTACAAATGCACACTTGCATTTATTTAGTCAGCAACCTTAGCGTCCTTCTTCCTTGTCATTGATCGGGTCTGCACATGCTGAACTTCTTTTTCTTGCCTTGCTTCCAAATCAATCATTGGGGGTGTGTCAGTCTCACCAGTGTATGGCTTTATGTCGCTTAGATGCATCCAGGTACCTCTCTCTCGGACCTTTACTGCTGAGGGAGTAATATTCTCTACAATAAAGGGACCACTAAAGCGTGGCTCGTGCAACTTCAGGCTGAAGTTGCGCACTAGGACTGAATCTCCAACAAATAGTCTAGGTACAGGAAGTAGTTCTTGAAGTCAGGTTGCTGAATGGGCTTCATTTGTGTCCTGAAACCAACATTCCTTACACTTGAGTTGATCTGAAATGACAGAGATGCTAGCGGTCATACATGTCAAATAATTACTTAACTCATGTTTAACATTTCTGCAGTCTTTTGGGCATCACTTCTGCTTCTCGATGGAGGAGACAAAGGGCCTCATTATACGGTAGGCAGAGAACCATGGCGCTATTAGCGCCATGGTTCATGCCGGTAAAATACCAGCACCGCCTTGGTGGAAAGGGGAATTACCGCCCCATTCCAAGGTTGGCGGGGCGGTAATTCCCCCTTCCACCATTGCCCTTCGCCATTCCCATTTTTGCCCCATAGGGCTCTATGGGAACGGGGAAGGCGCTAATTACGGTACCGCAAATTGCAGTACCGTAATTAGCTCCACTGGTCCCTTAGCAGGTTGTTTTTTTTGCAAAAAGCAGGCGTTAAATTCCCCAACCCGCAAAGGGACCTCGTAGTAAGGCGGTAAGGATTTACCGGTACCAGTAAAATACTGTTACCGGTAAACCCTTACCGCCTACCGTGTAATGAGGCCCAAAGGCATTCACATTCGCCTCCCTGTCACTAGCTGGTGAGGTGTGAGGTGGTGGTCTGACCTAGGCTGATTCCTTAATGCATATAATATAAGGGTCAGGCAATACAGCCATCCCTTCTTCAGTGTTAATTTTCCATTTTGTAATTCTCTCTTTAAGGAGACGGTTGAGTCTCTCACATATTCCGTCCACTTGCAGGTGATGAGCAGATGAAAATTTGTGTTTTATACTAAGCAATAGGCTCATCTGTTCAAATTCTTCATTAACAAAATGTGGCCCATTTTTGGATCTCAGCACCTCACATACTCCTCATCTGAGAAAGACTTTGTTGACTGAAAACTTGACTGTGCAAGTGGAATCAGGGTGGGTACAAGGATCTGCTTTGAGCCACCTAGAAAAGGGACACACCACCACTATCATATACCTATATACACTACATACTTGCAGCCTATCAACATAATTGATATGTAAATGCTGAAAATGATTGTTCAGTCAAGGAATCACTCCCCTAATTGTTCACAGTGTATGCCCATGGTAAACCTTTGACATACGATGCAATTTACTAGATAAAATGCAACGTGTTCTAACAGGTTTGGTATAAACAAATCCTCTGCAATAGCTCCTGCAAGGCTTTTCCTAATTACATGCACAAAGTAGAAGAGCTGTTCAAGTGCTACCCTTAACATGGCTGCAGGCATCACTGGCTTTCCAGTGTTGTCCTGTCACCACAATGCTTCAGAGGGGGGATACAGAACACACTCTTTGTTTCCACTATTCTTGCTCTTCCTGTGGTGCACTGCCTTGAACCTCCATCAACTGTGTTCTTCATAAATGATTAAACTCTTCATTTACAGTCATAACTGTGACTTTTACATCTGAAGTATCAAAACTTGAAATATCTAGTGATTATGCAACCCTTTTCGCCTCTTCGTCTGCAACTTCTTTCCTGCAAGAGATAAAGTCAGTTCGCTTTGCATGTGCTGCACATTTAACTATTGCAAGGGCTACTAGGAGAATTGTTGTTCCTTAATACGCCTGACCAATAATGCTGCGTGTTGCACTGGAGTGCCATCTGCTTGAGGTAGCCCCTCCTTTTCCAATGTCCTAGCCCTGCGTCCGCGGTCGATGTCCCATAGGCGGAGTCATGTACACTGTTACTTCCTGCCCTGCATGTTTCTTGCGCGCGACAATAAGCGCCACCAATTCTGCTGCTTGTGCTGAAAAGTGAGACGTAGTCTTTCACTTGCTCCCACTTCAAATTCACCATTGGCTCTGTGTCTTAAAAGAGCTGAACCTGAATGCCTTTCCCCACTCATTTGATCAATTTTCGAAGAACCATCAATAAAGAGAATATCCCCCCTGCTAATTCATTTTCCTTTACGCGCGGGATGTCATCATAAAATTCCTTGGAGTTGGTGCAATCATGCACATGCTCACCCTCTGTCACACGTTCAGCTCCAAAAGTGGCTGGGTTCACTATTTTATACCTTACTATTGTGATTGCTGGATTCGATATAACCACCTCATATGCAGAATCTCTCTGAGATGTCAATGTACCATTAGGTTTCTCTAGAACGTCAAACAAAGCATACTCAACAAACAATGTCATAGAACACCCCATCACAAACTGGTAGACTTCTCGATTGCAAATGCGGGTGCTGCCAGCGATTGTTCTCAAGGAAAGAACCCTCTCATAACTGGACCCAGAATCTCACTATAATATTCTAGAACTTTATACCCTAAGATAGTCCTAACATAGTCCTCTGTGTAAGTACTGCTGTCATGACTATCCCATTAGTGTGCGGCAAAAAATATAACTCCTCATCATAGTTGGGAATTCCTAAAACTGGAGCTGTACAAATTGCTTTCTTTAGTTCTTCAAACCCTCCCTCCATTTCCTGAGTCCATTCTATATTTCTTCCTTATTCACTTGTTCTTTCTTCAGAGCCTGCAAAAGGGGTCTTGTATATGAACTATAATCAAACACCCACACTCTAACATAGCTGCATAATCCTAAAAAATGTGTGTGGTTTTACTGTTTTCATTTTCGGCTCATTTCTTTCAGGTGTGACACTTTTTCCCTCATGTGAGATCACCTGGCCTATATACAACACTTCTTCTTGACAATATTACAACTTCTCTTAGTTTACTTTATATGTCTGCTAGGATAAAAATTAACTGAATCGAGTCTTGTCTACACTCATCTTCTATTGTGCTTCTGTCCTTCGGAAGGACCCTATTAAAGATCGATGTAGACTCACAGTACCCTTGGGGCAACAAGTGCTCATCGGTTTAGTTAGGCCAAATGTAAATGACAAAAGGTTCTGGTCCTTATGCACCGGGATTGAGAAAAATGCATTTTTCAAGTCAATCACTGTAAAATATCATGCTTCTGCTGGGATACTACATAGTATTGTTGTCAGATTTGGAACTAAATAAACCTCTGCCTCTACAATCTTGTTAATCAGTCTCATATCTTGAATAAATCTCCACAACCTTCCCTTTGACCTTTTAATAGGATACACTGCAGTACTACATGGTGACTCTGAAATCAGTCTTAAAAATACCCTACCGTGGGGTACTGTCTTGCTCAAGGTAAACTTGTTCCTGGCTTTAGCATAATCTTAACCTACCCTATCCCCTTCAATAGGCCCTTGTCATATGGGCCTGTAGTCCATAGAGAGTTTGGCACTTTTTCCAAATCTTCATCAAGAAATGCTGGGGGCTGTGTGATCTCTACTTTCTCTATTCCTATCAATATGTAATACTCATCTTGAATATCACTTCATCATCTGATGAATCATCTCTGAACATGTCTTCGTCTGTGACGTCAATCATTCTATACCCTTCCCCAATGGCAGTCACTGTTCTCCATGGTATGCCTTTGAACTGGGTTCTCCCAGCTCTTTAAGATGAGTAGCAATACTCTGGAGATGGATGGGGATGCAGATTTATATTCATACATAAATAATCAAAATGACTCAGGTAGTTTGGCAAAAGGGGAGTCCATTTTAATAACAAGTATATAAAACAGGGAGTACAACGAACATCAGCAGTCGTTCGATCCACTTACTCAATGCATTTTAGTACAAACTGAAGTTATATTGCATAAAATCATCATCATTGACATTGACCTGCGTCACTACCTACGTGGCAAACTAGAAAAACGGAGGGAGTGATTGGTTCTAAGTGAATGTCTAAGCATATGTTCCATATCAGTGTAGAACTGTGAAGAAAAGTAATAGGGTGTTTAACCTCAAGTGGGGCAACTAACCCCTCCCTAAATCATGGCCACTATGAATGTCACTAAATACACGACGTTCCATTGGCTATACAAACTATAGGACTCTTGATTACATGGTTCTCTATAACTGGTTGGCTTCTAACCCCCATAAGTACTTTTCCACCTACGTTTAGCAGCACGCAGACTGAACATCCAGGTGTTAGTGGGCTCATCTAAAAACTAACTTCCCACCAATTATTATATCAATCCATCATCACCTCAATTGTCCAGTGTCAATTAGTGCTTTGAAGTTTGGCCTCGAGTGTGTAATGTGCTCTTGAGAATTTTAAGGAGTGTAGGCACAGCCGGCCCTCGTGTGTAGGTTTGACCACCTCATCCTTCCAATTTCTTATTTTCACATGACTGGCCACCATGAAATCAAGCTTTTCATGTATTGAATAATCTTTTTAATAGTCATCTGACATATTTTGTTTTGCTCAAGCTTCCTGAAAAGGAGCCCCTTGTTCCTTCACACAATTTGTATCCAATGTCAGCCAAGTCCTGGATGATAAGACTTTTGGCTTCCTGGCTCATCCTATCTCCATCTTCTGAGATTCATTTTTGCAATTAAAACTTGCTTCTAACTGTAACACACTGGAGTCAGGCCTTCTTATTCATGTTCAGTACTGCTTTATAACGTACTATGGAAGCATCTATCTTTTATTTCTCCATATGCATCTATAGAGGTATATATATTTTGGCACTTGCCGCGATCCATCTATTATAAGCTTAGAGACAGCTTCACAATCATTTTGTTGCTTGCATTTCAATTGCAATTGTAAACTGACTTGATATCTTCCTCTGTTTCTGCAGCATAAGCTTCTTCACCCTGAGCCCAAGATGTGACTTATCCTTATTGCTTTCTTGATGCTTTATAGAATATCTGCATTCTCTGATATCTGCATCGCTTCTGTGTGCGTCATCTCTTTCTGTGTGACTTCACCATTCATTCTTGCCTTTCATCTGCTCTGTTTCTTCAGGAATCTCATTCAAATGACCATCATATTGTCTTGCATGCAGATACGGTTTTCTCAATTGGTACCTTGTCTCCCAGATTCTCTTAGGTACTGGGACTCTTATGGGTAATGCACAGAGTCCACACTCTGCTCTTTGCTGATTCAATTTTTCTGCATACGTTACATACTTTGGTTCCCATTCTATAGGTAACATGGGTGGGGCAGTTGGAGGGTGAGTACTTGGCTCCTCCTCTACACACTCATCATCGGTTCCTTCCAGCAATAATCTGCGCCCGCCCCTCCATCCATAGGTTTCTGTGGCCTGAAAATAACCTCATCAGGTATTCTCATAATCTTTCCCACTAAGCCGGGTAGCCATGTCAACAAAATGCGTACCCCATCAAGAAAGTCTTCTGGCTCTAATGGCATTCCTCGCAGAGCCATTTGCCCTATAAATGCCAATATGAATTTGCCCACATTCATATTATATATCCCTGGAGTAGAACAAACTATACCTTCATCAATAAAAGAAATCATCACATTAAGCTTTGCCATTAAATCTCTTCTTAAAATGTTAACTGGCGTCTGTTTTGAATACAATAATGGAACAGACATGTCACACTCCTATGGAGACTGGTAATTCATCAGTAAACAGAACTCAACTCGTAGCTCCAGAGAAACCTTACGCATGCATGGCATTTCCTGACATTGGGTATTACCCCTCTCGTATACCTGAACGAGTAGCCCCAGTGTCTACTAAAAAAGAAAATAAATGTGCCTCTTATCGTGACATCAACCCTTGGTTCCTCTTGGGGGTCCGGTGTCACGGATAATACTGAACACATCAAGTCACCCTGTGAGCTGTCCTATTGTGGATACATACTTTTCCTCGTACCTGTGAAAGGACTTCCTCCTACCACAGTGACACCCCCTACTCTAGTTGTTAGTAGCTGTCCCATGTTTGCATTCTGCTGAATCTGCACAGGTGCGTGCTGTGACTGCCATGCCTGCTACATTTGTGGCGTTTGTGCTTGATACACTGTCTGATCTTGGACAAACCCATCCCTAGCTTTTGAGCTATATGCTGGAGTATAAGCTGTCCCCCCTCTTGAGAAATGCCCATTCTGTACATACCCTTAGCTTCCACATATGCGTGCAATCTGCCCTATCTTCCAACATGTCCAACATACAGGAGGAGCTCTTCTGATTTAAATCCTCCTTGCATATTCTGATAATCATTCTGAATATTCTGAAAACCACCTTGATTATTCTGAAAACCACCTCTTCCTCTTTAGCCCATTTGGCTGTCTCGTGGCATAAACCCATTCCCTCCTTGATCCATTTGGTGTTGATTATTCACCTCAGATGTACCCACTGCTTGCTGCATTCCCAATCCTTCTATGCTTGTCAATACTGCCCCTTCTATCGTGTACTTTGACAATTTCTTCTGAACTAACTTGGTTTCCTCAAGTTTTCTAGCATCTTCCTTCTTCCTATTTTTCTCTTGCAATAACCAAAAGTGTTGCACCATGGTCAAATGCATTTCTGCCCATAGCTTCGTTTCAAGTCCCACTAGTTTCTTGCGCTGTCTCCGTACCTGTTCTGGCAATCCCCGACATAAAATGTGGTGAAATTCTGCCACTGATTTCCCCCATGGTTCCCGCATTTCAAGAGTCCACTGTTCGCGAATACTTTGAATATAAGCAAGCAGATCTTCGTCATCTTTCATCTTACATGCCATAATTGCAACCATATCTGACGTATCGGGATATTGCACCCTGAGCGCTCGCCAGACATCCGCTCTAGAATTGTTAAATGGCACTGTGTTCTGTGCTGTTTTCTGTGCTTTGACACTTGAGTATCCTGCTATTGTCCAAATGTCATCATCCCGTTCCCTAATAATGGCTGCTAGGAGACCCTTAATGTCCCTTATTGGTAAAGAATTTCTCCCTGTCATTTTCTCTAGCTCATAAATCCATTTTCCTGCAGCCGCCAATTAACTGGGAAGTTTGCATTTTAAAATATGCTTATCCATTCCTGGCCAGGGAATATACTGATGTCTGACCCCCCCCTTCTCCAATAAAGGGAACTGTGTGAACCCAAATCCGCAATCGACTCCGATTGTTTGCCTATCCATAGTGGGGACAATAGTTCCTGATCACTGTCTGCCGGGCAATGACCTCAACCTGCTCACATATGGCGGCAAGTATCCGTTGTCGCTATGCGATTATCCTTTAGGTCGCTCTGGATACGCTATAGGATCTGGTGTCCTATCCTTATGCTGTTCTAGAACAGACCATCTTACTTCCTTGTCTGTCTTCAGACATCCCTCTGAGCCACATGCACCTCCTCCCTCTTCCCCATTGTCACTGATATAAGTGGGTGGTTCGTATATATTGGGTTTCTATATCCTGGCGCCACTTTACGTTCCCTCAATGGATACAACCCTTTGTCTTCCATATCAACACCTTTAACTTCAGACAAGGTAAGGGCAGCAGAGGGCTCGACACCTTCCTCCTTTTGCTAAGCATCCACTCCTCGGGTGGCAGCTCTTCCCTCTCTTCTTGGTACATCTTCCAAAGCTCTAAAACAGCTAATCTTTTCTCAAATGTCTTCCCCTTGTATGCAGCGTGCAAGTATCTGGTCTTGTGTTGTAATACCACTTTTGACAGCGATCGCCCTTGTGGCCATGGCATGAACATCTTATTCTGCACTATACTGTTTGAGTTTGGGCATTGTGACGAGTCTCAATTGACTGTCAAAACTTACCAGTTTTTATAAAAGTACCTTCACCAAATACAATAAATATGAGCGCGCTCCAACAATCGCCGCTCAAAAACCTTGATTTCTTCAATATTCTCTGTCTACCTCTAGATCGGTACCAACCACTTCCCTAGATAGATAGTATAACTCCTTGATTTTTATCTCAATTCTTTTCCAATTTGTGTCACTCCTTGACACCTTTTCTTCACACAAATACACAAACAGAAAGACTAGTCGACTTTTCACATTTAAACCATGGTGATCTCCCTTTATTCTCCTCGCCTCTAATCAATACACTGATCACAGAGTTTAGCTCGTTTTCTTATATAAACCTGTTTATACATAGCCTAAGGAACCCCACTGGGGTGTAAGACAACCTCTTCTGTCATCCTTGAGTGAGGTCTCATTAGGCGTTATCTCTATTTTTTCACACAATATTTCCTGTTACTCCTGTTACTCTTGTTACTTTTAAAATGACCACAACCCTGTTCCCTTAATTTGCCATTCCCCTCAATCTACTCACAATTCAATTGTTTGACTCAAGATCTTTGGTATTATCTCCTCCTCTAACCGACCACTTTCGCTTTCCGTCCGCAAAGCGCCTGTGGAAACCAGGTAGGAATTTCGTACTTGACTTCACCGCCCCACCCAATTAGCCCTGCATCCTCATTGTTCATGCCTTCTGCCATGCATACTGTCTTTGAACTTGGTTTTGCAGTAGTTTCTCTTCTCTGGGACTATAAGGGAGTATGGGTACATGCTTATCACAGCTCTGATTTTCATCCTCGTCTCACATGACAAGAGACTGCAATTGAGACTATTTTATAGCATTTAATTGTCTTGACTAAATAAACTTGGAACTCTGGTGTTCTTTCTATGTATCTTAGCAAGCGATGATCCGGCTTCTCACATTTTCTCCCTTTGAGAACAGATGACGAGTTCTTGGCTGCTTCCAGTCTTGACATCAGGCCAGGCAGCCTTTCTTGCTTCTTTCATGCTCCCAGACAATTCTTTGTTGCAACACAGTGTTCAATCCTTCTTCTCTGTGGGTATGAGTTTACTAAAATTGTGACACCAATGTCTAGTTTCTTCATATATAATTCCGGCTTCGCCGGCAGTCTGTTCACTACATATAGCCAGATTCTATGATCACTTAGGCTACTTGCTGTGCTCTGTACAGTTATTAAACGGTTTGCATTGTCTTCAGAGTGTCACATGTACGTATGCAATCTTCTTTCCCACACAGGAACATTCACTCCATTCCTTATTTTGTCATCAACTACCATAAGGTCCATACATCTTCTTCTTCTTATAACATCACTCTTACTTTGTGTGACATCCCAGCTTCTCTTTTTCCTGTTTTCATATTCCTTTGGGACCTTTTCCAAAAGATCATCATCTCTTCGGGCATACATCTGCTATGGCTTTCTTAACGGATACCTTTTCGTGAACATTTGTCACGGTATGGTCAGAATTACTGATGACAAGCATGGTGCAGGTTCAAGCTTCCAACATACAGGTAATAGGGGAGCGGGACTTCCTGAAGAGGCATTCGGCTGCTCCTCTACATCATGATTACAGAAACCGCCCAAGGCTGGCGCAAGGAAGGCAATGTTGTCCTTGGCAGTTCTCGAGGAGCAGAGGAGCACCTGCTTGGGAGAGACTTTCATATGGAGGACATATCTAGAGACCTCATCTGGTGCTACGGGTGAGAAGATGAGTTTAGGAGGGAAGGGGAGAAGGGATCCAATGTAGGCCTGAGAGCTGGAGAGGAGAGAGGGAGGAGAGTAGAGGAGAGTGAGGAGACAGGATTTCCTGAGTTTTGGTTAAGAGTTGAGAGGCCAGAGAAGTTCAGTGGGTCAGGGATGGCTGGGGAGAAGTGGAGACTGAAGAAGGATTGTCGAGTTCAGTGCACATTTTAAACAGTTCACCCATGTTGTTAGTGGCCCCAGAGTTGCAGGTTTGGATATTGGCCACCTTTTACGTGTGGGTGTGGGGTTAGTGGAGGGGAAGATGAAGGATGAATTGATTGCCATTAGTCTAAGGGGGAATAACTACAACCTACTGGAGAACTGATCCAATCATGTGAGAAGCAAATTGGAAATGAGGGTTCTTATTCAGTGGGAGATGAGGAATGAGTAGATTTGACATATGCTGAATAGGTTCAACCTGGGTCCTGTAGCAGTGGAGTTCAAGTTTATAAATT
Source organism: Ambystoma mexicanum (assembly GCF_040938575.1). Lineage (NCBI taxonomy): Eukaryota > Metazoa > Chordata > Amphibia > Caudata > Ambystomatidae > Ambystoma > Ambystoma mexicanum. The sequence continues at coordinate 363,840,188 of NC_090926.1, read as the reverse complement.
GAAGTCAACCCCACTTTTATGAGGGATAGATTGAAGAAGTTATGTGGAAATCAGATACATGTGGGTGTGCGGATCAGGGGGTGGGATGTTAGGAGCGGGGAAGATGATAACCTCAGTTTTAGAAGTTTACACATTAGCAGACAGAGTACTATCCAGGGAAAGTTGGAGGAAGACATTGGTGAAGTAGGAGGATATGCTGATTTGGGTATCATCCACAATACAATAAAGTGGTAAGAGTAAACGGAGGAGGAGATTCTTTTTCAAATGAGGATTAGCGCAGTGTCATGGAAAGTGAGAAAGCCTTGAGGGATTCCCACTTAACAAGGATTGTCAGATAAGATGTAAGAATTCCATAAGATGGGGATGGGTTAGGAGGGTAGGGAGCTACTAAGTTGTCCATCTGATGCCAGTGACCTATAGATCAAGATGAGGCAGTGAATGAAGGAGACAGGGATGCCTGACAATTTCAAATTATTCAGCAAAATCAATGGCAGATAGGGATGGAGGAGAATTTACCATGGTGTGCAGTGGGGCGTTAGAGACATATACATGTGCTATTTCCATGGAGTGTTTAATGCATAATCCTAACTGTAGGGGGTCAGAGGTTGCATATTATATGTTTAAATACCCCACACTCATAAACTTTAGAGTAGTGAGGCAGGGGGCAACAGGCCAATGGCTGAATGGGATTCTGGGTTTACCAGATGTTTTGTTTAACAAACATAGGAATGTGGGATATATTGACCCACTCAACGGCATTGCCCCACATCAATAAGCTGCATTTGTGCAATAAACAGCAACCTGGACGTGCTGGCTCCTGTGCGCACCAGGACCTCAAAAATGCGTTTTGGCAGCAACAATAAAAATGGCTGCACCATCCTGCCTAGCACACTTCAGGCAAAATGGAACAAGGGTACACCCTGACAAAGTATGCCAGTGTGTTCTGAAACCTATCAATGGAATCAAGCGAAAAAGAAGCATTGCTTTGCTGCAGTTGCAAAAATCCCCTTCAAAATGAAACATGTTTACCCTTTAAAAATGCTGTTTTGATGCTAATTCCATCTGTTCATCCTGAAACCACTGTGATTCAAAAGGCCCTGTCATGTCCAGGATATTTCACTGTGCTTTACCAAAAACCAGTCATAATTCCTGAGTGACAGGCACCAGTCAAACCAACTTTGAAAGAAATTAATAAGCAACGTCATTTCACTCGCATGGGAACAAACATTTATTTCTTGCCAAATGTATCCAGGCTCAGCAGTTCAAAGAGACTTTAACTCTCTGAGCCAGGTCAAGTGTAAATGTTTCTATGCTTTAGATACAACTCCTACATTCAAGGAAATTACTATAGCTGCAAAGACAGTATGGGCAATCTGAGGCAGCTGCAAAACCGAATTTAAAGAAAGAAAAGATAGCAGATTTTAACACATGTGGAAAAATGGGCTTTGCTGACTGTAAGAAAAATGGTTGGTTTAAAACTTAACTGTTGAATAAAAGCCTGCTTACTTAGCAATGCAAAGGGGCTGTGTTGCTGGTAGAAATAAATACATACGCTATTTTTATTCCTTAGGTTTGTTTAAATTCAGGACCAAAAATCAGGAAATGAAGATTTTGAACAAACTGTACTGAATTTGCAAGCTAAAAAGAAATATGCTATTCCAGATGGCAGGCTGAAACTTCCCCCCAAGGAGAAGGGGACTATCATAAAAACTCTCAGCAGATACTGACAAACCCCTGATAATTACAGAGTTCAACAGACTTAGGTCACTGCTGGGACCCAAACATTGGAGCTCCCAGGGGAGGAAGCATGGGGTGTGAAGAGGGTCATATAACTCCAGTCAAGGGAGAAACTCCCAGCCTGCTAAAGGAAGTGACAGTTGGTTACAGCTGAAAAAGAAAAAAAAATGGTGCAGTGACAGACAATGGACTGCCTTTTGGTTCCAAAGACTATTTTATAAAGAAACTTTAAAGACGTTTTAACTCTGCAGTAAGAATTAGGAAAAATGTAAAAGTATGCAATTTTAAATCTAAATTTATGTGCTTTCTTTTAAGACTTGGTAGGACTCATTGCCACATGGGGAACAGAAGTTACAAAATATGACAGATTCCAAGGAAAGTATTAATGTTGCAAACATAACATTTGGTACATACATTTCTGGGGATATTCACATCTGTGTATAAAGTTGTGCAATTTTAGGACAAATCTTTCATGTTTAAAATTACCAAAATGTAACAGAAGGGCGAAACAAGGTCCCACAGACTTGAGGATTGGACTGATATGTGCTGCACATAATATCTAACTTGTGTGTATAATTTGTCAAGAGATTGCAATTGTAGAAATGTATGTTTTTGGCAAAACCAGATTTTCAGTAAAGTAAATGTGGGAGTTTCTGGACATTGTAAACCTCAGCTCATAAGACATAATTCCCTTAGAAATCCAACCAGTTGAGAGCAAGCCGGAGACTAGTACCCCAGTCCAATCCAAGTAGTTTAGGGGCGTGCGTAGTTAACCCTGCCCAGCCTCTACCTTGATGATATCATTTTACATTATAAGTAAGGGTCCCTGACACACACCCACACACACTCTTCCTGATTTTCCTGCGCCAGTGTCCTGTTCCTATTTCATCTATCCATACTCCAGATCCCAACTACAAGGCCAAGCATTGCTGATCCTGCTCCAGCGGTGTCACACTCACCTGGCCTCCACGGGGGCATCGCACAAAGCTGCACGAATGATGTCTGTACTAGCGTTACACAGGGCTGAGTGATGAGGCTTGCACGCAACTTCTCCCTCACTGTCACTTCCCAGGAAGCGTTTGCCTAAAATGGCAAAAAAAAGATATTAGCCAGCCATGAGGAGGGGGTTTGGTTCCCACCTCCCGTAACCTCCTAATGTCCCCTTTCTGCTTCAGCCTCACCTTGGGTTTTTTAATGGTGGACTCGCCGTCCTGCGATCTCTAGCAGGGGCGCAATATGTTCAGTCTTTCCCTGGATCGAGTTCCTTCACTGATACTGCAGGGGCTGTAGAGAGTCTTGAATAGCTTGACTCAGAAAGTAAATCTCTATGCCAATAGATGCTTGGTATAGTTGCTTAATGTCTTTATTGCCCAAGTTTTGACTTTTGTCTCTCTTTTCTTTCAGGCGCGGCCTTGGGCGGTTTTCAGATGAAGATTTGGCTCTTCCTATAACGTTGAGCAGATATCCTGCGGGTGACTAGAGCACGAGTGTGTGGCACTAAATGTCTTTAATAATGGCGACTAACCTGCTGTTTTCTTACCTTTTTCTGCAATGCAGATGCAGCGTGGCTCCGGAGCGGTGACCGGACGGACCACCTCAAAGAAACTCCAGAAGAAAGCCGTCTCCAGGTGAGTATTGGCTATTCTTGCAGATGCTTTGTTTTCTGCAGGTGCGATGATCTGGAGAGCAGCTGAAGGCGCGGCCTTTCGGATTGGGGTGCTTCAGGTAAGGCCTCAGTAGCTGTACTAATTCCTGTTCCTTTCTTTCTCTTCTTCTCAGGTGCTGATGGATCGTGATTCCAGGACAGGTTTGGCTGTTGAAGTTCGGGTACTGGAGCTAAGCAGACACGGTGAGCGTTACGCTGCAGGAGTGCAGAATAACGCAAAGCGTGTTCTGTCTTAGGGTGTGGCTTAAATAGCCTTGCAAGTAGTTTTAGGTAAAATAGTCCCTCCAGCCTCATCCTGCAATCTCAGGTAAAGTAGTCCCTCAGCCACACCCAGGGTAAGCTGGAGCTCAGCCCATTAGGCTGGGCTGTATTTAGTCCCATGCAGTTTATCACCAGATGGAACATTATGAGCCTGGTGCCAGCGGTGCCAGGACTGAGTACAGGAAGTCCTAAGACAACCCTTTGGGGCTTTATGAGCCCTTATGGGTGCCAGTGACTGGGGTAGGCCCGCCAGCTCCAGATGTTTGGGAGCATGCATCATGACAGCACTCCCACCCAAAACCTCCCTAATGGTGGGTTCTCCCATTGGTCCAGGTTTGCTCAGATGATTATGATGTAATCTTTTTAACAACCGTGGAGTGTGATCACTAGGTTCCCATGATCTTTCTTGTGGCCCATATCCTTTCCAGTCTATCAAATAAAATAGCTTTGATTTGATGATTTTTGAGTCCAGAATATCTTTAACTTCGAATTCAGGTTCCCTGTCGACCATGATTGGTTTTGGTGGTTTCAGTACTCGGGTCCCAGGTTGCACTGGTTTCAAAAGCGAGACGTGAAACACGGGATGAATCCGCATCTGTGGAGGTAAATCCAATTTTACTGCTACCGGATTAATGATGGCCTTTATGGTGTACGGACCCAAATATCTGGGATTGAAGGTATGGGTTCCTTTCACTGGTATGTGTTTCGAGGCCAGCCAGACTTCATCCCCAACTTGATACTTTGGGGCTTCACGTCTATGTACGTCTGCCGATTTCTTGTATCTTTCCTTAGCTTGCCTCAGATGGTCGGTCGCCTGTTTAAAGGCTTGAGTCATGGTATTGTGCAAATTGCTGACAGCTGGCATTTCCAGAAGTTGAGATGGGTCAAGATTGGAGGTTTGTGGATGCATCCCATATATTGTATAGAAAGGAATCTGCCCAGTGCTGGAGTGTAAGGAATTGTTATAGGCATACTCAGTTATCCATAAAACATCTTTCCAACTGCTTTCTGTTTGGTGTAACATACATTATAGGTATTGCTCCAAAGTCTGGTTGGTCCTCTCGGTCTGATCATCGGTTTGTGGATGGTGACTGGTGGAAAGTCTTATATTGATTTGAGCTAACTGGCAACATTTTTTCCAGAAACGTGAGATAAATTGACTGCCACAGTCTGAAATCAGGATTGAAGGAAATCCCTGTATTCGGACTATCTGTGCAAGGAATTCCTTGGCCAGGATTGAAGCTGAGGGTAAGCCTTTTAGTGGAATGAAATGGGCCATTATGGAAAACAAGTCCACTACGACTAAAATGGTGTTGAATCCCGTGCAAGGAGGGAGATCAGTGATCTTTTGGGCCTTGTTTTGTGCAGTGCACAAACTCCACATGATAGTACAAACTGCTTGATGTCCTTATGCCATGTTGGCCACCAAAAGTGGTGCTTGACCTTTTTCTTCGGTTTTAGCAATTCCAGGATGACCTTCTGCCAGTGATTTGTGGTAATTTGAGATGACCTTTTCGTGAAGTTCCTTGCTGGGTAGATAGAGACGTCCCTGAAAATATGGCAAATGGTTTGAGACTGAGTGGTGTGTACTTTTGGTTGGCCAATCCTGCAAAGTGTTGGTATCAATGAGATGCGCAATTTCCTCGTGAATGTCATCTAATGTTAGAGACGTTGTAATTCCTAGGATTCTTCCTCCAGGGATGATGGGTACTAGGTCTGGATTTGTATATGCATCATCTACCCCTATATAGGACAGGGCATCCGCCTTTCCGTTTCGACGACCAGGCCGGTAAGTAATTACAAAATCGAATTCAGCAAAAATAACACCCATCGGAGTTGGCGAGATGATTGTGCTTTCGCCATCTTTAGGTATTGTAGATTGCAATGATCTGTGATTATCGTGATGGTGTGCCTTGCTCCTAAAAGATAATGCTGCCAAGCTTTGAAAGCCGCCTTGATGGCTAAAAGTTTCTTTTCCGTTATGGCGTAATTAAGTTCTGGTGCCATGAATTTCCATGACCAAAAGGCCACAGGGTAAAGTTGACCCGTTTCAGGATCTCTTTGCGACAGTACCGCTTCCATTGCCAAGCTGGAAGCGTCGGTCTCAACCACGTACGGAAGATCTGGATGAGGGTGTTTCAGGATTGGAGCTGAGATGAATTTTTGTTTTAAGTTCTGGAAAGCTTTTTCCACCTCTTCTGACCATTGAAAACGTTTATTCTTTCGCAGTAAAGAGGTGCTGGGGTGCACAAGTTGGGAAAAGCCTGGAATAAAGCGACGATAGAAATTTGCGAATCCAAGCATACTCTGAACTCCTTTGATTGAGGTTGGAGAAGACCAGTTGAGGATGGCATCAACCTTTCACGAATCCATACGTACACCACGAGGGGTTAGGACAAATCCAAAGAACTCAACCTCAGTAACATGGAAGAAGCATTTTTCTAATTTAGCATATAATTTGTGTAGCCGAAGTTTGTCCAGAACAGCACGGACGTGTTTCACATGTTCTTGTTCAGAAGAGGAGTATACCAGAATATCGTCGATGTATACTACGACACAGACATCGATCAACTCTCGCAGGACGTCATTCATGAAATACTGAAACACAGGCCGAAGGGCATTACTTAACCCGTATGTGGTATTTGGTAACCCGTATTCCTTAATTCGTACAAGGTGGTACGCCCCTCGGAGGTCTATCTTGGTATACATTTGCTCATCTTTAACTTGATCCTATAGTTCAGGAATCAAAGGCAAGTGGTAACGATTTTTAACGGTGACTTGGTTCAATGCATGGTAGTCGATACAAGTCCTAAGGTCTCCTTCCTTTTTAGGCATGAAGAATAAGGATGAGGCCACCGGGGACTTGGATGACCGGATAAAACCGTTTGCCAGGTATTGGTCTAGATACTTTTTTAAATGTAGATTTTCAGGCTCAGTGAGCGCATAGATTTGTCCACATGGAATCTGTGTGCCTGGTATAAGGTTGATCTGGCATTTGTATGGTCTATGGGGGGAAGAGTGTTGGCTTGATCCTTCTGGAAGACATCCTTATAGTCTTGGTATACCTGGTGTAGCGGATTTGTTAGACTCATGATCGTTGCCACTTCTTTGGCCAAAGGTTCTTCTGCTTGATAGCAAGTATGAGCAGACTCGACTGAGAAGGTCAGCTTCTCAGCACGCCAGTCGATGCAAGGATTGTGTGATTCTAGCCATGGCATTCCCAGAATTATTTGGAATTGTGGATCCTTGATTAAATCGAACACAATGGCTTCCCGATGCCCATCTTGTCACAAAAGCATCATCTCTGTCGTTTAATGTGTTACCGGTCCCGAGGAAATCTCTGTTCCATCGACAGTGGTGACTAAGTCAGTTGTTGCCTTCTCGCAAAGAGGAAGATTCATCCTTGTAGCCAATTCTTGATCCAAATAGTTACCAATGGCTGCGCTGTCGATATATGCTCTGACTGCATGCATTCAAGACGGCTGTTGGTGACTTATGAGAATCATTGGCAAGGCTAGGTGCGAGGTCTGGGAGTTCTTCTTTTCACTCGGCAAACAGACCTTTACGCTTGTTGGGCAGGGAAATGGCTCTGCCTCAACCTTACCAACAACCCCTACTGCTTTCATGGGTGGTTTTGCTGGGCACTCTCGGAGGAAGTGGCTGGCTGTTCCACAATACAAGCACAACTGTTGCTGCCTCCTCTTGTCTCTTTCAGCCTTGGATAGCGGCTCTCGCACCCCTTCCAATCTGCATGGGTTCGGACACGTCAGTAGTTTTGGAAGCATTTTCCATTGGACGCACAATACCCGAGTGTCCATTCTAGCTCAATCAGCCTTATGGTTCTGCAGTCTATGATCAAGCTGGACCACAAAGTCTATGTATTCAGCACAGTCTCTAAGTGGATTGACCACTTGAGCTTAAACGTCTTTTAACTAGTCTCTCAAACCACAGTGAAACAGCGTTGTTCTTTTGTCGTCTGGCCAACTGTTTTCACTACCAATCTATTGAAGGTTGCGATGTACATTAACAGATCTTGGTTCCCTTGACACAGAGACAGGAGTTCATTATCTAATGCCTGACCTTGGGAGTGCCGGGCAAACAACTTCCCCATGTCCAGTTGGAACCTCTGGAAGTCTCGCAAAATGAGATCATCCCGATTGACTAGTGGTACTGACCAGTCTGCAGCATTGCCACTGAGATATGCAAGCACAAAGGCCACCTTTGATTGGTCATTTGGGAAGGCCCCCGGCCTGCATAAGAAATGTAGACAGCACTGATTTATAAAAACCGTGTACTTTTTTTGGGTCTCCTGCAAAGCGTTCTGGGGGTGCCAAAGGTATGGCTCCTGGAAGGACAACCTGTACTGGATTGCTTGATGAAGCTGGGACCGTTGACCCCAATCCCGGTAGTGGTGTTTGCCCCACCTGCGATTGAAGCAGTTGTCTGGCGAGGTCGTCTGTACGATCCTTGGCTACAATCAGTTCTCTCCTTAAGGCATTGGTTTCTTGCCTAGCTGAATGCACCTCGGCCCTGAGTTCCCCCAAAAGCTCCGCTAACTGGTCAGTCTCTGAATTTCCATGACACCCAGGTGGTGGATTTATGGAAGGCTTTGCATTCTGTCATGCTCACCTGGTCTCCACGGGGGCGTCGCATGAAGGTGCATGAATGATGTCTGTACTGGCGTTACACGGGGCTGAGTGATGAGGCTTGCACGCAACTTCTCCCTCACTGTCACTTCCCAGGAAGCGTTTGCCTAAAATGGCGAAATAAGATATTAGCCAGCCATGAGGAGTGGGTTTGGTTCCCACCTCCTGTAACCTCCTAATGCCCCCTCTCTGCTTGAGCCTCACCTTGGATTTTTTAATGGTGGACTCTCCGTCCTGCGATCTCTAGCAGGGGCGCAATATATTCAGTCTTTCCCTGGATCGAGTTCCTTCACTGATCCTGCGGGGGCTGTAGCGGAGTCTTGAATAGCTTGACTCATCAGGTAAGTCTCTAAGCCAATAGATGCTTGGTATAGTTGCTTAATGTCTTTATTGCCCAAGTTTTGACTTTTGTTTCTCTTTTCTTTCAGGCACGGCCTTGGGAGGTGTTCAGATGAAGATTTGCCTCTTCCTATAACGCTGAGCAGATATCCTGCGGGTGAGTATAGCACAAGTGCGTGATGCTAAATGTCCTTTTTACCCAAGTTTTGACTTTTGTTTCTCTTTACTTTCAGGCATGGCCTTGGGCAGTTTTCAGATGAAGGTTTGCCTCTTCCTACAACGCTGAGCAAAGATCCTGCGAGTGAGTATAGCGCAAGTGTGTGGCGCTAAATGTCTTTAATAATGGTTCTTTTCCATGCGCGACTAACCTGCTGTTTTCTTTCCTTTTTCTGCAATACAGATGCTGCGTGGCTGCGGAGCGGCGACCGGACAGACCGCCTCAAAGAAACCTCAGAAGAAAGCAGTCTCCGGGAGAGTATTGGCTATTCTTGCAGATGCTTTCTTTTCTGCAGGTGCGATGATCCGGAGAGCAGCTGAAGGCGCGGCCTTTCGGATGGAGTGCTTCAGGTAAGGCCTCAGTAGCTGTACTAATTCCTGTGCCTTTCTTTCTCTTCTTCTCAGGTGCTGATGGATCATGATTCCAGAAAAGTCGTGGCAGTTGAAGTTCGGGCACTGAGCTAAGCAGACACGGTGAGCGTTACACTGCAGGAGTGCAGAATAACGCAAAGCGTGTTCTGTCTGTAGGGTGTGGTTTAAATTGCCTTTCAAGTAGTTCCAGGTAAAATAGTCCCTCCACCCTCATCCTGCAATCTCAGGTAAAGTAGTCCCTCAGCCACTCCCAGGGTAGGCTGGATGGCTCAGCCCACTAGGCTGGGCTGTATGTAGTCCCATGCAGTTTATCACCAGATGGAATATTATGAGCTTGGCGCCAACGGCGCCAGGACTGAGTCAAGGAAGTCCTAAGATATCCCTTTTGGGCTTTATAAGCCCTTATGGGTGCCAGTAACTGGGTTAGGCCCGCCAGCTCCAGATGTTTGGGAGCATGCACCATGACACAAGGCCTACATATCAAAAACCCACTAATTTCCCAGTAACAAGGGGAAAACTGTGGTACTTTTGGCATCCTGATCCAGATCGGCTTGCCACCACTCACTGCATACTGCTGCCATCCTGCTACCCTGATGACCCATATTATCCAGTAACCAGAATTGCCAGTCCAGAAGTGCTGCCCGGTAACCAGTTCATGCCCAGCTGATCCTGTCACGCTGATTTTGTCTGGCTGCCCTTTGTTTGACCAAATCTGTGTGGTGACCAGAGCGCTGACTGTGCAAAATCCAAAAACTAAAAAGTGGACTGTGAGTATTAATAGAAAACCATAGAAATCCGTAGTATACTTTGCCTTGCTTTGTTCCATCCCAATCTCTAAGTCATCCTAGCCTAACCCAGATCACTTTTAATATTGTCAAAATCATTCTTGCCACCCTGCTTTGATTTCTTGAGCTAGCCCCATCTCTGTGGTAATTCTGCCTTGTGTAAATCCTAAACTATCAATTCTATTTCGAGTGATCAGACTGGTTTCGCCAGGGCGGGCACTGGGGAACTAGGGTTGAATGTACGAATCAACACTGGAGCTTAGTGTGTTCCTCTTTGGTATCCTAGCCTGAATGCTCTAGTGTAGAGAAAAACTATTCTGGTCTAAACTGATTTCCTTTCCTTTTTCACCACTCTATTTTCCTAAAAACAAACCTCACTCTATCTATCATAACTCACTCAATTTACCAGCTAGAGACCTAATTTCACTTCCATATTGTACCTAGGATCTATAGCTAATATTTCACCCATTTTTTATTAAAAACTGTTTTGGTAATTTCAGGCGGGAATTGAAAAAGTTTGCTCATTTCCAATGTGTCATTTGCTGCAAACATGATTTAAAATCTGCCATTTATTTTCAAACTGTATGCTCTTGCTAATCCATTACCTGTGATCATTGGTATATTGGCAGTGTTGCTCTAGTAAGGATAATATTCGTTTTGAGGTTTGAGGTTTTTACACACGTTCATTCATTTATTCATCTATTTCCGAGTGTCATTTTTAGCATTGCCAGGGTTTAAAATTCGTTTTTCTCTCTTGTTTGGGGAGGGAAGGTCTGATTTCAGTTCTGTTTCTTGTCTGTCATTCCTAATTACCTGCTGATTCTGTTTATCCATTTAGAATTGATTATTTGTGGATTGAGGGAACATTGCTGTGGGAAATTCTAACTCAAGTGCTATCTTACCTAAAATCAAAAAGTGCTCCTTTTCCCTGGTGTTTTGTAGATGTGTCAATAGAAGGTTAACTAAGTGCATTGCCTACATTCCTATTGTTCTTATCACCCCATTGGTGATTGCTGCCCCATATTAAAAACTGTATGATTTCTTTTGAATTTTAAAATAAATAAATACATATTATATTTTATCAGCCAGCCAGGTTCATGGTCCATTGTGACCCGGGTTATTTGAAAAGGGGGTGTGATATGAGTGGTGTATCATCTCAATATTGAATCTAATCTAAAACATAAGCATTTCAATTGCGCACTGCATACTGAGCAGAGACTAAGGTGTGCGTCGCATGACTGAAATCCTTAACAGGAAGGTTGCTAATCTGAGTGGTGCTGAGAATGTGGAAAAGGGAAATAGTAGTTGAGGGGTGTGAAGGTATTAGCTGTTTGAGGACCTTGAGAGTTATTTTGAGGACAATAGGTGTTTTCTACTTGAAAAAGTGGTGTCAGTTCCTCTGGGACTATGAAAGGGGATAGAAGAGATAGCTGGGATGCTGAGAGGTGAATAGAAGGAGAGCAGGAGGGAAGGGGAATAAATCAGAGACATGTCTGTGTATCTTTGATGTTAGTGATTTTGGGAGAGAGGTAAGTAAAAACTCATCTGCAGAGAGAGGTGGAATGAGATGCAGCACTGATAAGGTTTATCACAGAGTGAAGGGTTGAATAATCCAGAGTATAGTAGAGATTTCTGGTAAGTGTAAAGCAGTGAGACACAGGGACTTGTTGGATCAGAGGGGTTATCCATAGATGGGTGTGAGGGTACGATGGAGTCGAGGGGTGAGCAGCACACTGGTGTTCGAATGTCTTAGGTAGTTATCTGCTGAAATAAGGAAAAACCTTCTCATTGGGGTTGGTTTGTGAGGGCCAACAGAATGAAGACACTTTGAATACCTTCCGAAAAGGGGGAAGGGAGTTAGGTGAGTACTTGCATTTGATGATGTGTAGAGGCATAAAGGGCACAGTGATGAAAAGTAAAGGGGAAAGTGGTCAGAGTGAGATGGGTCTATGGAAGGGGCTGAGTACATGAGGGATGATGACATAAAAGTCACAGGAGTTGATATTGAGGTTATATTAAGTTTTGTTTATGGAAATGTATAGCGTGCACATTCACCAAAGGCATCTTGGAACGAGGACAGCAGGGGAGAGCGAATTCAGAAAAGTACTGTCTTGAGAGAGCATCCAAAAACCAGATGGTTCTCAGTACCCTTAAGGGCCAGTGGTAGCTTGTTCCACAATTTACTAGCTGCCACCAAGAAAGCACAACTGCCAGTTCTAACACGCCAGATGCTTGGAATAAGTAAATGATGAGCACTGCTGGAGTGTAACGTCCAATAAGGGATATAGTGTAGAAATGTGTCCTGTAGATAGTGTGTGCCATGTTTGTAATAGGTGCAGTGGACTAGACAGAGAGATTTGAATTCAATCTGTTTGAACACTGGGAGCCAATGCAGAGCCCTTAGCACCGGGCTGATATGTACACCATAGGGAGTCACCGTGGCTACCTGGGCAGCCATATTCTGCAAAAGCTGAAGCCGGTGTATCAGACCCAAAGGTTGAGTTGGATAAAAAGAATTACAGTAGTCGATCCGACTGTTTATGAGAAAAGCCACTACCAGAGGATACAGATGCTCTGGAAGGAAAGGCAGTATCTTGAGGAGTGTTCTCAGAATGGAGAGACCTGTTTTACAAACTGCACTGAACTTTGAGGCCATAGAGAGTGAAGCAGAGAAAATAACTCCCAGGTTCTTAACCTCCTTCACAGGGTCAGGAAAGAAACTAATTGATAAAGGTCAAAAGGAAGGAGACCAAGATATAGGATTAGCTGACGAGCCCACCACCGGAATCTCTGTCGTGTCCCCATTAAGTTTCAACCAATTCCGGTCCATCCAGCCCTTCACTTTTTCCAGGCAAGTGCACAGACCTGAGGACTCCCCATCCCGGTCACGATCAAACCGGAACAGGATCTGGGTGTCATCATCATACAAATAGCACCAGAATCTGTGAGAGCGGATCAGCCTCAGTAATGGCTGAACATAGATGTTAAACAAGATTGGGGACAAAGCTGAGCCCTGCGGAAACACCGCAAGAACGTGAATAAGATGGAGTATGAAAAGAAGAAAGAGAGAGAGATTGGCCCCTCTTATTCAGGAAGAATTAAAAACCAGGTCAGGCCAGGACCAGAGATGCCAGCTGCTGTGAGGCGGGACTGGAGAATGGAATGGTCAACAGTGTCAAATGTCGCTGACAGATCCAGTAATATTAAAGCTCCTACCCTGACCCTGATCAGCCAACATGGCTCGGTCATCAAGAAGGGAGACAAGGACACTGTATGTCCCACGTCCCCGATGAAAGCCTGACTGAAACGGATTAAAAAAAGATGTTTCAAGGAAGGAAGAAAGAAGAGGTGCGATCAGCGATTCAAGCAGCTTCAGAGAGAAAGGTAGAAGGGCGATCTGTGGGTAGTTAGCAAGAACCAAAGGATCCAGTGTGGGTTTTTTTCAGAAGAGGAATCAATGTAGCTTGTCTCACTTCTACTGGATCATGCAAGTCAGCCAGGAAAAATGTACTTCTTTGGTAACCCAAGGAATGATGGAAGGCATAAGTTCCTTGATTACCGTTAACAGCACTGGATCAGGGGGAGATGAGAACTTAAGATGGTTCAATGCATAGAGAACATTTTCCGGAGAGTATTATGTAAGGGGGGCCCAGGTTGTGCAGAGAGGCCAGGTAGTGGTCTGAAAGGTTGGAATTGAATGTAAGACAATAGTTGCTAGAGGAATTCTGTAGGATAAAGGCTTACATCCTGCATATTATAGAAGTCTCTACCAGAGGGGGGTATAGAGTAAAGGAGAAGTGTGAGGGCAGATAGTAAAGAGTTGCTTATACCCAGTCGGAGAAATACATAAGGAGAATTGTGAGATGGCTCTGTGGGCAAAGATGAATGACAATGCGCTTGAAGGCTTATGTCAGAGGGGTAAATGACTGTGGATGAGGTAACCCTGTTGTTAGAAAGCCACCGCTCTACCATTTTGGGCCAATCGAGGAGAGTGTGATAAAGTTGAAGAGCTTATGTGGAGGGCAGCAGGATGCCATGCTATCAGGGTTTATCCAGGTTTGATCACATTAATGCACAGTAGAGGTGAGTCTGAGTCAAAGAGGTGAGTGTGGAATGATGTTTAGTTGAAGACGGATTGGGAATTCCAGCACCTGAGGTTTATAGAAGGATGGAAAAGGGGGCTGTGGGGAATGTGTTTCATGTGGGTGGAGAGAAGCGCAGATGTGGTTGGATAGGTGCGATGCCAATGGCCTGAATTCCTTCTGTGAAGTGTTGAAATTATGGGATAAGGGGATACGAGAGGCCAAACTGGTCGAAAGATATGAACGAATCGTCATGGAGGCACATGATGAAGGAGAGAAAAAGAGAAAGAGAGAGATATCACAGTACAGTGATGGAGAGGATGCACATTATGAGTGCAGGGGAGATGGCTTAGCACATAAAGTACTCAACTCAGACAAGGGGCCAGCTTGCAGTTCACAAGTTCAGTTGTCCATGGAGTCCACTCCACTAATCCTTCAAAGGTCAATGCATTGAGCAGTTTTATATTTGTGTTAATAATGGTTACCAATCCTAGAAGTTGGAGTAATTAGTCAAATATGACCATATGAAAAGGAACATGTATTATTATTATTATTATTATTATTATTATTATTATTATTATTGACATTATTGACATTGTTTGCTGTTTGCTGTGTATGTGTTTGTGCGCCCTGATGCCTGTGGGCTTCGGCACCAAATAAATAAATATATAAATAAATAAATAAATAATAAATACAATTGCAACATTGACAGTCTTAAAAGGTTAAAAGATATTGTCCTTGTGCATCTCACATACATATTGATTGTGGTGGTGTTCAGAGGAAGCCCCAATGTGGAAAGAGCCCACCTTCCCTCTGTCTAGAGCGGCCCCTGGGAGCCCTGGACGATATGGAACCAATAAGAAGGAAAGCAATTTACAATATTTCAAAAAAATGAACGTTTTAAAAATGAAAAACGAATCCTCATTGTGAAACGGTGCTAACATGTCAACACTAGTTCTCTGTGTAGACGTTGTAGAATGACCGCCAACGTGCGTTTGCAGACAATGCATCCGTGAGCAGACAACATACATTCTTCGCATTACAGCATGTTTCCTTGAGGGGCTCAGCCTCACTGGAAATGCTGTATGATAACAGCAGCCTAGTGCCTCTGAATGCAGATGTCATACATGACGACGTGCTCCATGCCACTTGGGAAATGCTTATTCCAGTCCTGTTGTTTTTCTTTGCAGTCTCGAACTTGAAGTTTTGTTTTCCTTCCCATTGCATAAGTCCCAGAGTGAGAAGAAAGCCGTGTCTGGATGAGCTGCTCTCGCCAGTCACGGGGCATGATGGCATGTTAATGGAAGGGCAGAGGTTTTGTTAAGAGTCAGTCCCATTTCAGGTTGTGCACGTCAGCCTTTTTTTTTTTAACAATGTCTGTGGGAATGTTTCCTAATTTGTTTATACGACAATCGTCTGCTCTAAATGTGTGTTTTGTTGGATCCTCAATAGGTGCAATTACTTCACATTTGAATATTTAATTGATGATGTGCTAAATGCTGATTTAGCCCTGCATTGATTAAAACCTGTAGCCTGGCGGCGGCACAGTCATCCCTTTAGGCAATGATGACCTCATTGAGCCTAACGAACGACTGCCTCTCTGAACTCGTGAATCCAACCGAACGAATCACGTAACTGGCATCCAGTAGACTTTTGAGACCTCGTGGGTTTTGGTAGAAGCCCAAAATGAAGCTCGACCGTGTGTGCGACTTTGGCAAGCAGGTCAGAGTTTGGTGGGAGAATTAGAACTGCCCAACATCTCTCACAGATTTGGCAAGCCAATCAACACCCTAGAATGTCTAGTGAGGTTTGGTGGCAATTTAAAAAAAACGGAGTCCAATATATGGCTACTAGAGGGAAGAACTTGGAGAGAGCATGCAAGCTTTTGCCGTTATGAGTGTGGGCATTTCTGAGCCCTTTTCACATTTCATTCCCTGTTTGTGGCAGTTTTTGAACTGTGCCTGTTTTGCGAAGTTTGACGCTAAGAATTTTTTTATCTCAACTAGTATTTTGTCTCTTCCCAAACCTGTGCAACTTGCATTTTGTATCATTCTCTGCAAAAAAGTTGCTACACTGATTACCAATTCGTTTTTTTTTAAAATTTCAAACAATTCTATGATTCGATTAATTTCTTCATGAGAAGTACTGTATCTTGTCCTATCACAAAAGGTTTGAAGCCTAGGTTACAGGAGTTGGATGCAATCTGCTGCCTGCCCTCAAACAATTGTGGGATTCTTTTAACTAACCACTGTCATGAATAGGGAGCAACAGATCACTCCAACAGGTCGTAGTAGACTTGTCATTTGTATGTTCCCAACACGCTGTAGGTTGAACATCCTCGGGGACCGAAGTCCAGGAATGGGAAATTCATTAGAGGAGTTTAGAATGTGTGTGTGTATTTTATCCAAAGCGCACATTGTGTAGGGGTGGCCATGTCCCTACTAGATACCCATATTGAGCTGCCAGGTGGATAGGTGTTTTGACGTTGGTGACAGAGAGTGTGAGAATAGTAGAATTCATTATGTCTCCAGCAAGAACACATTTTTGTTGTGGGTGATAGCTGTATTCTAATGGCCGAGGTGTTGTTCAATGTGGTGTTGAGAATGGAGTATGGTTTCAGATGTGTGGTGGTGCGTGGCCTTGCTATCGGCTATCTTCCATAAGTATGGAGTGAGATACGGACCTGTCTGCTTTTGCTGGCTTCTTGGTTTCATAGATGCAACATGGGTTCTCTCCTTTGTTCCACTGGCAATTGTTAGATTATTTTTACCGTCATTCGGTAAGTGCATGGCAGTTCATTGATGCCTGGCCTTACCTGAAGTGAATGACTGACTCAGGGTGCAAGCAGGAATACCCATGTCTTGAGGGCCCTCCGGAATGCCAAGTGGTCCTCAATGCATTGGATGCTAGGCAGCATTGAATTCCAAATTGTGAAGCTTGGATGGAGATGGTGGAACCTCCTATACTGGAGTAAGGATTAAAAACACAGATCTGCCGTGCTGCAACCTAGCACGAACAGGAAAGAAACAGGCTTCACATTGTAAATTCACACATTTCCAGTACACATATCGAACACCCTAAATGAGGCAAATCTGTCACAGGCTGACACTGAGAAAATGCATTCTTGTGAAAATGGCAAGGGAGGAAACAAGGCACGTGAAGGCCACTGCTTTTCTTAAAAATGTGAAATGTGGGTGCCTACCCAATTCAGTCTGTCCCTTCTGCCAGCCTTCTCTTAATCTTTGGTGACTCTGGTTTAGCCAACTCCCTTTCTCAACCTCTAACGCTGGGTTGCCCTATTGGCTTGACCAACAAACGTACATGTCCCACAGCCTCCCTCTATTCGTTCTGACCCTGGGCACACACCAGCATTGTTGCTAGTTCTGGGAAAGGTCAGGGTTAAGCTGATGTCGGGACTGGCGGGATTCCGGGCTAGCTATACGCTTTTGGTTGTAGCCCCTGAGCTTATATCCGGGGCTACAACCAAAAGATCTGGGGCTATAGCCCCCTTATTCCTCCCCACTCCCTGTAGCAACGCCTCTGGCACACACCCAGGCCACTGACAAGAAATGTCACATGTGTGCATTTTATACACAGGGCTCACTGGTATTTACTCCTCTACTCTAATCACAAGAGGATGGCCTATTCCTTGTCAATGTTCTCACTCACCCTCAATTAAATCCTCATTCACTTTATATCCTCCACTGAAGTACATTTGTATAAAAAATAGTTACATCTCCCTCAACTAAATCCAATGTCAATGTTCTACCACTTACCCGACTGCTTTAGCAACCTTCTGCATCTGCCTACAAGAAGGTTCACTTACCCCAACCACACACACCCTTTTATCTATAACAATTTAGTGCAAACTCACGTGGCACATTTTGCCTGAATCCCAAACGAATTTTGGCAATGTTTGTCTTGGCCAATTTATCTGAACTAAAGTGATTTTGAAAGTGATGAAATACATTTGGCCACGCTTACCTGCTACCATTCTGGCGCATGGAACAACTTTACAGAGCCACTTGTGACAGTCGCAGGTAAACACAGGATGGGCTTTTGGCACCGAGAAACACGTGTGTACAGGCGCATCATAAATAATTTATCATAACATTGTAGAAGCCTGAATCAGAGGTAAGCTGGCCCTGTCTGACATAATGTTGACATAAGGCTGTGTTCAAACGTTTGAATCCAGAATTATGATAGCTGTTGCAAAATTCTAATTGCTGATTGGAATTACAGAGAGGTATGCACATAGATATTGTCAAACTGTCAAAGGAGGACATCACACGATATTGCAAGTGATCAAAACAAATATGGAGTACACTTTACAAGGATATGATCTTCTTACGATCCATTGTTGTTACAACATCATTATTGAATATATAATATATGTATAAATACAGTAATCAAACATTCACATATCTTTTAATATTTAAGAACTTCACATTAAATATCATCATAGCTAAAATACACTGGCCCCATTTGCTTTTTGTTTACCTTTTTCCATAAATTCTCACCTTTTTCCTCTTTCAAACAAACCCCCCAAACCATTGTGGCCAGATGATTAGTTTTTCAAATTAGTTCATATTTGGGGTCACATACGTGTAGATTAAGCTTGAAATAACTCTTAGCAAATATCCAGGTGCCTTTCCTGCAATTCAGATGAGGTGTTTTGGAATATGCGGTGAAGCAACGTTCTTCTTTTCCCTTTTAACACTTGACAACTGAAGAGTTTCATTACATAACCTAAGTATTCACTGTTCTTTACGGATCCCATATCCTGCTGCAAGTGCATTTCCACTAGTGCCTGACGTGTGTTCAGCACTGGAAATCTCCCCTGCATCTCTGCTGAGGCTGATCTTGCAGATATCTTTGCAGATATCTTTGCAGATATCTTTGTATATGGCCACCCTGTCCCTTGTCAAAGAAAACAGCATCTTGCATCTAACAGGACCTCACCTGACTGACATGACCCACCCATCAGACACCTTAACTTTATAGAAAATTGCTCACCTATCACTGCTAGGCCTTCAGGTACATGTATTACTCTTCCCAAAAATAACCCCATTTATAAATAACTAGTCCTTTCTCAGTGTTATTTTCTGATTATGATGCAATATGACAATATCTGATCAGGCGTTCTTAACTATATCTGGTCAAACCTCTTAGCTTTGGATCTCCGCCACATGAGGACTTCTGATGTGACAATCTCTATTGAGGTTAGTTGGAGCGCCACCTTCATGACAGCGTCCTCGTGCTTACGAGTGCTTTATTGTTCTTACCAATCAAAACTGGATCTTTCTGCTGTGCACGCCGCCCTAAATCCAGTTACGCTGGCTGGACAGGGAGCTGTAATCCATTACTCAGTGTGAATGCCTCAATGAGTTCATAGTTCAAACAAGTATTGCCAAAGTCAATATGGAATTGGTCTGCAAAATGAAAGTCTGCTGTAGGAAAGAACAACTAAGAAACATGATGAAATGGTGTCATTGGCATTGATATGTGGACAGCATTTCTGTATTCATGACTGAAAAAGTCTACCTGCAGAATTAAATAATTCTGGCCACTTGGCCTTTAGTCAAGCACTTATTTATTTATTTGTTCATTTATTTTATTAAAACAACCTACTCCCAGGTATTGTCTTATTAGGTTGGTCACATTCTGCTAAACCTGATATTAAACGCATAGGTTTTTTATTTTTTTATTTTCCTGTGTGACTTTGTCCATCACTTGAGGGCCAGAAGAATTGTGTCCGTATGGTCCATGTAAAAGTTTACTTTTTAAGGTTGTTTGTATTACCTGCCCATTAAGTACCCCAATTATTAAGCTCTTTAGCATTTAAGCATTTCCTCTATGCTGACGAGTGTGGTACGACATTCTTTGTGACCTATTGTTTTGAATATAGGTTGGCTTTTGACTGGTGTTAACTATAGGCGATCACCACATACAATGATATGTTCTGTTCCAAACTGTTCTTCATATCCAGCCTTAAGGATTTCTGGCCTTCTGAGGCGTATTCAGACTAGCATCAAGTCAGATACCCTGCTTACCTCCTCTGTTAATAAAACTTTACATGTGTCGAAGAATACTGCTTACATAGACATGTGCAAAGTTGAAATCTGCCGGTGCAGAAAGGACGAACCAGAAGACAGGCCATCTTTGTCTATGCCCCAAGACACTTGAACCTCTTGTGCATCAATACCAGACTCACCCTCTAACCTCTATATTTAAGGAAAGAGCTCAAGACCCTCTTCGTCAAAGAATGGCTCCTCCGTAACACCTAGTTTCACATCCTCCACTCCCCACCCGGCACTGGGTCGTCTGCTCCACACTATTTTCTCCACTGGTTTCTTGTATATCCCTTACTACCAAATTGCCCCCCAGCCCCCACTCCCGTGTTTCTCAGCTTTCCTCCATCTATATTCTTACCCCAGTGATTTGCAAAGTGCTCAGTTGCTTCCCAGTGTGAGGGCCATACTCAATAAATACCTTAATAATAATAAAAATAATAAAAGTAATACTTCAAGTGCAGTCTCTTAAGGCTCCTAGTGATACTTTAGTTTGCTCAGCTAGTAGGAGCGGTAGTTGGTGTGAAGTGCATATCCTGTGTTGTAAGTAGCTAGACCTTCTTTGGAGTCTCTAACAATACCAGAAAGATGTCTGTTTTTTGTTGAAAAAATGTGACTATTGTTTTAATTAGAATATTTTTGCAAGAACCAGCTTCACCAGAAACATACACGAGCAGAGATTTCTTAATATTACAATTGCATGTTTTGCTCTCATGTTGGAATCCATTTTAAAATTCTTCTGTGACCTCCAGGTAAATGCTGAGTTGTTCATCATTTCATTCCAATATGAACACTGGTAACTCGTTTTCAGATTGATTGGATTGTATCATGTTTTTTTCTACTTCAGTCATCTTCGAGTGGTTCTTGGCTAACTGCAAACGTTGGTTGACTCTCTTCAGAAGCTTGTTTAACAATTTATTTTTCTAAATTTTGTTGATGACACTCATCTAACAGTTCTTCATACAGTGAGGCTGCTTTCAGTTGCTTCAAAAGAGCTTGAAAGGTATCAAGGTAACGTAATAATAATTATTTTCTGCAAGGTTTGTTTTACTGTAGTAGTACAATATGTGGTGGACTGTAGATTTGAAGGCTAGTTTTACATTGTTGATTAGAATGGGTTTTGAAAGCCTAGATTCCTTTGCAATATTACACCACATATCTGTGAACTGATTCCTTAAGTGTGATTTTGTTGTATGTGTAGTAATTTGCTGTTTCATATAAACAGATGCTTTCCAAAGAAGGACCGTTTGGATACTATGTGTAAATGGGATTAGTGGTGAGATTTTCTTTGACTAGATTTTCAATTTCTTGGAATGATTGAAGCACTATTTTTCTACATAAAGCTGGACCAAGTGTTATCCAGTGAATATTTCCTGGTTTTCTGTAGAAGGCTCTGCCTGTTACACTGTCGGAATCATTTTATGATATACGTTATCAATTTTAGAGCATTTGACACGAAAGCTGGAGAATGGTTGAGCAAATGTTTTTTAGATGAAATGCCATCCCATAGATCTTTTAGGTCAGTCTTCTCCGGTTTGGTGAGATAGGCTTTGATAGGCCTTGTGACTTCAGTTGAATTGTCTTCAATGTATTCAATCTCTATATCAGCACTTTACTTTGAGGCAATGATAAGATTTTAAGCATGCATGTACATAGCGACTTCATATCTTTAAGTCTAACAGCAGACTTTAAACCTTTTACCTGACCTTTGCTGCAAAAAGATCTACGGAGTCCAAAACAACATTGTATGTAGTATTTGCCTTTGTTTCTATATTAGCATAAGCAATATTTACTGCACTTACATTGTTGGAAATGCAAAATTTAAATGTATAGGTCGTTATTTATTTCTCTGTAGGTATGCTGCACAGAACGTAATTACAATAAATCATAAGACAGTGTCAATGCCAAATACTGGGGATTTTTATTCCAGACAATACTGTGAATCAGTGGTTGTCCTACAGACTGGTATTTGTTTCTCCAAAAGTAGTATTCTACGTCTTCAAGTGAAGTACATTTTTTGTTTTACAGCTGAAATTTTACACGGCAATAACATTGGTGGTGGAAGTAATGTAGAACATTAACTGGATCAGTTCACTGGGATTTCATTGCAGAAATAAAATAGACATACAATTACAGAGTGAAAAAAATACTGCAAGACAAAATATCGAAATGCCTTTTACAGTGTACATTGTAAAAATACCTAATTAAGGGGGGGGAACCCCCTACCTCTCCTACACTCTCCTATTCTCCTTCTCCTTTTTTCCATTTTTAACCTAAATATGTCTATTTATTTTTTTACACCTAAAACCCAACAATATCATTACATTTTCTTTTCTTTATTTCAATATCTTATTGGTTGTGAGGTATTTTTTACCAGCTCTATTATTTCTTGGTATATTTTTTCATCTTTGTAAATTAATTCTTTATTATTCCCTGCAATATTAGCATTGGATACAACTGGATACAACTGGATCTAGTGAGCACAGTTCTCTTGTGCTTTTCAAGTCTATTCCTTCTTTATTTTGATCTGCAGTGCATAGGAAGTCATGTAAATCATCCCCAATGTATTCTGCACAACGGAGTGTAACAAAGCATGTGGGGGACATACATATAGTCACATACGGCAAACGTTAGTGTGACATGAAAACCAGTATTCTTTTTTGCAATGTATTTTTCCCAAGATATGATTTATACTTGACTCCAACATTTCATCGTTGTCTTTTATCTTTTGAAGTAACTCAATGGCTGCCACATTGATAAACTGGGGTACAGTTTTTAGTGTACCAGAACTCCATAGCTCAGAGTTGCTGGTTCACTTTCAAATAGAAGATGGGAAATGTATTCAACAATTTGACATTATCTTGGCTCTTCAGAGTACTTTCTGAGAGAACAATGCTCTGATTCACTGATGTTCAAAGGTCTGTGATCATGCCTTCCTCCTCCTCCTGCAGGGAACAGTAGTGGAAAATTGTGGGCTCCTAAATCTTGTTTCCAATACATTGGAGAGCCATTTGCTTGATGCATTTGGTATGCTTCTAAAGCATCTTCCATGGTGCCTCCTGAATGTAGTGGGTGGACTTGTTAGAGGCCAGGCATGTTATCCATAGTGTTAAAGTGAACACATTAAAATGGACCAGTTTGTAGTCAATATATTGTGTTTGTTTCTTTTATATTGTTTTTCTTTGTTTATGTAGCATTCATAATGCTCTTTGGGATATGCCAAACCGTATTCTACTTTGTTTATTTAATTCAACTAGTTCTTGACATATTTTCATGCCTTTTGATAGTACTCCATTCAACAATAGAATTAAATATGTGTTTACTCTCTGCCCTGCTCCTAGGGTTTCAATGTTTTCTTTGAGGTGTGATAGTAAATAAACAACCTTAGCACAAATGCCTCTAAGTACTTCTGATTAAGGGCATTTGTCAGTCTTGGTAATCATATTATAGCTAGGAAAGGTTGTACTGTTTGAATTACACTAATATTACATAGGTTGAGTTGATAGGAATATTTCTAAATTGTTATTGATAACTCAAGATGGCATTTGGTTTTTGTGAAGCATATTATTGTAATATGTGCATGATAATAAGGGATCTGTTATATTATATCTATTGTATGCTGTTAGGTAGAAAGCCAATTGAAACTAGTTTAATTGCTCATTGTATTTTGTGGCACATGCGTACTGTTTTGTACTTTGTAAAAAGTTCTTCAGTAGCAGACACATACTTTGTCACTTTGTCTGAGGTTCCAGCAGAGGAATTCTAAAACATTACTATTTCTTTCCTATGTTTTGAAAAGCAAGTACCTGGTTAGAAACTGTTGGTCATTGTTTTATGAGTGAGTTGTGTTGCTGTTCTACTTCAGTGCCAACATTTATTGTGTGTTATTTGTTTGTTGTAAGACCTCTTGTGCTCTGCCAGTTATTGAGGTTTACTTTAGTTTTTGTAATTCTAGAACAGAGCGTTTAGTACTGTACAGTCAGTTTATGTGATTGTTTACAATGTGGTGCCTGTCCCTTTATTCTGAATTAGTTGAAACAGAAATACACTTTTTGCTACTATGCCCTTTATATAATAAACCAAGGTAACCTAATTTGCAATCCCTTTTTATTAGTAACTAGCTGTCCCCGTTGCTGTGGCTCAGTCAGGTTAAATGGAACAGAAAGAAAAGAGAAAGCCCAAAACAACACCGCTCCCCTCATAATCCAGGAGTCAGGTATATAGTCTTTCCCCCTCTCAGTGGTGCCAGTGGTGGAGGCAGAGAGCGCAGTTCCATTCCCTCCTTGCTTGTAGTCCGGGTTCTATGCCCCCACTTATCCCTCTTAATGGGTCAGAGTTTGCATTGTGCTACCTTACCTGCTGGAGGATACACACAGCATGGAATGATACTTAGCTGAGTTAGTGTTCCTCAGCCCTCTGCCATGAGCATTTTAACGCTTGGCAGTTGCTGCACCCATCAGTCTAATTAATACATTCTTAAATGAGATGTGTGGGATTGGCGTGCTCGCAACTGTGCCTCCTCAAGTCTGGCTGCACGTCACTCTGCTATTTCCTCGGCACATATTTGAGCCATTCTAATTCGGAAACATTGAAATGGAATCGTAAAATATTTAGTATAGCGTGTGTTGCTTTTAAATCCAACAGATGGTGCTGTTTTTCCCAAAAAACGTAAAATATTTAGTATAGCGCGTGTTGCTTTTACGTCCAAGAGATGGCACTGTTTTTCTCAAAAACATGTTTTTATCTGTCACAGTTGTGACATCTATGTATAGTAGGTATATAAATACACGCACCTATTCAAATGCAACGTTGTGTCAACATTTCAAAGCAATCGGTGAAGAACTTTCGGAGATTTAAGATTTTGAAGAAACATTTACATTTTTATTTATATAGATGGCAGATCTAATATCTTAATGGTCATGGCACTTGGTATAAGGACAGTTGTGGGTAATACAGTGATTGTCGTCACCAAATTCATACATAGGGCGTGATTAAGAAGAAAAGCATTTAAATGTCTCAAGTTGACAGATAACAAACTGTTTTAGCCTAATTGGTCACAGTGTAATCCACCTCAATATCAACCTGGCACAGACCATATGCATTCTTCTGGGAAATCCTACCAAGCATGCCTACATTGGGAATTGGCTGACTGACATGAAGTTCAACAGAGTCACAGCTCAAATCTCACCCAATACAAAATCTCTTGGCTTTAACTTCGACTGTGATCTCTGTGATAAGTCCCCTGCCTAGACTTGGAGACCGAAAGTGGGGTGGTCCAAGGGACTGGGGCCAGCCTTATGCTAGTGGATAATGGTCCCTGAGGAAGTATATGGGGAAACCCCAGACCAGCCCCACTAGGCCTCCCAAATAAGTCAGCGAGCAGTCAAAGGAGCACTTATCAGAGAAACAAGGCCCATATATCAATTTCAAGTGATAACAGAAACAGCATTATTATTGTCTTGCAGCGAAAGAAACCAGAATCATATGTCTACCAGGAATGGACTGTTCTAGTCAGACCCGCCCTCCAGATCCATCACCTTTATATGTCATTAGTATCCCGACAGACCTAAAACATTCTGGAAATCATTAGTAGCTCATCCGGCAGACACATGCCAACATTAGCCATATAAACACCTGTTAATTTACATTTAGTCCTTTTCTCAATTTGCACTGCTGGGTAATGTGTCACCTGATGAGTGCTCCTCTAAGAAATCCTGCCAATGGGCTTTAATACCCCTGCCATCATGTCCTTTCTCACACTCTTTTGCACAATCCATTGTCCAAACAGGACGTAACCAGTTTGTCAAGCCACATAAGTCTAAATGTGCTTGGCTGGAGTTTCTGAAAGAAATAACTTTTCCAGCCTTAACTTATATTAATGCCTGGGAGTCTGCTCGGAAAAAAAGCAATGACAAGCCAACTTTAATAAAACATTGGAGCATCACCTGTCTATTAAACAACTGGAAGACATACCACACGTGTTTCACCGATGAGGTGTCACTGGGGTGAGCGGCTTACATGTTTTTTTTATTTTCATGTATTTATATATTTATTTACTCAAGAATTCATTTAATTTGCAACTTTCTCCACACTATCTCCGACCCATCAACACTATGGGAGTGGATTAGCCACAAAAAT
Source organism: Ambystoma mexicanum (assembly GCF_040938575.1). Classification (NCBI taxonomy): domain Eukaryota; kingdom Metazoa; phylum Chordata; class Amphibia; order Caudata; family Ambystomatidae; genus Ambystoma; species Ambystoma mexicanum. The sequence goes on along the minus strand of NC_090926.1, from coordinate 363,813,875 downwards.
AAAACATACAGGCAGACCTAGCCATAGCCATGATATTGGGCTCCCTAGGTTCATCCCAGCCCCTAGCCAGCCTCAGACACCCAGTGCTCAAATAAATAACTTGGCCTACAACGAAACTTAGTTGTAGTCTTTTGAATTCATTTCTCTCCTTGGCAAATCTGCAAGAGAAACATTCATGAAGGAGTCCAACTTATCTAGATCATGAAATTCCTGTCCATCAAAGCTGCACTTAACAAATGTAAGTAATACAATGAAACTGATGCACATTCTCTGCACGATGAGCAATTAAACAGTGTTCTGCTGTTGTTGCCAGGGATTACAAAGTTAACCCTTTCCTGCAACACAACCTTCATATTTACAATGAATGTCTTTGCTTCCTATCAACGTTTTTCCTGGCTCTTGATTTACCTGATGGACAAACAGAGGCACATACTTTAAAGAGCAATGTCAACAGGGCTCCAGTGGGGAGTGAAGTAAAGCTCACACATGTCAAGGACAGCTTTAGAATACAAGATGACGACAGGCATCAGAATAAGCTAAGGGCAACCCCCTTTTAGCACATATGACCACAAGCACATTGCTCTATCGCAAACTAGCCTGCAATACACAAGTGCAATCCATGCCATCAAGTACCACCCAATGGGAGCAGAGACCAAGTTATAAAATCCAGATTGCTCAGTCAAACTTTGTAGGATTTACAAGAAGGAGCTGGGGGAAGGTGTGTGCAGCAGATTGGTGAGAGGCTTATTGAGAGGAAAGCTGGTAAGAGATTTTTGTAAATTGGATGAAGAAAGTTATGGTGGAGGAGGAGGAGCGTTACCATCTGGATAGAGTTATATTGAGGTTAAAAGGCAAAAGTTATCATCTGGAGACATTTATTTTAGGAGGTTGAGAGGGAAGTTTCCTATCTGAAATTAGTTATATTAAGGAGGATGGCGCAAACATGTTACCATCTGGGGAGAGATACACTGAGGAGGTTGGTGGCAGAGAGTTACCATCTGAAGAGGAGTATAGGAGGTGGTGGGGCAGGGAGGTATACCTTGCCATCTGGGGAGGAGGGTGGAGGAAATCTGGAAGAGCATATAGTGTTTTGAAACCCAAAGGGGTGGTCGGAAAACAGGCACCCCTACTAGTTAGAGACACCAAGGAGGTTGCAGTGGATATTGGTCCACCCAAAAAAGACTGTAGAGGAGGGCAGAGGCATGAAACAGTGCAACCTCAGTGGAGGACAGGGATACTATGTCAGGGATAGACAGGAGTGAAGCATCCACGAGACCAGGAACAGGGATGTGAGTGGGTACCAGCATGACCCACAAGCTGCTGGGAAAGATCCACTTTTACCTCAAACTCCTACATGAGACTTTTAAAACACGCAATACATTTCCTTGGAGGTGCCTTGCTCTGAACTCCATTGCAATGGGTTTAGGAGCCCTCAAAGCCTGCAATCTGAAAATGAAGATCAGGTTATTTAACAGGACATTGAAGTGGGACCTAGATGGCCACAGCTAAGACTTTTACAATACACCATGCCTTTGCTCATGGTTCTCTGGTGCAGAAACCATCTACCATTTTGATTTATAAATAAACATTATTTCCTAAGAACCACATCCATGTATCGGCCTCTTTGTATTTACCACTTGTGCTGTCTGTGGCTCATTCAAAACACACATTGCCAAAAAAGACCCTGCTGAATGGTGCTAGCTTCCACATTTCAGTAAATGTAAGCCTCTCATGCGTGCCCCGAGTTTCAGAACAGTTGCCCTGGTAATCTCCCACCTGCACTGTGGTAAAACTCTCTCCACAGGAGACCCAGGGGCCATCTTGGCCCCTATAAACGCCCTCCAGCACACTGCAACACACCTTATCACATGACTAAGAAAATCCATCACATCACCCCATCATGAAGGGGATAGACGTGTTACCCTTTCTAGTATGCATCACGTTCAGCTTGAATCACCTAAAAGGTACTCACAAATGTAACTATCCAACAAACCCACCATCTCTGCAGGCCAGTGCGCCACCGGAATCTACAACAGTGCAATACGGCAAACAAACATTTCCAAGAGAGGCGAGAGGGGGGGGTGGGGTGAAGCCGGCCTTTTTTCAAGTGAAGCACCTTGTCTCTGGTACAAGTTACCAATGCAAATAAGACTGATTCAATCCATCCTGAACTTCAGAAAGGACCAGAAGAACGTACGCTTTCAATAAAAACATAAGAATCCTTGCTTGCCCAAACCAAAACACTAATACCCTCTTCTGGAGCACTCCTTTCCTCTGTTCCCCCTATCCATCCCAAATTCTCTACTACCTCTGCATCCTTACTTTTTACCCCTTGGGAGTCTCCCCTGAATAGAGCACTCCATTGCTTCCCGTCTAATTTTTCACTTTATAAATCACATACATTCATACGACCTCATTACAATGTCGGCAGTGGTTGTAAAATATCAACTATTTATGAATACTGAATCTTTTAGCACACGGCTTAAACATAGGTTTTGTTACTGAAGTTATTTTTGCCACCTGCTTTACTGTATGCAGTAATACCCATGCAGTGTTACCAAATGGGTAACACCACACGTTGCCAATGACGTCCTGTGGAATCCATAATGGGGACTAAGAGAAGGATCTGCATTACTGGTAATCATGCCGACCATTTAGGTTACCACATGCTGTCTGTCTGCGCTAATGGTAAAAACTGTTTGCCATTATTACCATAGGTAATACTGCCAAATTCATGATCACCTCCATCTACTACAGCCAAAAGGAAGTTCAATTCTTTTTTACCAATTCACCACTTCATAAAGGGCAGATTGTGGCTTTCATGCCCACTGTTGGGCAGACATGGCCTTTAAGGGGCCGTGCGTCCGAACCATAGTAGGCCTGAAGGAAGTGAGGGCCCTGTCTCAGGCTGTGGGCCATTAAAGGCCATGTCCACCCCCCCACAGAAGGAATACAAGCAAATGGCTTTCTTTTTTTTCTTGAGAGATGTGTGCTGCTTGCACAACCAATCTCCTGACCAAAAACAATTAAATAAATAAAATGTTACCCACCACCGTCCCTTTTCCATATCCTTGTGGTGGCCAGACGGGAGGAGCGCCTGACCACCAGAGGCCCCCTGTTGCCTGCCCACATGAAAAAAAATTAAAAAACGGCATCACCCGGGGAAGGGCCATGGGCGGCTGTAAGCAGCGGACTGAGAATGTCTATTCTCTCCTGCTGTTCCAGCCACCTGATCGGCTGATGGCCCTTCTCTGGGTGTGAATGTCAATTCACACTATTTCATAATGTATTTGTTCATTGTGGCACTTGTCAGATTTAAAAGGTGGCTGCTAACCTGTTAAGTGCAGTGATGAACAGTTTCCTTTTGGTCTCTTGTGCAGTGGTGGCTCATACATGTGGGCACAATGACATTCCCTTCTAGAATTTGCAGAAGTTGAAACTAGTGCAGCAACATCTACTCTGTCTAGTCAAGCATGTGCACGCATGTGTGGTGTCAGAAGGCTGGTGCAGAGATGACTGCCCAGTGATGTGTCTTACATTAAGACGGCTTTGTCGTGTTTCTGCACTGAACCTTCAGGTTCCACACAAATAGCGTATGGCTTTAAATGTAGAGTCTAACAGGGCATCCACGGCCTTTCCCTGCTCTCTGTGCCCATGCACGAACAGCCCCATATCAATGTCCCATAACTACTTCAGGGGGTGTGGACTATCTGGGTCAACAAAGGGCATGGAGTCAAAACAGGTACGTGCAGAAAGCTTTGTGTGTATGCATGTATCTGTGGGAAGGTTGTCTGTTTCTGGCTGTGAGTGAGCACATGTGACAGAGTGTGTATGTCTGTGTGTGCAAGTGAATGATTGTGGTCTTTCAGTGTGCATGTGTGAATGATTACAGGGTGTATGTGCATGAAGTGTCATAGATGGAATTAATAACTTGTAGAGACTTTGAGTAAGTTTCAAGGATTTTAATCTTTTTGTTTGATTTTCAATAATACCTTTACATCATAAGGCGTTTTTCAGATGGTTCAACAACATGATACAGGATCTTCAATGAAGCAGATTCGGAGGATAACGGTGCTTTGGAAAGTGATGCTAGGGCTGGCCCTCTCTCTCTGGTCTCCATGGTATTCTCATGCTAGCCTCAGGCAGTACACCCCTCCTTTGGTGCTATGGAATTGTAACCCCTACTGTTTGGGCACTTGTCTCCCTAAATTCCAGCTGTCTCAACTCCCTCAGGGGCATTCTAACTGTCCTTACTCTATCCTGATGTTATTGTTCTATTAGGGATTGGAATAATGCTTAGTAGGATTTAGCGGATTCCACTCATGTCCACTGTCACCTTACTCCTTCAGCTCTATCTTCCCTCCAATATGTCACTCCTCACTCTCTCCTGCCTCCACCCTTTGAGGTTAACTCTTCTTCTACTCCTCCCATGCGGCCAGTGCCACTCCTACCATGCTACTACATGCTCTCCTCCCACTACTAATATTATCCTCCCTCTACTACTACTCTTGTCTAACCACTTGTTCTCTCCTCTCACCATTACTAATCTCCTCTTACCACAACTACCATCCTTCGACTGCTACTACGCTCTTCCTCACCACACCTACTTCTCTTTTAAACTACTCCTCCTCTTACTTCACAATGGCTCCTACCACGTCATCTGCTCTCTACAACACACCCTTCTTTCACCCTCTCAGCCACTTCACAAACACTCCTTACACTAAGTTGTTTGCTGCACTTGCATCACCTACACTCTCAGTCACAAAGCAGTACTCTTACACTAAACCAATACCTCACCTAATACAACAATTTCCTCCACACTCCATTGGATCCTCCTTCCTACTGCTTGTCTCTTGGTCTGCTTCCTTCTCCTTCTCTGACCTCACCCCAACAATCCACACTTCCTATTATTGCTTCAATTTAAATATCCCTCCCCATGTGCTTATTGGCCATCTCTCCAAACTCAATAGGGCCATGTCTCCCTCTCCTCCCTAGTGATTATTTATCTGGCCCTATTCAATGCATCCCTGTATTTTTCCGAGGGGGTGTGTATCTGCAAGACTAAAAGTGTAAAGTGGGTGTTAAGCCCTGCCCACCTCTTTGATACATCGTGGAACTGCCATGGTGGCCCTAGTGGAATAGAGACCTTGGTCATATGGGGGTCTGCTTCTTTGCCCATTACTGGTAAGTTCCTGGGCAATCAATGCCCCCACTTCCTGTCTTTGACCCTGCTTGTCTAGGGCTTACTTAAAGTCTCTGGCTTTATACTGCTGAGGTTGCTGTAGTGAACCGATGTGGGTTGCTCGGTCGCTTATGCACAGTGGCACTGCTCTCTCCTTCCTGGGCTCCTCTTGCAGTTGCTGTGGGATGCAGGGTTAACTGAATACTGGAGGTCTGTTATTCTTTATGGGTGTCTCATTCTCAAATAATGTGGTGCATTGGTGAGGTGCTACCTGGTCTCTCTCATTCACAAGGTTGTCTGATGCTGATATTCCATAATGAACAGAATAAAAACTGACACACATCTTTGGAAGGAAGCACAATATGATACAAAGCAGACACATATAGAAGGGATCAAAAATTGGTCCCTCTCAACTGGCATTTTCTCCTCAAGAGCCAGGTCTGGCTTTGGATTGCTGTATGGTAGGCATCCTCTCCCCCTCTTACAAGGTTTTTCACAGAGGGTGTGTGTGGTTTTCTGATGATTGGAAGTAGTGGATCTGGGTACATTGAGAAAGGTTGAAGTGCTGGCAGGGAAACTAACTTTGCATAGGGCCTCATCACGAGTTGGGCGGTAACGCTGGCGCTATTAGCGCCGGATCACGGGTTTGGCGGAACGGGAAATCCCCAGTCCCCATTGAGCCCATTCGGGAATCCCCCATGCCCCATTGGGCTCAATGGGGAAATTTCACGGTTTTACTGCCGGCGGATTTCCCGCTGGTGGTAAACACACAGAAAATCGTCAAAATCTCGGCAGATTTCCCCCCACCTCAGAGCTGGGGTGAAATCAGCCGAAGCCGTGATTTGGCGGACCCTTAAATCCGGCGGTAACAGTGTTACCGCCGGATATAAGGGATACCGCCAAACTCGTGATGAGGCCCATAGTGTGGACATGTCTCTTACAGTGGCATTTATGCTTTATGAGAAAATCAAAAATGAGTGGTTAATTGCATATGGTTTACTTGCATACATTGGTGCTCCCAGCCTGGACATGTCTTCTTACAGTGGCGTTAGTGAATCATGAGCAAAACAAACATGAGTTTGGAATCATTTGGGATACATGGATCTTTTGGCAGAGCCATTATGGCCTTCATGTCTTAGAGTGGCATTAGTGAAGTTAGAGCAAAGCAGAAACGAGTGTGTGATTAGGTCATGGGTTACATGCATATACTGGCACATCCAGCATGGACATGCATTCTACAGTGGCATTAGTGCATTATGGGTGAAGCCAACGTGTGTGATATCACATGGGATTATGGGCTTATATTGGTGCAGTTAGCGTGGATATGTCTTCTTACAGAGAAATTGTGGAATTATGACTAAAAACAACATGAATGTGTAATTATGTGGCAATACTTGACATATATTGGTGGAGCCAGAAGTCACATGTTTTCACAGTGTAGTACTGGTATCACAGGGAAAGCCAACATGAGTGTGTTCTTTCTGGCATGTATTGGTACCACCAGCATGGTCATGTTTTTAACAGTGACATTAGTGCATTTGCAACAGAGCAAACATGAGTGTGTAATTGCATGTAGGTAGTTGCATACACTTACTCATCCAATATTCACATGTTTTCTTACAGTACATTACTGGTATTATAGGCAATGCAAGCAAGAGTGTATTCTTACTGGCCCATATTGATACAGTCAGCATGGACACGTTTTCTTACAGTGGCAAAAATGTCTTGTCACACTGGCATATATTGTGGGCAAAGCCATGACCTTGCGTCAGTGTACTGTTGGTGATGTCAGTATAGCACGGCTATTGTGTCTTACAAGGATCATCCATTATGGAGTAAGACATGCTGTGTTCACAAGCCAGGACTGGTCACTTTGGTGGGGTCAGATTCATGCTATCACTGCATTGGCTAAAACTACATTTACCAACAAGGCTAAGCCGCTACATCGCTGGACGTCAGCCACTACGACACATCTCCATACAGTATGACATCCGGCAATAACGTATGGCTACACTGATTTAATCAGGCATGCTACCGGAGCACAGCGCTCCTCAACATCTTCCAGTCAGAGAATTTTGTTTCGAATCCTTATGGTTATTGCGTCGAAGGATTCATCAAATGTTTTCCTTTTCTACCCTCTATGGATTATGGACTCGGTGTTAGTTTGATTCTGTTTGTTTTTCAAAAGGAGTACTCCTTGTCTGTTCGATGCACGCTAAGACTTCCATATTGGATTCCTTTGTCTGTGCTCCCTTCTGCGGAATGACCCCAGGTTGCCATTCAAGTACTCCCTTTGGGTCCTTTAACTTCCAGGCATAACCAACACTGATTATCAGGTGCAGTATGTGATATGATGATGGCTCGGACACGGATTGGCTTTTGAAATCAAATTTATGAAGTTAAGTCATCAATAAACCTCCTTAATACTTGAGGATGATCCCCTACTCTGACCAGGACTGGGGAAACACCATGAATTATAACGCAAAGGGTTTTCTCGTCAGGTAAGTCATTTAATAAAAAATTAAATTTCTACTGTTTCAATAATGTGAGAATTTCAAGCATGATCTGAATTTCAAGCCTTACCTATCAAAAAAGGCCTGTGCCCAGCAGTTGTCACACACATATGTAACTAGATTCAGACATATTTCATTTGTCAAAATGTATAATTCATTTAGTTGAGCAATCATTTATTTCAGAAAAATTACCAAGAATCGGCATAACAAAAAACACATCAATAGATAATAATAGACTTGCAGGCCAATTCATGGAATTAACGTGCGCAGAAAATCGCTGCGCAAGCGTGCGAATCGCAGCGCAAACGTGAAAATCGCAGCACAGCGTGCGAAGTCCGTGCGTGTGTAAATCCTGGGATGTGCGCTAAAATCGTGCGTGGCGCACGCGGGCGCACACGTCATCAAACGGCGTGCACTATGCACACAGCGAAAGCGCACAAAGCGCGGCGCACACAACAAAAGTGGGCGGAACATGTGGCATAACACGCAGAATGGGGAACAACGTGTGAAAATGTGGGTGTTATCTGGGAGTACAGGAGGTAAATGCGCGGAACGCCCACATGCGCGCCTACAACACGTATTCATGGAATCAAACAGGGGAAACGCGTGCGCCAAAAAAGACACGCTAATCCGGAAACACGTACGCCAGCAGGAAGCAGGTGTACGCGGCCCCGCGCAGCATAAAAGTGCGTGTAAACAACAAACAAGCTCAGATGCTACGATGAATATACCATTCCTCGCAGCAGTGGTCGTGGGACACCGCAGGAGGAGGAGGATAGCTAGGCCCAGAGTTTGAACACCCAGGACCAGCCTTTTTGGGATGCCTGATGACCAGGTGTATGGGAGGTACAGGTTCCCACCACACATAATACTCGACCTGGTGAGTGAGTGGGAGGATGACCTCACATCACCCACCCTGTGCTCCCAAGCACTGAGCCCCTTGGAAAAGGTGCTCAGTGTACTGCACTTCGTGGCCACTGGTTCATTTCAGCGGACAAGTGCCATAGTGGGGGGGGTGCCACAGGCCACGCAGTCACACTGCCTACACCAGGTGTTGGCCATCATGACTGCATGCTCTTCAGTCCGCAGGCACATACACATGCCCAGAACACCTGCAGAAAGGCAGGCTGCCGTCCAGGACTTTTACGGGGTGGCACACTTCTCCAAAGTGCTAGGTGCCATTGACTGCACCCATGTGGCTCTACGTCCTCCCAGGGCAACTGAGCACATATATAGAAACCGCAAGCACTGGCATTCCATCAACGTGCAGGTAGTACGTGATGCCAAGGGAATCATCACCTCAGTATATGCTAACTATCCAGGGTCCACCCATGACAGTTTCATTTTCAGAATGTCACCCCTAAACCGGGACCTAGAAGCTGGGCGGCATGGCGATACATGGCTGCTTGGTGAGTATAAATGCCTCTGCACATGCATGCATGTCAGATACTGAGTAATATCACAACCTCACTAATGATACCCATCATCACCTCCCCAGGGGACAGTGCCTACCCTTTGAGCACCGACATGATGATGCCAATTCGGAACCCCACCACACCACCCGAGGTAAGATACAACACAGCCCATATTGCAACCCGGGGCATAGTGGAGTGCATATTCGGAGTGCTCAAGTCACGCTTTCGCTCCCTTGACCGCTCTGGTGGGCAGCTGCTATACGTGCCCCCAGTAGTGTGCAGGATCATAGTGGCAGCATGTGTCCTGCACAACGTTGCAACCCGCCGGGGCCTGCCGGTGGACATGGTGGTGCCCCCACATCCCAATCACATGCACGGCCGCTGCGCATGGGAGGGAAAAGGGCACGTGGTGAGCAGCCCATACGCAGCTGGTGGCTAATTACTTCACCTTAAATCACACCCCTATGGAGTGCACACATCCCTGGCACATACCAGCTGACAATCACTGATGATGACATAAGGGACAGTCAACTGTCACAACCATACCAGAATGAGATTGGTCACCTGGAAGTGTTACATTGTGTGCATCCCTACCTACTGAAAGACAACCAATGCTGTGTCACAAAAAGACACACATTTATGCTACATGAATGACTACCCCCTTGCAAAATACAACATGAAAATAGTGCCATATCACCAAACCCCTCCCCATCTCAGCTACCCAACTCACCGTGGCATGTCGTGCAATGTGAAAGCAACCAAATTAATGCACAACACATGACACAAGTGTCACAAAGTACACTGGCCCAAATGGAAACAGGCCACAGACAATATGCTCCCAGTAATCAATAACAAACAGCACACATGAACAAATACTTAACAGCAACACAATACAGCAACACAGGATGAAACAGTGGCAAAATATGCCAGTACAAAATCAAAGTAGTGCAAATCTTACAACCTGAATAAGCCAGCACATCAAGCCCTTCCAACTGCAGAGTGTTGCTGTCAGGCAAATATTTCAGTGTACTGCATACAACATGAACTGCATCTGCAAAGGAGACGGCCTTGTGAAGACATGAAGAAGGTACCTGTGAATAAGGAGGAAGACATGGATGCACAAGCACATATCAATACACCATGCAGTGTTCAATACAACAACATTCCCCACTAGGGATGTCCACACAGTTTTGACTACAGACTGCCCACACAGCTCATGGGAGCCCAATGTCACTGTGTAAGTCACTGTCACTTGGTCACACCCTTTGCAAGCCCAGTGTGTGTGTCATTAACCCAAGCATCTAACCCAAAGACAGGACAAGCCTGCATGTGCCCAGCTGGAATACACAGTGGATGCCCACGGGAGCCACACAAGGCAACACACAGTAAAAAAAAAAGAAAATACAAAAATACAAAAATCAAAAATGGCCATATGTGGACCGGGGGGGGAGGCCAACCAGGAGGTTCAAGGACAGGGTGCGCCCCAACACCCACCTGTGTGGATGTTGCAAAATAAAATACCTCCATGGGCTCATGGCCTGCACGGCTACGCCAATGTGGGAGAACTGCTATGGCTCTTTTTACCCTCTGCTGCTACATCAGGAGGTGGCGGTGCTATGGGAGGCAGCCCACGCAAAGCCCTGGTATGGTCCTCCATGGCAGCAGGCATGCGGGTGTGGAAGGTCTCGTTCCTGAGGATGATAGTACGGAGATACCCATGCAGCACCTCACGGGTTGCCTGCATTTCTGCACGCATGGCCTCGCGTGATGCCCGGATCTCCTCACAAGTTGATTGCAGCTCAGCTGAGAGCGAACATGTGAGCTGCTCCAGCTGCTGTTCTGACCTAAAATTCCAGGAAGCCTCAAGTTCACCCAGAGTCCCCCTGAGGAAATGGAGTTCTAACCTCAGGGCTTCCCTGTGGCCCTGTGACTCTACAGATATGGCTTTGCGCAGAGTCTCCAGTGCCACCCGTCGGTCCCTGTTGAACGCCAACATGTCTTCCGTGTGTGATTGGCAAATGGAGTCTGTTGCCTGCTGTTGTTGTGCCATCTGCCTTTCAGGGGGGAGAATGGAAGTGGCCACCCTCTCCATTGCCTGAGCCATTATTTTAACCGATGCTCCCTGTTGTGCTGCTATACTGTACATGGAGTTTTCCCATACAGTATTGCCTGTTAGCATACGGCCACCGCGTCGGCGGGCACCACACCTGTTTGGGGCAAGGCGATCTGCACCTTGCTGTGCTGGCACTACTTGAGGCTGCGGGACTGCATTCCCCCTCTGATCTGCTGGCCCAGGAACAGGATCAGATGTAGTGGAGTGTGTCCCTGCATCCGTAACCGCCAAAGGCGGAGTTACCAACACTGACATCCCCATAGAGGGGCCTACCCCCGGTGCAGGTGGGTTGGACAGAACAGCATCCCTGCCAAAAACACTCACCTGCGACAGCACATAAATCCCACTGTCCGATTCAGCACCTGAATCATAGAGGTCTGGGGAGGTGCACCCAGACACACCCGTGGACAGTATGGTCTGCAGGAGGATAGGGTTTTCACCCACCACCACACCACGTCCTCCACTGGTGCCCGGTCGTGGCTGAGATTCCTCCTGGGTCTGCACCATCTCCTCCACCTCAACAGCATCAAGTGCGTTATCACCTGCAAAAACATGAAAGACAACAAATGGTAACAGTCATGAGCACCATAGCACACACATAGGCCTGACAAGGCAGAGATCCAGTACATGAATAACCCACACGACTATAACCCTGGCATGCATGCACTGTCAATGAGTTGGAAGGGGAGGCAAAAAGCAGACACTGAGGACTCCAAGATGGAAAAGCAACACATGTGCTGCATGCTGGATAGCACTGGCATCACAGATTAGCCTGTGAGTGACATGGGCAATCCACATACATGACACATGCCAGCACAGAGATGGCATGTAGCATAGCCATGGTACATTTGAGAAGTACAGCCATATGTCAGTGAATGAGTACTGTCACCCATCCATGTGAGATGGACATGATGAGATGAAAAATGCAAAATAGTGTGACAAAATACGCATGTGCCACACACTGCAACACATCCAGTGTGCAATAATACAGTGATGGCAGGCAGATGGATACATCACTGGTTGGTAACTTCAACATGACAGGAAACAACAATCATGTTCCACATTCAAACAGGCCCCAAATATTAATGTGAGCAGGCCCTTACTCAATCAGCCTGAATGGTCAAATCATTCCCATAACACGGTAATAAATGTGGGCCAATGTGGGTTGTAATCTATGACAGAAGCATGTCACATATGTGGCATTAGGGCAGAAAAATGTGTTGCAAAAATGGGAGGATTGAGACAATCAGACTAAATGAACACTGGGAAATCAGAACAATGTTGTTGCAAGATGACAGTTCAAGGGCAACTGCAGTAATGTGGCACTAATTGGCTACTGTGGTCAGAAGGGATACTGTCATACCCAAACCCAAGGCCGGTGAATGTAATGTGGCACTAATTGGCTACTGTGGTCAGAAGGGATACTGTCATACCCAAACCCAAGGCCGGTGAATGGTTTGGAGGAAGCACATGGGTGACCCATACCACTCAGGAGTACACACCCTCACCTGGCACTCAATCATTACACATCACCCAAGAAACATACACATGGATTACAAACACATGGCACTCACCGGACAATGCCTCATAATCTGGTAGGTCTCCCACGCCTTGGATCTGTTCCTCTGTGGGGAAGATTCCAGCAACAGACTCATGTTCAGTGAGTTGGTCGTCCTCTGGTGGAGACCCACCGCCAGTCACCAGAGTAGAGGCATGATTGGAAGCCAGCTTGTTCTTTGCTCTGCGTTTAAGGTCATTCCACTGCTTGTAGCAATCATCCGCCTCACAAATCCAAGGGCACTAATGTGGTCCGCGATGGTCTGCCAGTGGGCCCTACGTTGAGCAGTCGTAGTCTTACAGCCTGCAGTCACCAACATTTTGTGGCTATGTGCCAACCCATAGGCCACAAGTGCATCAAGTTCGGCGTCATTGAAGCTAGGCTTCCTTGATGTGCCAGAGTGTGTAGCCGTGTCTGGGGTCTCAGCCTGTAGTGCAAGAGCACCCTTCTTCTTCTTCTTGGAAGGTGGTGGGGATCTTGAGTGGCTTACGCCGCTCTGGTCAGTAGGGGTAGAAGCTCAGGTGGACTGGGTTCTACAAGCCTGTAAATGCACTATGACCATAGGTCTTGGTGCAGGCATTGGCAGCAGGGTGATGTTGGCAGGGCCAACATCGGTGTGATGGACCTGGAACAACGCTGTCCCGGCTGGGAGACTCGGAGCTGGGGTGGATTGAGCTGCAGCTGCCCCTGCAGCCTCCCCACCCTGGCTACTTGGGGCAGCAGATGACATTGCTGCCCCAGATCCACGTGGCCTGGTGACAGCAACTTTCACCGCCACACGTGGATTAGACTTGCTGACCTGGAAGTAAGCCTGGGAGTCATCCGGTGCCGGTTCAGGTGACAAAATGTGCTGGTCCAACAAGGGCTGAGCTGGGATGGTGTCAGCTACGTTTCCCACAACCATTGGGGGGGGGCATAGGTGGCCCCGATTGGTCCTCCACACACTGGGCTCTAGGGGCACCCTGCAAATCCTGGCCAAGTCCCCTAGCGCTCCCACCATGCCCACCTTTTGGAGGTTAGCCACCTTTGCCTCCCTTACTGCTTGGTCACCTCCCAACCATGGCACTGATGTTGTTGTGCGTATGGGAGTTGCAGTAAACAATTGTCCTGGGCAATTGGGGTGAAAGGGGTAAGGTACTATATGGAATTCGTACCCTAGTTCTCTAGCATGGCTGTATGTGACCCCTGGGGGAAGATGACAGGTCACGCAATGCACAGGCACCCCAAAAACAAAAGTACACGTGCACACAACCCCTGGTAGACCACGTGCGTGGAAAAATGAACCCGCACTACGCTGTGGCACCCAGAAACACAGAAATAAGCGTACACGTATTACACGCAGCCTACAATGACCTCGGAAGGGGTATGTGACACACGGGGTCAACCACAGTTGAAAAATATGTGTGCGACTCACCGTCTGCCTTGAAAAAGAATGTGAAAAAGACACGCGTGTGCACGTTGGCAACACCCCTGCCAAAAGAAGAAAAGAACGCAGTCTGAGGAAACAGGGAGTACGAACTGGAAACGTTGTGAAGTAATCGCATGTGAACCGCCAAGAAGTACAAGAAACACCCGCTCGCTCTCCACAAAAAGCACGTACAAGAAAATAGCGTGATACTCGTACCTTTTAAGCCAGCCCACACATGCAATGTCACTTATGCGCCTGCTGACCACGTGCCCTGATATTTGGTGCCTACACATCAGTCATCTGCAGGGGTTCAGTTGCTGTGTCCACCCCTGCTGGAACAGAAGTCTCCCGACTGGAATACCATCGCTCCACAGCCCAGCCCCAGGACCAAGTTGCCCACCCACGCCTGCCTCGGGGGTCACCATGTCGGGGCAAACACCATCTGAGTCCACTGGCGACCCCCAGCCAGAGAGGCAGAGGGCCACCAGCTTCAGTGAGAAGGAAGTTGATGTCCTGGTGGAGCATGTCCTGGTGCATTATGATGCCCTCTTCGGAACATCACGCGCCAACAAGGAAGGACGGGAGAGGATCTGGGAGGACACAGTGGTTGCCATCAACGCAGAGGTAGTGGCAACCCGCGACATCAAGCACATCCGGAAGCGCTGGGAGGACTTCTGGTCCATCCAGGACCCTCTACAAGGCCTGGTGCCTTGCGAAGGCAGAGGATGCAGAACGGTGCCAGATCAGCATGAGCAACATCCAGATGAGGGTCCTGTAACCCCTAGGCCCAGTACTCCATGCCCAGATCCTTCCGAGGCAGACCCGTCTGGAGTTGAGCGGTAAGTGGCCAAGCATTGCTGTGTGAGACAGGGCATGTTACAGTGTGCTGGTAGTCTGATACTTGCCTGTATGTGTGACATAGGCCATGTATGGATGTGTGTGTGCAGGGACATCATGGTCATGCATGTGAGAGCAGTAATGTGTGAACCACATGGATGGTGCATGTGTTCCAATGCAACATGGGGAGCTGTATGCGGAATGCACACATGAATGCATGCCAGTCTCTGTTCTTGGACATGGAGGGAGGGTGAGGGATGGGTGCTGCTCTCATGTACATGTATGGTGCACATGTGTGTGTGTCTGAGATGTGTGTGTGTGACTATGAAATGCCATGGATGCATGACACATGTCCGTGATGATGTGTAGATTCACTCATGCAGTGCGGTCACCGTTGTATCCACTGTGTCTATCCACTGTGTCTGTGGTGTACAAGCCATGATGCATGACCCTCCGTTGATGTATGTGCATGGGATCAGTGTGAGCCATGATGCATGTGAGTTTGAAAGCAACATTTTGGTTAAAAGAGGCCCCTGTACATGGATGCTGATGTTAACTGCAGGCGCCGTGCCTGTTTCTGCATGTGTGTTGCATGCATTCATCCATGTATTGTGGAGGAACAGGATGGAAGTGAAATTTGACAGTGCCACTCATGTGTTATTGCTTCCTGTCTAGGGGAATATTGTATTGTACCCTGATGCTTCTGTTCTATGTCTCCCTCTACACAGCGTCAAGTGAATAAGAGGGTGGAGACGGCACTGTGGATCCAAGCGGCGAGGATGCCTCCACCGGGCGGCAACGCAAGGCCCAGCCACCCTCCCAGGAATTGCCATCATCCGGGAGCGAGGGGACTGGTGCCGCGTCTGCCACTACGGCTGTAGCGGAAGGGCCGGGTGAGCCCCCACAGGGGCTTGCAATGGTGGAAGACGGTGTGGAGACATCCAGGTTGGTGGTCTCCACAGAGGAGGAGGAGCCCGCTACTGAGCCGCACATGGGGCCTGGTGGGGGTAGTACCACTGGTGCAAGTGGTGCAGTCCAGGGCCAGGGTCAGGAGGCAGCACAGGTCGCCGCGGATGGGCCTGTGCATGTCGCTGTCCTTGACCCTGTGACTGCACCACCATGCACCAGCAGGGATGCCCCATCCCAGGCCCGTCTGCAGGTAGGGGGGAGTGCCACGTCATCTGCCTCTCCACTACCTGCGGACGAAGGGTTCCATGAACGTATGGGCTCCGTCCTGATTGGTGTCGCGTTGCGCACACGTGACATTCGTGATGACGTGTGTGCTTCCGGGGTGGAGCACGCATTCCATCACGAAGAGCAGCGTCGCGACGTGGCACTGTTGGGAGGGGCCCTGGTCGCTGGGTTCCTACATGTGTTGCGCACTCTGGCAGACCTCTCCTCCTCTGTGGAGACTATGCGCCAGTTGGTCTCCCTGCCGTCTTCCGGCCCAGATTCCACCAGGGCCCCCTGTGGACCTGGCCTGACCAACACAGCCAGCTTGGTGGAGATCCCATCCCTGCCACAGTCAGGAGTCGGCGGTCCAGCAGGGGTGAACACTACAACAACTGGAGACCAGCTGACAAAGGATGTGCAGGCATCATCGGACAGGGCACATGGACAGCAGCAGCAGCAGGCTTTAGGTGGGAGCAATGATGGCTCGGGGCCATCGGCATCAGAGGGGCAGGCATCGGCCAGATGGCAGGAGGACCCTGGAATGGGTGTGTCTTCTGTGTGGCTGCGGTTGGGCCAGCATATAGATGCGGAGCGGCGGTGGACAGAAGAGGCACAGCTCACAATGATCATGGCGGAGAACTCCATGCAGAGGTCACTGAGTCAGGCCGAGTGCCTCGAGGCTATTTGCAGGGAGTTGGAGTCCAACATGGCATCGTCCCTGCGAACCCTCGGGGCCATGGAAGAGGAACGCCTCCAGGTCATTGAGCAGGAGTTCGATGATGCCCTGGCCTGGGAAATCGGAAAGTGAGCGGTCGGACTAGCCCGCCGCCATTGTATATAGTTTTTAGTGTTTTCCTTTATTTTGGGGTGTTTGGACTTTGCCCCACACATTTGTATATAGTTTTTGATTAGGTAGTTTTTTTCATGGGTTTCTGTTCTTCCGTTGGGCTCATGTACCCTTGACAATTGATTGTACATAGTTGGACAATGGATTTATTGGAACTTTTTCTTTGGATTTCACCATGGATTAATGGATTTTACTTTTTACGTTTCCTTTGGATTTGCTTTGGTGGAGGGAGAGTTTGGACTATTTTTCTTTTGGATCTCTTTGGATTGGTTATACTTTTCATGTACTCATCTTTTGGACATGCTTTTCATTTCATGTTTGCAATGTTTTTATGCCTTCATTTCATTGCTTTATTTTTGTCCAGAATACATTTTGATATTTTACTTCCATGTGTGTAATTTGCTCTTTGAGTTGATGCATGTGAAAATGTGGGTTTACACAATCAATGCCAACCAGTGTGTATGTGTGACAGACATGTGTTGATGTACATAGTTGACTTTTGGTTTGTGTCTTGAGATAGCCATGTCAGTGTGGGGTGGATTGGGAAATCGTTGCGTCTCAAGACTGCGGTGGCGTGCTGTGGTATTTTGGTGCAGATGTGGGCCATGATTGTGCATCTTTATGTCATGTAGGGGGGACATGATTTGGGGCCTGCTGGCAGGTGCCCGTCAATGCTGGGTGGGTGGGGGTGCTGGGGGACATGAGTTGGGGCCTGCTGGCAGGTGCCCCTCACTGCTGGAGGGTGGGGGTGCTGGGGGACATGAGTCTGGGCCTACTGGCAGGTGCCCCTCACTGCTGGGGGTGAGGGTGCTGGGGGACATGAGTCAGGGCTTGCTGGCAGGTGCCCATCACTGCTGGGTGGGTGGAGGTGCTGGGGGACATGAGTTAGGGCCTAAGGCTCACTGCTGGGTGGGTGGGGGTGCTGGGGGACATGAGTCGGGGCCTGCTGGCAGGTGCCCCTCACTGCTGGGTGGGTGGGGGTGCTGGGGTACATGAGTCAGGGCCTGAGGCTCACTGCTGGGTGGGTGGCGGTTCGGGGGGACATGAGTCGGGGCCTGCTGGCAGGTGCCCGTCAATGCTGGGTGGGTGGGGGTGCAGGGGGACATGAGTCGGGGCCTGTTGGCAGGTGCCCCTCACTGCTGGGGGGTGGGGGTTCTGGGGGACATGAGTCGGGGCCTGCTGGCAGGTGCCCCTCACTGCTGGGGGGTGGGGGTGCTGGGGGACATGAGTCGGGGCCTGCTGGCAGGTGCCCGTCAATGCTGGGTGGGTGGGGGTGCTGGGGAACATGAGTCAGGGCCTGCTGGCAGGTGCCCGTCAATGCTGGGTGGGTGGGGGTGCTGGGTGACATGAGTCGGGGCCTGCTGGCAGGTGCCCCTCACTGCTGGGTGGGTGGGGGTGCTGGGGGACATGAGTCAGGGCGTGCAGGCAGGTGCCCCTCACTGCTGGGGGGTGGGGGTGCTGGGGGACATGAGTCGGGGGTGTTGGCAGGTGCCCCTCACTGTTGGGAGGTGGGGGTTCTGGGGGACATGAGTCGGGGCCTGCTGGCAGGTGCCCCTTACTGCTCGGGTGTGGAATGCTGGGGGACATGAGTCGGGGCCTGCTGGCAGTTGCCCCTCACTGCTGGGGGGTGGGGGTGCTGGGGGACATGAGTTGGGTCCTGTTGGCAGGTGCCCCTCACTGCTGGGGGGTGGGGGTTGGGGGTGGGGGTTCTGGGGGACATGAGTCGGGGCCTGCTGGCAGGTGCCCCTCACTGCTGGGGGGTGGGGGTGCTGGGGGACATGAGTCGGGGCCTGCTGGCAGGTGCCTGTCAATGCTGGGTGGGTGGGGGTGCTGGGGGACATGAGTTGGTGATCACTAGTGCAAGGTCACATGTGGGCTGGCTGGGGGGCATGCCCATGGTAGATGAGCTGCATGCGGGACATGATCAGGAGTGCTGGGTAGTCCCCTGTGGTGTGGGCTGCTTGCAGGGGCCATGGAGGGGGTAGAGGGCACACCTGGGAGGACCCACACTGCCAATTCACGTGTGGGACTCCCCGCGCACCCCACTGGATACACGTACCCCGCTCTGACAGTGAAATTGCGTGTGAAACTCCCCGCAAACCCCCGAAATACACGTACCCCGCTCGCACAGGGCCAATCGTGTGTGAAACTCCCTGCGAACCCAAGTAATACACGAACCCTGCTCGCACAGGGCCAATCGCGTGTGAAACTCCCCGCAAACCCCAGTAATACACGTACCCTACTCGCACAGGGTCAATCGCAGGTGAAACTTCCTGCGCACCCCCGAAATACATGTACCCCGCTCGCACAGGGCCAATCGCGTGTGAAACTTCCCACGAACACCAGTAATACACGTATCCTGCCCGCACAGGGCCAAACGCGTGTGAAACTTCCCGCGCACCCCAAAAATACACGTAACCTGCTCGCACAGGGCCAATCGCATGTGAAACTTCCCGCTCACCCCCGAAATACACGTACCCTACTCGCACAGGGCCAATCGCGTGTGGAACTCCCCGTGAACCCCAGTAATACATGTACCCCGCTCGCACAGGGCCAATCGCGTGTGAAACTTCCCGCGCACCCCCGAAATACACATACCCCGCTCGCACAGGGCCAATCGCGTGTTAAACTTCCTGCGATCCCCAGTAATACATGTACCCCGCTCGCACAGGGCCAATCGCATGTGAAACTTCCCGCGTATCCCTGAAATACACGTACCCCGCGCGCACAGGGAAAATCGCGTGTGAAACTCCCTGCGCACCCCCGAAATACATGTACCCCGCTCGCACAGGGCAAATCGTGTGTGAAACCTTTTAGATGTTCAACCAATGGAGGGGGTAACGTAACCTAAGAATAGGACAATTCTTAATTTGTGGATGTGATTGGAAGGAGCCCCAATTGATATCAATGTTTCTGTTTATTTTTCCTTATTTTGTTCCTCAGGGGTCATCCAAATAACTTTATCTTGTTCCCGAGGAAGGTGGAATAATTTGCTCAACAAATAAACAATGAACAATACTCTCTCCACAGATATCACAAACAATTTCATGCTCTGTCCATCTTGATAACAAATCCACCATCTATGATATATTATATAATATATGTACATATATATTCAGTGAAGAAACTTTGTTAAAGGGACGTTCTGGTTCAAAGTAAAACCGAAAAACCCCTGAAATTCGGCAGTTATGGTAAGATAAGCAACCATAACTCGTGCCACCGTGCACTGCTAACACTAACACCCAAGACATCAAAGATAACATCACAAATGTCATTGATGACATCACTGATGACATCACATGTCTGGCTCTCCCTTTTTTCCCTTTATTGACATATCTAGGCCACATAGTTTTCTTCAGTAACAGTCAGGAAGTAAAAATTGAAAAGGTACTATATTTGTAGACTTAGGGTCAAGTCACATCATATGAAACATATACATGGCGGAAGACAGAGGCTTTGAAAGAGAGCAATCCTTTCTGTGCATGAAGATAATCATTAGGGTTATCAGCACTTTCTCATAGTTTTATGTTTATTACTCTACCTTCCCTGTATATGCTCATATTTGTATACATTATACTCACTCTCCTTTCCTTTGGGTGCAGTCACATCATGTGATACACATACATATGGTAAGTAGCAGCCTTGAAACAGAGCAATAGTTTGTCTGCATAAAGACAATCAGTTAGGTTATGAACTCTTTCTGCTACTACCTCTGCTTTTTTGTTTACTTCACTGTCCCTGAATATACTCATATTTGTATGTGTTGTTGTCTCTTTGTGTTTTGACTGTAATAATTATGTATTAAGTGGGTTTTATTATCTACTTATTACATGTTTCACAGATGGCAAAACTCTAATAAGAAAGCAGTTATCATTTCACTATTCAACATGGCAAGATTATGAATATGGCACCTTCATCATGTATGCTGCACACACTGCCTATGTTTCTGCATGAGTAGCTTAGTATACTGTATAGAACTTCATAATAGAATGCTATGTATATCAATGCATTGCTTAATGCACTAATTAGCTCATGATATTTATCCCAATGATCCTTGACAGTTTTTAGTCAGCATTATAAGAATCCCTTGTACAGAGTTTTCATGAAAAGTAAATGCACATGTGATGTCCTCAGTGATTTCATCAATGACATTTGTGATGTCATCTTTGATGTCCTGGTTGTTAGTGTTAGCAGTGCACGTGGCGCGAGTTATGGTTGCTTATCTTACCATAACTGCCGAATTTCAGGGGTTTTTTGGTTTTACTTTGAACCATAACGTCCCTTTAACAAAGTTTTTTCACTGAATTTCATAGGTTTTTAGTAGCGCAACTTAACCATAACGTCCCTTTAACAAAGTTTTTTTACTGAATTTCATAGGTTTTTATTAGCGAAACTTAACCATAACGTCCCTTTAGCAAAGTTATTTTACTGAATTTCATAGGTTTTTAGTAGCACAACTTAACCAAAATATCCCTGATTTTAAATACATGTAACATAGAACATACTGAACCCCTAGCTAGTGATTTCGATGTCCGCGGACTACCACCATGTCCGCAGACATATCGAAAATCTGAGAGTGGTGAATGTAAATTTATATATTCTGCCCCATTTCCCCTTTGAGGTTGGCTCTGAAAAGAGCTGTTTTTTTTGGGTTTTTTGCAGATGCTTGACAGACACCTGTTATTTTGTATTTTTATTTCTTTTTTTCTTACTTTACTCCTAAAATCTTCACATAACCTTCTCCAAAGCAACCCTTACATTCCAAAACAGCATGGCATTTCCCATAAAAAGATAAGGAAATGCCATCTTCTTTGAAATAAACAGCATTACTGGAATGAATATTCTCATTATTACAGAAGAACGTACCAGCTCTAAGCATGAAGGCACACATGCCTCTGTTGATTACACACCTAGCATTGTTTTGCTGAGGACAAAAAACTGAACTATTGTCCAATATTGCCCTAGGTAGTAATCCAGAAAAAATTACTTTGGCATTTGGAAGGATGTTCATTACTGCTTGAACCAAGTGTTCCAAATCTGCCAACAAAGTAGGGGCACTGACCTAGCCCAAACGGAAAGCACCATAGTGCAAAACTACCACATGGGGACTGTTGATCCTGGCCATATCTTCACAAACTTGTACAATTCCCTGTACATTGCAATCAGGCACAGTGCTCCACACGACCTCCACTCCTTTAACATCAAAATTCTTTGCAACATGCATGCATTGAGCATACTGTTGTAAACCATGCACAAACATATCTCCGAGCACCAACACCCTGACTTTCTCCACTTCTGCCATCTTCACTACACACAGTCTCTTTCAACACAAATCCACAACCTCAACATCTGATTGGCTGATCCCTACAGTCTTCTTTCCATGCTGGATTTGCTGGAAAACCCCGGATGTAGCACGCCCTGTCCACAGACAGCCGCGGTGTCCGCGGACCGCGTAACTCTTGGACAGCCCTTCTACCATTTCCACTTCACTCTCCATGCCATTCCCTCATGCATAGAGCTAAGCAATCACACAATACAGAGAACGTCCTCAGAACACCCCCATTTTGTTTATTTTTGAACATTTCAGGACACTGCGAGTGTTCTTATAACACATGCAACTTGCCAGCGAACAATACGGACAACGTCCTCAGAACACCCCCATTTTCTTTATGTACGAACATTTCAGGACACCGCGAGTGTTCTTCTGGCTCACTCTTTTCTTTTGCTGACATATCTAGGCCACATGGTTTTCTTCAGTAATAGTTAGAAACTAAAAATTGTATTATATTTGTAGACGTGTCCTACAAGTAGGTTCTTATAGTAATTCCCTTAGAGTCCAGTCACATCATATGAAACATGTACATAGGGGAAGACACAAGCTTTAAAGACAGTGTTATTTTCAAGCAAATAAATGATGATTTCTCTGTTTCAAAGCTGCTATTTACCCTATGTATATGTATATTGGTATGTGTTCTTGTCTCTTTGTGTTTTCTCTATAGTAATGCAATTATGTAATACATGGGTTGTTTTATTAGCTACTTATTACATATTTCATAGTACACAAACATCTATTAAGAAAACAATTATCATTTCATTATTCAACATATTAACATTACGAATATTATACCTTCATCTTGTACGCTGCACAGAATGCTATGTTTCTGCATTAGTAGCTTAGTATACGAGATAGAACCCCATAATAGAATGCTATTTATATCAATGCATCATTCAAAGCACTAATTAGGGTATGATATTTATTGCAATGATCCTTGACACTTTATTCGCAACATTATAATAAGTATCCCTTGTACACATATTTCATGAAAAGTGCATACACATCTGATGTCATCAGTGATGTCATCAATGACATTTGTGATGTCATCTTTGATGTCGTGGGTGTTAGTCTTAGCAGTGCACAGTGGTGGCGCGAACAATATACAAAGATGGAGTGTAAAAAGCAAATTCTCAGAGATGGCTGTACACAGAATGTTGCAAACTAAGAATTTATGGTCGCTTACAGTGAAGGTCAGCTGCTTCCATTTTTTGCTCGCGTGCCGGAGAGGCCCACGACTCGTACTATAAGGTTCTATTGTATTTTGACCTTGACAGACAGGGATCGTGCTAAAAGACTTCTTTTGAAGGAGTGTTGCAAAAACGTAAGACACGATAAGGATGACATTTCTGAAATGAAACCACTTTTATATATTATATCACTATGAGAAAGATCGTTGGCACAGAGTCGTATTTTGGGACTGCACTACGCTTAGACAATGGAAAATGCCAATATAATGTAAGTAACCCTTTAGATTATTTTATACCGGAATGTAATAACAATAGCATGGCGTTAAAGCCTGGTTAAGTTGTACTTGTTCGTTCAATGTGGCATAGTGTTTTCTACCGCGCTCTATCAACGCCAAATTGGTCCCCTGTCGCTTAGAGGGCTCTGAAAAAGGCAGAGGACAGAGGGTGGGTTAATGGGAATAAGTTAACATACTCCGTTGCACTTTCCCCGCTAGCAAATAGTTTCACACCCTAATAAATAAAATGAATATTTTTAATGAAGATCGGCTGGTGAGTCTAATTTATGTTTTTTAAAACAGGTACGTCCTTCCGTACTGTCAATGCCACGATTTTCAGACCCCGGCCGACGGATTTTTTAACTGCCAGGTGCAGCTACTTCTAAACAACTTCATGACCCTCACCATTTTATGGGACAATCGCCAAGGACCAATATGCCCTTACGCGGTACTAGCGGCTAGAAGCAACATACCAACCATTATGGTGGTCTAATGCCTCGTTGTTGGAACAGCCTTCCGATTATCAGTGCGACCATAGTGCTTCTTTTATCATAAACCAACACCCTGTGTACCGCCCTGTGTGACTCAAGATGAACTTTTGCGGATCGACAGCAAAGACAAATGCAAATCGCTGAATATTCTCTAAACATTTGATGTCAAATAAAAGTACTTTACGAAATGTACAATCTTGCTGTTTGCTTTTAAATCACAGTTTCATATTCCGAATTGTGGCGCGCTGTGTTGTGAGATGATCTGTGTTGTTTTCCGGGTTCTGTGTAAAGTCTCGTAGGACTGGAGATGACTGGGCGCGTTTGGCTACGCACCCTGTACCATCACGGAGAGAGACGGGGAATATGAATGCTTTGATAATGTCAGGCTTAGGGGCAGGAGATATGATTTAGTGTCACAAAAGCAGGTCAGCCAGGTTGACGGGGCAAGTGATAGGATTATCACATAATGTCGGCGCACAGCAGCCTGATTTATCGTTTGTTTAGTGGACAAAAAGTCGGGTAAGGCCCATATAAAATTGTAATGTCAACGGACATAAGGAGGGTTCTTTGAACACTTTCAACCTGACAATGAACAATATGAACAGCGTTCTCAGACCACCCCCATTTTGTTTAATTGCAAACATTACCTCCACGTCCACTCTTCCTCGTCCCAGTACTTACTTCATGAGGCCCCTGCCTCCGACACAGGACCTTCTTCTATTTCTTTAAATTCCTAGAACTGCTCCCCCACATCCACATCACTCAGTTTCATATTACCAAGCCGGAGCATGGGACCTTCCCCGCAGGGAGGGTGAGGAGGGTCGTCAGTACTGTGACGAGGAAGAGTAGGACTAGGAGTAATCAAGATCCTTTGAGTGACTTACTTTGAGTAAGTAATCAGAGCATTTCAGGACACCGCGAGTGTTCTTAGAACACATTTAACTTGCCAGAGTACAATACAGACAGCGTCCTCAGGACAGCCCCATTTTGTTTATGTACGAACATTTAAGGACACCGTGAGTGTTCTTAGCTCAATTTTAGCTTGCTTGCGAACAAAACGGACACATACTCCGTCCTCAGAACACCCCACCATTTAGTTTATATAGAACATTACAGAACAGCCGTGTTGTCCGCAGACAAACCGAACACAACAAAAGTGTCTAGCATATAAAAAAAACAGAACATTGAACCTATCTCATACTCCCCCACCCTCCCCAAACACTCTTACACAACAACACACTCCACTAAATACAATTTTTAATCCAAGTTTCACCGCGCTGTCTGCGGTCGTCCGCGAATGCAAGATGGCGGGCGCCACAGAAAATCTGACGCGCTTCACGCACCATGCCGTCCAATCAGCGAACACGTCGCATGTCCGCGGACATCACGCAAGCCGCTCGGCCAATCAGGGCACTGTCCATGGAGAAAACAGGGAAGTCCATCCGCAGAGCGAACGGAGATATCACTCATTTTTTTGCCTTCCATTTTGGTCATTTTAAAAAAAACTACTGGACGGATTTACACAAATTTGCAAAAGCACGCTTTCGGGACCAAGTCACCGCTCCTGCCGCAAATTTGGTGTAAATCCGTCTAGCTGTTTGGGCTGTAGGCATGCGCAAAGTTTTTTCCCATTATGCCTATGGGAAAAAACAAAGGTTTTGGGACCCCCCCCCTATAACTTTGCCCCCCCTGGACCAAACCTCTCCAAAATCCAAAAATTCAGAGTGGGCCATATACTTTTTTTGCAAAGTTTGGTGAGGATTCGTCCAGAGGGAGTGAAGTTATAAGCCACCCAAAAAATGTTCTTCCTATGGAAACACCAACTTAACCATAACTACATGGACGCGGTAGCGTCCATGTAATATATATATGTATATATTATATATACACATATATATAATATATATTTACGATGTTCACCTCCCAAATTCACCGGTCCTAAAATATCAATCGCTATATCATCCCAAACCTTACTGGGAATCCCAACATCCACCACAGGTTGTTACTTGGCAACCTCACCCTTGCCAACTTTGGCACATTGAACTAGCCGACCTCATCTCTACATCTCTCTACATCTCTGTCAAAACCTGGCCACCAATACTGGCACCTCAGAGTTTTTTTTTTTTCTGTGAAACACTCACATGTCCAACATGTTCTAAATCCACAATTTCTTCCCTAATCGAAGCTGGAACAACATCTTGTTCCCACCGATATAAGACATCACCAACCACACTGAAATCAGCAAGAATTCCCAATATGGCCTCTCTCCCTGTCGCAAGTCAACTTTTCTAGGCTACACTGAATCCATATATCCTTTTATTTGTGGTAACATCTCATCTCTATTCATAGCTCTGAGTCGTTGTTCCTTGTTCACAATGCCCTCATGATTTACAAAAAAAAATCTGAAATGTCAACCACACTTCCATCCTCCATATGACTGCCAATCCTTGAAAAACAATGAGCCATTACATTCTCCTTGCCAGGTATGACTTGTATTTCAAATGTATATCCTTGAATCCTTGTTACCCAACTTGCCACGTGTCTGGATACTTTACATAAACCCTTGCTCTCAAATATGCACTTCAACTATTTGTGGTCCGCCCCTATCACAAATTCAGTTCCCCACACAAAGTTATTGAATTTCGATACCGCCCAATAGCATGCCACTGCCTCTTTTTCCAAGTCAGAATAATTATTTTCTGCATGCCTCAATGCCCTTGAAGCATGGACTAGGGCATCTTCACCAGCACCCTTTCCCACTTGCGATAACACTTCTCCAATACTACCATCGGTTGCATCCACGATAATTATACTCCCCCTATGCCTATTAAAACTCCTCAAAGATTGCGCTAAATCAATTTCTTCTTTTATCATGGAAAATTCACTCTCACACTTTTCAAACTGTTGTTAAGTACTTATCTATGAATGCATGAGATGTGAGAATGTTGGAGTCTTGCTGTAGAATGTTGTCCTGTGAGTGCGTGTGAAGGTACCAGCCTATGCCAGCTGGAGCTGGGCCTACCTGGGTGATGGGACCCAGTGGTGTCCTCTAATGTAAGTTCTTGATGTAACTAAGAATACCCCTTAAGTCTTTCACCTGCAAAGCATACTGAGGCTGCTTTACATCAATGGGGACAAGGAAAACTGAAACAAAGAGCAAGCGTGCTGAAAGTAAAGAAGAAACAGTCTGCTGGGGGGGAAGCAGCAAGATGAGAAGAAGAACCCCTTCCCCCCAAAGGAATGAAATAAGTGCCATCACCCAAGGAACAAAGATGAGAAAGAAAAGCCCAAAGTAAGGGTAGTAATCACCCAGTGCAATATGGAGGGGGAGGAAAAACACAGTTTATCAAATGCAGAACCCCATTAGTTAGTGTCCTGCGGAGAACCCAAGAGAAATGTCAGCGCAGAAATAAATGGGGGAGTGATAATAGATGTCCCCTTTGCAACATGTTAACTGAGAAACATAAGAATGTGCATTTGAAACAGGCAAGAGACATTAAAAGGAAACAAGTTGAGTGTTAAGAGCACAAGAAGAAAGAAGTTAAAGCTAGGCTCTTAAGAATGTTGCAGGAGAGCTGTAAGAATAACACTGGGGGGAAGTAAAGTTAAGCCCCAAAGGTGAATTGATGCCCCAAGTGCAAAGCAAGCCCCAAACTGGAGAAGTATAAGCAGGGGCAAAATGCAGGGGGATGTGCAGTCAAAGAAGGTCCCAGCGCTTGCCCAGGCCACCAGTGCAGAAGAAGCGGCACTCCAGAGAAGTATTAAAGGGGTTGCTGAACAAAGAGGTTTCTCCAGCGCAGGTTGTAAAGAGCAATAATGAATATGAAGGGGAGTAAAACCCCAGTGCAAGGGTGGATGCAGCATCAAGTGTTAAAGAAGGAAGAAAAGATGGTCCCAGCACTGATTCAAGTGTTAAAAAGGGCCTGAAGAGCTGCATACACAAGTGTAATCGTGCCGCAGCAGGGAAGAGTAAAGATAGCCCAGCGCATGTGGCCCCGTAAAAGGCACTGGGCGTTGTGTTCTTAGCCAGTTCCTAGGTATGGTGAATATAGGAATACAAAAGACACATACCAGCCGGTGCATTTAAGGGAGCAATACCTGGCAAAGAGATCCCAGAGCGGTGTTTCAGGGTATGCTGGGAGTTGTATGGCAGCCACAAGGGGCTAGCAGGACAGCGTCAGGAGCATAGAGAAATTGTTTGGGAACAGAAGCAATTTATTTTGCGAGAAGTGATATAAAGCAGTGAAGTGCTGTGCACATTAATAGAGCATAATTCTGCAGAAGAAAATTAAGTTATCGGGTGATATTACGTCTGCAGTATCCTTTTGTTTAGAAATTAGTTTTTACAATGTATGACATGGTTTATGAGAGGTCACTGTTCTGGTTAGAATTGGCAGGCATGTAAGGTTTGTGTGCTAGAGTGGCATGTCGAAGTAGTTGGCTGAATTGATGATTAACGTATGCTGTAATAAAGGATACAACTTATTAAGGATTTACAGGCATCTATGGACTTTTATGGACTTTTTAGAAATACAGTCATTGTGTTAAGTGTGTTTAAGTGAAGAGCATGAAGTATGACAGGAGTGGCGAAATGTAAGAGCCTGTGTGTATGAGATAGTGATCATAATTTTGCGGCTTTGCAGGTATCTGTAGATTAATAATGGACATTTATGGACTTCGTAGAAATGAGTTACTGTCTTGCTAGACAATTGTATGTGCATGATGTATGCCCGGTACGGCAAGATGTTTAAGCGAATGTAAGTGGGCTGAGTTATTATTTTTGCGGCATTGCAGAGTTTATGTCATGCAATACAACAAAGACTTTTAGCACAACATGACTTTTCACCAGGCGTGTTTTTGTTTAGTCCTAGCAAAACCAAACCAAATTGTCATAATTTGAATGTGTAGATCATTCTTGGTAAGAATGGAAGTAAAGTGCTTAGTGATCTGAAATGTACCACGGATGACAGAGAGATCAGAGTGATTATGTCAGCAAATGTGCAAGAGTTGTGTACCCTCGAATGTTTAAGTTGAGGTTGTGCCTAATATATTTAAATAAAGGGAGGTTGTGCCTCCCACATTGAGAACCTTGGTGTCAGATTAAAGTAGGGATGTGAAGTAGGGGTCACGCCCAAAGAATATGTTATACAAGGTCATGCCTCAGCAGTGGTTAAGGGGGTGAGGTCACGCCTGCACTCAGATATATATGTGGGAGTAGTTTGTTTCCCAATATATTTAGTACGAGGTCACACCTCTACAAGGTGGTAATGGTTAGGTAGCGCCAAGGACCATTTAATTAGAAGAGGGAGGGTTCTATGTCAGTTGTTATGGGGAGGTAGTGTCTACCACCATGTATTCTAGGTCGGATAGTGATATACACAGAGGTGAAGTGAGAGGTCACGCCTCCATTGGATGATGGTTGGGTTGCACTTGAGCCATCAGTGTTTCGAATTTGGCAGTGGGGTCAATCCCATGTTGCTTTTAGAATAGCACACCCTCTTTAAAAGGTGCAAAGTGTTGTGTGAATGTGTGCTGTGTTTTCGGGAGAAAAGGATATGTGTTGTAAAGTAGATTTGTTTATGTGTGTGTGTGTCGGATGTAAGAGAGGGAGATATGTTGTAAGTGCTTATCTGTGAATGCATGAAATGTGAGAATGTTGGAGTCTTTCTGTAGAATGTTGTCCTGTGAGTGTGTGTGAAGGTTCCAGCCTATGCCAGTGGGAGCTGGGCCTACTTGGGTGATGGGACCCGGTGGTGTCCTCTAATGTAAGATCTTGATGTAACTAAGAATAAACCCTAAGTGTTTCACCTGCAAAGCGTATGGAGGCTGCTTTACATCATACACCAAAAAAACTCCCCCCCTTTCTTCAACAATTTCCTCATCTCACACACCTTATCAGAAAAATGCTTTACAAACTTTTGATAGAACTCAATAATTCCTAAAAATGAGCGTAACTTCTCAAGAGGAGGTACCAAGCACAATTCACACTCCAACCGCCCATTTTAAAGTACCAGGAAGGTTCACGCCAAAATATGTGACATATGATGAACAAACAAACCAGCAGGGAACCGCAGTGGGGCTCTGTCCAGTATCTATCAGACTGACAGCACCTATTGAAGTACCGACACCTAAGAAAACCTGGATAGTGAGGTACCCATTGAGAAAACCATACCAACAAGTGAAACAGAATGACGATTGTCAAAATGCAATACCTAAAGAAGCCAAGAAGATACTAAAAGAAGACAAATGGTGATGACACAAGAACCCAGACTGACTCACATATAGAAGATATAATGTCCTGTGAATGATGAAAAGAGACAAAACACCATGGATAAGTGACATCCTGAGTCTAAAGTGAAATAATTGATGTCAAATGTCAGAAACTTATGCCATGAGTGTGATGAAGATATTCAGCCAGTTTAAACGTGTACAGATGCAAGGAACTGCAAGAAGAAAGAATTCACGAGGCTTGCCTATGCTTAGTAGTAAGATAGATTGTGACAAGTGCCACTTATACATATCTACTTCAATAGGAGCACCTTATATGAGTACTACTTCCCTATGCACAAGAGCAGAACCGACCAAAGATTACTAAAGGTCTCAAGAGAAGAGCTTTGCAGCAGGAACATTGGGAATTAAAGACACAGAGAAACTCAGACAAAGGCAAATTGTGCCAAGAATCCAAGGTCGTATTGTCAAAAGAGAAATTATATCGTGCCTCCTATTACAATAAATATATGTATATTGGCCTATGCCAAGCTGCTTATAAGTCGTTTGCGAAGAAATCCGTGTTGCAAGGTCCTGACCTTAAAATCAATGTAATCCGACATTTTGGGTCAATCCGCCATTTTAGGTTTGCTTTGTAAAGTCACCCTGTGAGTTCAAATGGTGGATGGTGTCATTCCGAAATACAACATGGCTGTCTTGACCTCTGTATGTAGCTAATATGTAACTTGCCTGCAGGCCACTTGTTGAGGTCGTGAACTGAGACCTTGTCCTTCGTTGACTTGTGTGCAAAGGATTACTTGTGCAATTAAACTAATCTGCGAGCATATATTAAGAACAATGTATTCAAATACTGAACATAGAACACTTGTTTAACTACATTGTATTAATGTTTGAGAAGACCTATATGGAAAATCCCAGAATACACAGTTGCCGTATAGGCTTGTTGATATATGTATTAAAAGCAAACCAGTTATATGCAGATGTGCGAGATCTTGCATGAATCCTAGATCGGTGATGTATTAGCAGAATATTAACCCGAAGTGGGGCTGGACATTGTGCTCACAAAGAGTATAAAAAACCAATGCATTCTAATGTACATCGTCTCTCACTGAACACACTGAACCACGCTGGAGTTCGTTGTGTTGCACTTAGGGCCGATAGCTATCTGATTTTTGCTCTGTTCTTAGTAATGGGATTCAGTATAAAATAAATTACTTTGCATGTTCCTTTGTAACCCGTGTTCGGTGTATTTCCTTTTGGGGTACTCAGCCTAGATATTTTGATTTTGTTTTCACAGTTGGCGCCATAATAGGGACCATCAAGATTGATGCCGGATTGTTGAAAGTTGACGCAGGCTATTGGACTGGGATCGGACGGTGTGACAAAAAGGGGCCCCACTGAACAAGACGCGACACCTCTGCAGCGCTGCACAACCCAATCCCTGGAC
The DNA here is from genome assembly GCF_040938575.1 of Ambystoma mexicanum. Classification (NCBI taxonomy): domain Eukaryota; kingdom Metazoa; phylum Chordata; class Amphibia; order Caudata; family Ambystomatidae; genus Ambystoma; species Ambystoma mexicanum. The sequence goes on along the minus strand of NC_090926.1, from coordinate 363,781,866 downwards.
GATTAGCTTGTGGTCCGAGACGGCATCTTGATGAGGGTCCACTTATCGAGGCGGGCAGATTTGCCGAAATCACCATACACAAGGTAAGATTAGGTAGGTAAGATTCTTTGAAATCCGATCGGACCTCCTTAGGTTTGTTCTGGTGAGTCGTGACCCGACTCTTAGTTTTACCCTGATCATTTGAATTTGGCGCATTGTATCTGCAGACACAATTATTGACCAGGTAACACCAATAATTTGATATGCCTGGGAAATTGTCTACCTGCTTCAGGGCGTTGTTCCGCAGCGATAGACAATCTTTGGAATTTAGCCGTCCCGCACCACAGGAGGGGTCGCCGGCATGTACTATGTACTGCAAGCATGGTATTGGAAGTATAGTATTTAATGACATTTGGCACAGACAAACCAGACATGCCTCCGAATTTCACTGGCCAATCCATGGTAGTTTTGAAATCCCTCATATTTAGTATTTAGGGTCAATTCTATTAAAGAAAAAGGCTAGACCTGCAGCATTTGATGTTTTGCAGAATTGGAAAAAATAAGTGTTGCAACAACTTAAAAGTAGAGAAAAACATGCGCGCCGTCATAAGACGAACGCCGAAAAAGCATTATTGTATGACCAAGATAAACATTCTGAATCGACTAGGAATATGGATAGGGCTTTCTCTCTTGGACTTCAGAAAATCTATCCTTCCAAAGACCTCCATGCTTCCGATGAATTCATAGACAAATTGTTAAATGAACGAAGGCCTGGTGCCTCTGCGCTACCTCGTATGTTCCTCTTCCTGCTGCTTTGCCTCTTCCTCCTGATATTCCTGCTCTACCTGCTGTTGTTCCTGTTGTTCCTGCTCCTCCTAATGTTCCCCTTCCTCCAGCTCCTCCACCTCTTCTTATCGCACCAGTTACATTACCTCCATTGAATTTGCCTGCTCCCTCTCTTCCAAGTGGTCCTGATCCGCTTGTAGTCGATCGAGATGCAGGGTCAAAGGTTGTCACTCGCAATACTGTACCACCAGAGAAGAAACGTGATTTGATTGCATGGACTAAGCATTGTATGGAGAGGGATGATCAAGCTAATGTTTTTGCCACACTTTGTAATATGGATAGTTTTCCTGAGAAAAATGTTTTTATTGAAGGTTTAGGGATTCATTTATGTGTAATGTGGGGAAAATAAAATAATAAAGATCTCCCACAAGGGTTAAGGGATCTAAACACTTTAGCGTTTTCTAGAGACACTGTGGAGAAAGTGAATGAGCATGTCGAGAGGTTATTTGGGTATATAAAGGAGTTAGAAAAGTTGCAGAATGAGGATGACGAGGGGGAAAGTATGTATGTGCAGAAACGGTTCCTTCATTGTCGTAAATCGATATCTGAGGAAGCACGAATTTGTACGAAGGACGCACTTAGATGGATTTCAGATATGTCGATAACTCCAGTTGAAGTATATAACACATATAGTCAGTATACGCCAGAAATACAGAGGAAAGTGATACAGGTAATGATAGAGTACCTACAGGATGATTGTGTAAAAAGAAAGATTAGTTGTCCCACAGAGTTATTGAGTATTTACAAGAGAGCTTTTTCACTTGACACTTCTTCGACTGCTTTAGCGCTCGATTTAGCTCTGTTGCTCAGTAAGCGTTCGGAGCCACCTACTTCTCAGTTGCCTGTGAGAGAGGTTCCTCTGACATTTGTCCCAAAGGTTGAGATTGCAGCCGAAGCTGCACGGGGTATAGTCGCTGGGGACATTCCTGCTCATTATGTATCGCAGTTCGTTCATGTCCCGTTCTCAAGACAGGAAGTGAATACTATTAGACAATCTATGATATTAGAAAAAATCCGACAGGATTCTATAAAGAAATAGAGTCCGTCTTGCAATCCTCAGTGTTCACCTTAGGCGATATTGATTTGTTATTCCCTGTACTCCTGCCCGTAGATTTGTGGAAACAAGTTAGAACTATAGACGACGTACCAGGGTTGGGAGATACATGGGTGAATATAACTAGACTCGATGGAGAAAGGCCAGCTGGTGAAAGACCGCCTCAGGTGATATTAACTTTGCCTGATAGAATCATTGCAAAATTGAAAATTATAATTCCAGAGAAAATAATTATTTGGGACAAACTTACGACCTGTGTCCAAGGAAAGTCTGAGGGTGCTACAGAGTTCTTTAATCAGTTCGAACAGGTATTCTCGGATTTCAGTGGACAAGACCTAGAGACAGAATCTGGGAAAAGGTTATTTGTGGACAAATTTGTGTGTGGATTGCTGACTGACATCCAGTCACAAATTATGTCTTCTGAGAGCGCTTGGCAGGCGAAATCGCAATCAGAAGTACTGCACATGGCTCAGTACTATGAGAACCGTGTCAACAATGAAAAAAATAGAGTTGAAAATGAAAAGGTGATTTGAAGACTAAAGTGCTATTACAGCAAATTGTTAGAGACCCCAGAGGGAGTAGTTCTCAGATTAGAGGTCAGTATGTCCCGCAAGGGAATGTGCCCTTGGGTCCTGTGAACATTAACCTGTCCGCCTATTGTGGTCAAGAGGGTCATTGGCGAGCCCAATGCCCCGTCCTTCGACAGAGGTCGAATAACACATTCGGGAATATGGGTAAACGATCCAGAGGTCGCCCGGGTGTAGGGGGACCTGGTAGAGGTCAGTTTAGACAGGATCCTCAGCAACCTTTTTAACAGGATAATCAGACTTCGAGTGTGGACACCAGGAACATATTTGATCATCCTTCCGCTGCATATTTATCTGAAGAGCTTCCTTTTGATGACATTCTGTTTCGTTAGGATTGCCCGAAGCAGGGTTTGGAACCTACACATATTCCCGTCAATCAGAAATGTCCCTACGTTGAAATGGTGGTGGGAAATAGGAAACATCAGTTTTTGATAGATACTGGAGCACAGAAGTGTTCCATTGATCATTCACGGGTTCCAAACATTCCACTGTCAGGGCAAACCAATGTTTCTGTAGGGTTTTCTGGCACGCCGGTTGTTTGTCCGGTTTCTTCGTCGGTACCCATTTCTTTGGGTCCCTTTACAGACCACTGTCCATTTCTGTTGTCTTCGAATTGTGGAGAGAACTTGCTGGGGTTGAATCTATTAAGAGAATTAAATGCAGTGATTTATTGTTCTTCTTATGCAGTGCGCTTGACGATTTCACCACAGCAATTTTCTGTCTCGCAATTCTTGACTAGACCTTCGGCGCCAGAATTCATTAAAGTACCAGAGAGCTTATGGGCTGTTGACGACAATGATGTCAGTGTTTTACAGATTGAACCTGTTAAGATAGTTTTGAAACACGGAATTGAGCTGCCAAGCATTCCCCAGTATAAGATTTCAGTTGAAGGTGAGCAAGCTTTGAAATGCATTGTTTCCGATTTTGTGCATCGCGGGGTGATTGAAGAAATGTCAGGAAGTTTGTGCAATAGTCAGATTTTGCCCGTGTACAAAAAAGGCGATAATGCAATTCCATTCCGTTTCATAATTGATTCATGTGCCATTAATAAAGTCGTCGCACCACAATTTCCAATTGTGCCTGATGTGACGACAATCTTAACCATGATTCCAGCTACAGCTACTTACTTTAGTGTTTTGGATCTAAAGAATGCTTTCTTTAGTATTCCTATACACAAGAATAGTAGATACTTGTTCGCGTTTACCTTAGGGGGACGCTCATTCACATTTACTCGTGCACCTCAAGGGTACACAGAGAGTCCTAGCATCTATAGTAGGGCTTTGAAAGAACAGCTTGATACCCTTGAATTGCCCTCTACTTGTACATTGCTTCACGATGTTGATGACTTTCCTTTAGCTGCTGACTCTGAGAGCACCTGTAAGGAGGGCACTGTGTTATTGCTTATCCATCTAGCTAAGCATGGTCACAAAGCTTCGCTTAAAAAATGTCAATATTGTTGCCAGGAGGTTGCCTATTTAGGCTATCTCCTGTCAAAGGAGGGAAGAAGATTGACACCTGAAAGAATAAACACATTTCTGGCATGTCTGTCCCAAATACACAGAAGGAAGTTAGAGCCTTGATAGATATGGCTTCTTTCTGTAGGTTGTAGATCCAAAATGTTTCACTAGTGATCAAACCGATGTTGGCTTTGACAAAGAAGGGCATTTCTTCGCCATTGCCGTGGAACGCGGAACACCAGCAATCGTTTGACTTGCTTAAGACTGCATTATGCTCTGCACCAGTTTTGGGCACACCAAACTATGAAAAGGCTTTTGTGTTGTTTGTACATGAATGTGATGGATGTGTTTTGGCTGTATTAACGCAGGAACATGGACGGAAGAATAGGCCGTGCAGTTACTTTTCTTCCGCCCTTGATCATCTAGCATGGGCTTTGCCAAGATGTTTGCGAGCTTTCGTTGCTGCTGCTGCGTCTCTAAAACAGAGTGAGGGAATGGTCCTAGGCCATGATCTAACCCTGATGGTGCCTCACTCTGTAGATGTTCTACTGAACCGAACCCAAACGCAACACCTCACTTCTGCACGGTTGACAAGATATGAATTGATCTTGTTTGCTCCTCACATTCAAATTAAGAGGTGTTGTGTTCTTAATCCGGCTAAACTCCTTTCTTTCCCACAAGATACTACTTGCAGCAATGAAGAGTCACATGACTGTGTGTATACTACCGAACAAGAGACAAAGGGTAGAATTGATTTGAAAGATACTCCTTTGGATAATCCGCAAGGAAAGCTGTTCTGTGATGGCTCTTGCTTCAAACTTCCGGATTGTACATCCACAGCTGCTTATGCAATTACCACATTACGCACGGTCGTGGAAGCCATGAGAATCACGCATAACTCTGCGCAGGCCACAGAGATTATAGCATTGACCCGAGCTTGTGAACTTTCCGAAGGGCTTGCAGTAAATATATATACTGATAGTCAGTATGCCTTTGGGGTGGTTCACAACTTTGGGAGACTTTGGTCAGAGAGAGGGTTCCTAACTTCACATGGCACTAAAATACAACATGGCTCCCTATTGGTACAACTACTCTCAGCGCGTGCGCTCCCTACTCAGTTAGCAGTTATGAAATGTGAAGCACATCAAAAGATTACAGATGACATAGGGAAAGGGAATGCTTTCGCCGATCAGATAGCTAGACAAACTGCTAACGATCCCCTTATGGAGATGTATGTTTCAAGGGAGACTGTAAATGCTTATGCAATGGATGAGGGTGTTGGGTCTGTACGGGATATCAAAGCCGATGCCACGTTAGATGAATCCAAGAGGTGGGCTGAAGGCTTGGGGAAACTTGATGATGATAGGTGTTGGGTGGACATAGTTGAAGGGAAATGGCTACTCCCTGACGCATATATAATGATGATGGTCGTCATGGCCCATGGTCCTATGCCTGTATGTGCCCAGAAGATGACAAAAATGTTAGAGAAAGTTTGGGCAAATGACAAAATTTCAAAAATTGCCCAGGGCTACGTCCAGGATTTCATGATTTGCCTACAACACAATGTGGGAAAGGGGACAGTAACTCCAAGGGGAAGTTTTGGGCCACCCTCTGTCCCCTTTGAAGATATCCACTTTGACTTTATTGAAATGGAACGATGTGACAATAAAAAATATGTGCTGGTGGTCATCTGTGCTTTTAGTAAATCGGTTGAGGCTTTCCCCGTTAAAGATGCTACAGCCATGACTACTGCGAAAACCATGTTAAAGGAGTACTTCCCACGGTTTGGGCTACCAAAAGTCATCTGGTCGGACAATGGTCCACATTTTGTCACTGCTGTAATTCTGCAGATATGTGCGGCATTACAGATCGACAAACGTTTCCATTCGGCCAGACATGCTCAGAGCGCCGGACTAGTAGAAAGACACAATGGTATCATCAAGAACAAGCTCGCTAAAACGTGTGCCAGCACTAAATTAAAATGGCCGGACGCCTTACCGATCGTGTTATTATCCATGCGTACACCTCTCAAACTAAGACTCTCCATTTGAGGCGGTAATGCCGATATCTGGAACCTTCCTAATACGTAATTCATTGAGAAATGTTGAAAATGTATTACTTTCAGATTATTGCAGCCAGTTGACTAAAAACCTGTATTTAATTTATCACCAGGTACGAGAATCTTTACCTGTGCGATACGAGGGCCCGGGCCACAGGATACGGTCTGGAAGTTGGGTGCTCATCAAGACATTTGAGTGCTCTTCCTGCCTTGCACCTCGCTGGCGTGGGCCGTTCCAGGTCCTGTTGGTCACCCAAACAGCGGTGTGGGTCTCTGGAAGAAAGAACTGGATCCACGCGTCCCACGTTAAGAAACTTCCTCACCCAGTGCCACATGTTACAGAAGAAACAGAACCCCTCGCTAATGCTGCAATAAACAAACCCAAAGCAGTAAATAGCGCCAACAGTGTGTCGAAGAATCTCTCTGAGCCCGTGAGGCTTGGTGAAGCCGCCATTTTGTCTCCACACTCTCCAAAAGTTTTGCATCCGGAAACAGCTGTTTCAAATTCAGCATCGTCAATTGTCTCTGATACGTTGCTTCCAACGGGAAGTGATGACACTTTGTTTCCGGATCAATCAGTACCAATAAAAGTAAGGTACAATCTGAGTGCAAGAAAATAGACTTACGGCACGATTTTGCTGTGCATCTGATAGACTTACGGCACGGTTCGGCTTTGCATTCGAAGAAGAAAAGGATCACCGAGGGCTTGTTTTCGCCCAAATTTGAGAAAGGGGATTCTGTTGGCTAGGATTGTGGAAGGACTAAGAAGTCGCGCAGCCGGGAGGTCACCAGCAACGAACATTGGGGGTATCCGTGTGAAGACTACAATGCCTGCTACCGCTACCGCTCGTATGGGACCTGTAAATTAGGGGGTGACCAACCAGGACAATGGACAATATGCCTGGGCCCCGAAAACGTATTTCTGTGTTTTTATAATGATATTTGGGTTTTTAATAGTCACTGCCTTAGGGTTGTGGTACCTTGAGGAAACTCATTCTTTAGAATTTGTGTTACCTACTGAAAGTATACCCACTGTTCCTACTCCCTTTGTACATTTGCATACTCTGTCCCCTAGGGACTCTCAGCATAGACAAAGGTACCACAATAATACTCTGCTACTTATCATGAATGCTATGCATGCTATTTTTTAATAAGTCTAACTGTTGGGTCTGCTCACATTTACCGCAACACGGGGATAAGGGGCTAGGTTGGTATATTCATCCTTTACCTTTGACAACTGCTTGCTATGCTTCTCTTAGAGCACTGTTCTTTGGCCGTTGGAATGATAGCATCTCAGGGAACTTTGATGGCACCAATTTGAATAGTTTTGAGAAACGTGTTTTGACTCCCCTTGGATGCTCGCTTTTTGCAAACAGGAGTAAACCTAACGTTGCTTCTATTAGGCCTTCTGATAGACTGTCTCATCCTTTTCAATTCTTGATTTCCTTCAAGATTGCTCCTATAGGCAATAAAGATGCCATGCCTCCTTCTTACACTGTTAATCATAGCCCCGATTCTTTTTGCATACAGAGGAATGGAACTCAGTCAATGGGAGATTTTCTAGGTTGTGCCAACGTTGCAAATTTGACTGGGGAAAACAGACCTTTGTATGTAGGCAAACCTGTCTACTTTGTCTGCGGTAATGTAGCATTCCCATGGTTGCCCAGGGATTGGCAGGGAACCTGTTATTTAGGGATCCTGTTACCTGGGGTGTTTATAGCAAGTACAAAAGAAATTTCAAAGGCTCGTCCACGGTGGGACGAGAATGGTGACACCCGAGCAATAATCTTGGGAGATATAGAAAAATCAGTTGTGCCATTTAAGGGGGCAGATAGCGAATTCCTAAGAAATCAGAAGACTAGCGAGATTACTGGAGAGAACCATCAACCAGACCACGGACATACTCTATAATATGACATTAGAACAAAAGGCAATAAGACTAGTAGCACTTCAAAACCGGATGGCATTAGATGTCATTCTGGCTGAACGTGGTGGAGTGTGTAAATTAGTGTTGTCCGCTTGCTGTGTTTTCGTACCAGATTCCTCCCCAACCATCTTCAAGGCAATACGGAATCTGCACGTCCTTAGTTCAGATGTGCATGTTCCACAGGGAAATTGGGATCTTAGCGCTTGGTTCTGGGACTTCTTGCGATCTTGGGGTTAGAAGGTACTTTCAGTCTTGCTGATTATTTTGGGAATCCTGTTGTTTCTTTGTTGATGTATTCAGTGTCTACCTAGTATATGTTCGATGCTAGGGGGATGTTGCGCACAGCCGATAGGTACGATAGGAAATAAAGTGTATGCCCTAGATAAAACTTCCAAAGAATATGTGTTGAAAGAAATTTTAGCGAATGACCTAATGGCAAGAGATATTTCTGACAGTGATTCAGGGTGCATGGACGATGATGCATGGAGTTATTTGCAAGGAGAACCAAAGTAGTTTAACACTTGGCATAGGCCAAAAGGAGGGTTTGTCAAAAGAGAAATTATATTGTGCCTCATATTACAATAAATATATGTATATTGGCCTACGCCATGCTGCTTATAAGTCACTTGCGAAGAAATCTGTGTTGCAAGGTCCTGACCTTAAAATCAATGTAAGCTGCCATTTTGGGTCAATCCGCCATTTTAGGTTTGCTTTGTAAAGTCACCCTGTGAGTTAAAATGGTGGATGGTGTCATTCCGAAATACAACATGGCTGTCTTGACCTCTGTATGTAGCTAATATGTAACTTGCCTGCAGGGCACTTGTTGAGGTCATGAACTGAGACCTTGTCCTTCGTTGACCTGTGTGCAAAGGATTACTCGTGCAATGAAACTAATCTGCGAGCATATATTAAGAACAATGTATTCAAATACTAAACGTAGAACACTTGTTTAACTACATTGTATTAATGTTTGAGAAGACCTATTTGGAAAATCCCAGAATATACAGTTGCTGTATAGGCTTGTTGATACATGTATTAAAAGCAAACCAGTTATATGCGGATGTGCGAGACTTAGCATGAACCCTAGATCGGTGATGTATTAGCAGAATATTAACCCGAAGTGCGGCTGGACATCGTGCTCACAAAGAGCATAAAAAACCAATGCATTCTAATGTACAGCGTCTCTCACTGAACACAATGAACTACGCTGGAGTTCGTTGTGTTGCACTGAGGGCCGTTAGCTATCTGATTTTTGCTCTGTTCTTAGTAACTGGATTCAGTATAAAATAAAGTACTTTGTATGTTCCTTTGTAACCTGTGTTCGTTGTATTTTCTTTTGGGGTACTCAGCCTCGATATTTTGATTTTGTTTTCACAGTATTGAAGAACAGAGTATCCTATTCAGAAAGGTTAAGATAAACCACAGATGGCAGATAGCTGGCAGAATTAAATCAAATGCACAAATTGCATGAAGAATAAGACAATTTCATGGTGTCGAAATCATGTGACCGAGCAAGCAGAAGGGATGAAACTTTTACACCTATGCATGGACTTATGCCATGCCCAGACACCTTAACTTTTCCAGACCAAGAAGCAGTCTTGAGGCCAAAATACAAACAAATAATTGACACATGACCACTGAAGTGATGATTGATTGTTGCAATAATTGGAAGGAGGCTGGGCGTGCAGACGAACACTCTGCACCTGGCCGGCTATTCTGCACGCTGCTAAGCAAGTGGAAAAGTATGAGTGGGGTTGATGCCAACCCAATCATAGTAGACCAAGTAATCTAGGGTTGTATAGTTAGTAGAACCAATGAGACGTCGTACTTTTAGTGACATCTACCGTAGCCATTTTGAAGGAAGGGTTTAAATTCCCCACCTGACACTGTTTATCCAATCCCCTCACTTTTTTTACCATACACAGATGTAGGACCTATATTAAATTTACCTTCCTAGAACCAATCAAGTTGCATGCTAAGTTTTGAGATATTACACGTCAGTGATGACAAGTTTTTGGTATAAATTATGTGTTTTTTTCTGAAATTAATTGGAATTGAAGCGAGAAGGAAGATCGAGCGATTGATGATTTTCATGAACTCCCCGTTTTTTTGTACTTGTCATTAAAAAGACTCCCTTTGCCAAACTATCGAGTTGTCATTATTGATTTGATGCAAGAGTATTAATCTGCATCCCCATCCATCTCGAGGGTGCTGCTACTCATCTTAAAATGCTGTTGGGACACCCCCAGCTCTATGGGCCGCTGGGGTTCTACTGCACACTTCCCTTTTGACTTTGGCCTTATAACACTTGTTATTGAGGCCACCATGCTTTTTTTGACTCACTCCATCCGCAGACACTTCATGTCCCAGATACTCTACCTTGCTTTCTTTAAAAATACATTTTTCTCCATCAGTGTCACTTCTCTCTCATCCAAAATTCTCAAAGCCTGTTCAAAAATCGTATTGTGGTCACATTCAGACTCTCCACATACCAACACATCATCCTGGAACCAAAACACGCCTCTCATTCCTCTAAACAATTTATCCATAAACTTCTGAAATATCAAAGATGCTGATACCAGACCAAATGGCATCCTTTGAAATTGGAAAATCCATTCATGCATGATAAATGCTCTAAGCTTCCTACATCCCTCTTCCAACGCTATCTGATAGTATGCGGATGCCATATCTAGTTTAGAGAGCACTCTCCAATGTCCAATTATTGCTAACATCTCACCCATAATTGGCAGTGGATTCCTATCCACTACCACACATTTTTTCAGTTCATGAAGATCCACACATAATCTCAAATCCCTGATGCCGTCTTCACAACCACCAGTGGTGATATCTACTGGTCTCCTCCAGCCCTTTCAATGATACCCATCTTGAGTAGTTTTTCTATTTCACTTTTTGCTCCATCTCTTAACACCATGGGGACGGGGCGAAGTTTTGCTGACACAGGTATATTCCCCTTCTTCAAAATTATTTGGTGCCTCGTTCCATTTACGTTGGCCACACCTTTCTTAAACACATTGCAAAAATGTTCACACATTGATGAACCCACATGCAACACTTCATCAGCTGTGTTGGGAATCCAATCTTATTTGTAATCTTTTCTGATCATGCCACCCCTGCAAAGTTGCCCCTTTCTTAGTCATGTCGATTTTACCTTGCAAATTCCTTCCTTTGAATCAAACACTGCCATGAAATACCCAAGAAGTTCAATCGTATCTTGATTGGAACCTCCTGGTTTAATGTTTGGCTCCACTGAATTCCTCACATCTACCCCAATTTCTTGTTCAAATACACTTCTTGACATCAGATATTTTCGAACCAGAATCAGCCATCATCGACACCTCTTTGCCATTCACACACACCAAGGCATATAGGCGCTCACATTCTCCTTTATCCATGCCTTGGATAACATTGACAGTAATGTTCTCAACATCATAACTTTCCTCCTCCTCAGAAGATCCCCCTTAACATCTGCCTGGGTGACAACATCATTTTTGATTAAACTGAATATTTTGGCAATAATTCTCAAAATATCCCCTTCTCTTGCATTTTAGGCAAATAACTGGCCGACCGAGGCAAGACATCGACCCTGCAAAGTGTGAATTACTGGCACATCGGAAACACTTTCGCTCTTCCGTCTTTTCTCCTTTCACACAGTTATTTTTATTGTCACCAGAAACTTTTGTGAACTTCTCCTTCCCTTTCTTCTTCGGTCTTCCCTCAGCGACATTTATCACTTTCACTTTTGTTTCTCCATTACCCATTTAAGGCATATTTTCTACGCACGCCATTGAGTTTTCCACATGTTTCGCAACGTCCAATTCCTTGTCCAAGAAAGGCTCATCTTTTAACTTCAAATCTTCTCTAATCTTCTTACTAGTGCAATGGATCATAAACTGGTCTCAGATATGTACAACCTGTTAAAGACGTATTATTTTTTTCTTTTTAATTAATGTTTTTGTGTTCATTTTTGAGTACCTACCATGCACAGTATTTCATAGCAATACAATAAGAAAGTAATCTTAATTAAGGGAACAACATAATTTATGATTAAACTGAAAATGTTTGCAATAATTCTCAAAATGTCCCCTTCTCTTGCATTTTACGCAAATAACTTGCCAACTGGAGCAAGACATCGACCCTGCAAAGTGTGAATTACTGGCACATCGGAAACACTATCGCTCTTCCGTCTTTTCTACTTTCACACAGTTATTTTTACTGTCACCAGAAACTTTTGTGAACTTCTCCTTCCCTTTCTTCTTCTGTCTTCCCTCAGCGACATTTATCACTTTCACTTTTGTTTCTCCATTCCCCTTTTAAGGCAATTTTGTTACGCACGCCATTGAGTTTTCCACACGTTTTGCAACATCCAATTCCTTGTCCAAGAACGGATCATCTTTTAACTGCAACTCTTCTCTGATCTTCTTACTAGTGCAATGGATCATAAAATGGTCTCAGATATTCTCATCGAAGGATTCTTTAAATTTGCATGGCAAAGCCAAATGGCGGAGAACCGTCACATACTCCTCCACACTGTCTCCTTGTTCTTGAGCCTGCACTCCAAAGTTGTATGTTTCTAGTATGATACTCGTTTTAGGATTGAAATGTATGTCCAATTTAAGTAAGGCCAAGTCCATTTCACTTGCGTAGTCTCCCCCACCATCACCCAGCAGGGGGGAAGTGTATCATAAATACGCTGTCCTCCATAACCAAGAAAGTGCATCAATAGAGACAACTTCCTGTCGACGGAATATGAGTTCCTGCAAGTTGCTTTATTATAATGAATACATCCTTTTTTCCACTGGGCCCACTTCACTTTAGCGAGACCCAGAGAAGCCATAAAAACTGGGGGACCAGGCACACCAGGCATTGCCATCCTATCTTCTTTTTAACACTTTTCCTTTTTTTGTAGTTGGAAAAGTGCTCACCAGTTCACTAGTTCACTGTTCAATATGTTTTATTCTCTGTGATACACAATTTTGGTACACTCGTGTAGTGGTTTGTACTGTAAGCTGTTTGTTGTCCATAAAAGGTTAGTCACGCATGCGCGATGCATGTTTGTCCCAATGGTCAGGCACCGTTTCACTGTGACCTCCTTGCGCATGCGCTAAATGCGGCTTGCAGATGCGCACTGTCCGCCTGTCTTGAAAGCTGCAGGACTCCATTTTCCACACGCGCTACGCTTCCAGGCTCTGCTTTGTGCCTTTACTGCGTTTCTCCTTTTTACCAATCCCCTAAAACGGCGATTCCCTCTAGCTGTGGCACTTACTTGGGTTTCTTGGTGATCACCACCATTGCCATGCCATCTTGTGGATGTTCACAGGAGCACCTCAGCTTCAACGCTGTTGGGTGGAGCGGACCAAATTGTGCCACTCAAAGCTCACAGGGACTGCACACGCCGGGGGTTCTTCTTAAAGTTCAGTAATCCTGATGGCCATTGATATGATGATGGCTCGGACACGGATTGCCTTTTGAAATCAAATTAATCAAGTTAAGTCATTAATAAACCCCCAGCAGAGCTTCTCGCTTCCAACTCCTACTCCAACTGCTGTGACAAGAACATAGAACATTATATAACACATACATATGAAGTGTCCACTGCCTCACACTGCACGTTGTAAGAATACATTACAACAGTATGCATCTTTTGTTATTGACTGAATTCCATGAAACTTCTGTGCTCTAACCATATATTTCTTGTATGTTGCAGCTTAATGGGGACAGTGAAGGGACAATCGGTCCTCCCATCTTAATGGGTCTGCATAAGACTATAGTTGGTTGTAGTTCTTGTTTCAACCTTCAGTGGACAATTGAGATTTTTTTTTGGGGGTGGGGGGGGCAGGTGGCGACCATATGGCGACAGGAGAACTAGCATCTATAGGATGTTTCCATGTGCTGGCCTAAAAATGATTATACATTGCGCAGCCTTTAACCACATATTTTTCAAAAGGTGTGCAGCAAAATACACCATTTTAACTCACTATTTTAAGAAATGTCTCAAGGGGAGTACGACCCCAAAGCCTTTTTGATTGGCTAGGGATGCCTTGCTATGCTCGGTCACTCGGATTTGTGGGAACTATTTGTGCACTCAAAGAAACAATTCCCCAGCCAACACTGTTCTTGTAACAAATCATGAACACTCATAGCAACGTGTATTTACTTTGTAGTGTAAATCTATTATAAAGACCGTCACCAAATTCATACTCTTCAGCATCCGCGTGTGCCCTCAGCTAAAGAAGTCTTCTCAACACTTGTTGAACATCAGTACCAAAAAAAATGAAATGAAAGGGCTTTCTTGCGGACTACACTCAACGTTGTTTGTAGACAGAAAACAGATTGTGCTGGAAGCCTTATTTAATTGCACTCTACTTCACGACAGGCTGTGTCTACCCTGGGACCGATAGGAAAGGGGCAGGGCCTGTATTAATTGGGTTAGCCATCAACTTGTATATGTTTTGTAAAGCTGTATCAACAATCTGCACACATTTTCAAAAACAGATCAATTGAAGTGTCGGTGGGATCTGCATGCTGTACTTAATATTGTGCACTGTATCAGTTTGAATTTTCCATCTGAACAGTTCAAGATAGAGTTTTATCAATGACATATATAAAGAGTCCTAGCACTGCCGTGATGCCATCGTGTGTTTACATGCCCAGAGCAATGGCAGTGGTTAAGGTTAATTCTAAACCTTCCAGCTATAAACTCTTTTGTTTTTCTGAAGTCACCCCTAGTGTGACGGTATGCCCAGATTTGAATCCGGTGCCTGTTGGTTCTAGGGACCCAAGCTACATGTCACTGATGACACCCAATTTGGCCAAAATATGTCTGGGTTTGCTCATGGTCTCAGGCAGAAGGGATGTGAACAAGCAATTTTGGCAAAATTAAGTGATGACTGGAAGATTTACAATCAATCCTCACTTCTGGGAAACCCTCCAAACCACTGTTTTCAGCTTGCCAAGCTATTACAGAAGGCTGGTTGAAACCACAGTTAGTTCAGAGAGCTCCATACGTATAAATGCTAGTCCACATTAAGGGTTTATCTGATGTTGACTTAACTATGCAACTTTCTTTCCTCCCAAATCCTCCTTTCTGATAGTGACTTGATGACGCCTCCATCTACCTTTTCACTACACATTCTCAAGTTGTATCTCACCAGGTCAAAGAGCCGAATGGGATCACTGCAAAGGCAAACCTTGGGGCTAATATCTACATAAAGGTTAATTTGGGATAATTGCAGGATTAGACAAACACAAGGCACATGCAAAACAAAAGCTATAGCAACAAGCTGGCTTTGCCTTAGATTTCAACCTTTCAATCTCTTAACTTGGCAAATCTGTGTCCAGTTTCCTTCTAGGAGGAGGATGTCAATTCATAGTAACTCACGATATGGGATTGTATGTGTTCCCTGTATTTCTTTGTTGTCTCCTTTGCATGGAGAATATGGTGTTCTGCTTCTCATCCTCAACTCCAGAGGTTACCCAAAGAAGCGTTGGTGTCAGAGTATCTGTATGCACGTGTGGAGCATACAAGTGTGTGGTCAGTTGTGCATGTGTGGGGGTGCATGTGATTGTGATTGGTTCTGCATAATTGGGGCAGGCGACTGTGATGTTGTTATGATGTTTGTACTGTGTGGGGGGGAATTATGTAAGAGTATGAAAGACCAGTGTACTTGTGGGCATGAGTGTCTGTGTTTGAAGGTTCCAGATGGTGTATGTGATGGTTAGAGTTTGGATGTTGCACTGTGTATCTGAATATGTGCCTACAGTACTGCACAAGTGTTTGTGCATGCTATACTGTGTGTACATTCAGGGGGAAGTGCGGGGATCTGGCTGATGGCTGCAGTCACTGTGACTGTGTTGTGATGTCATAGATGTTGGAATGCAGAATGAATGATGCATGCATGAGTTTGCTCCTAGGAACGACAACTGGAAGAAGAGTTGCTGGAGAGTGGATGCACTGGTGGGTCTCTCTGATATAATACTACTGTACTTACCTGAAGATAACCATGTAATAAGGAGGCATACACTGCAGGTGAGTGAAGATCCTTTATTGGTAACCAGCCTGAGCCAGCAGTAGTCAGCGTACACAGCACCTCTTCACTACAGCTTCTAACGGCCCTTAATGGAATCTCCCCTCTGAACAGAAGTAAACATGACATCAGAGAAAGAGTGGAATCATACGAGGTAGAATTCCACTCAAGAGCAAAAGACACTTTACAACACTTCTCCCCCCTTTACCCACAACTGACGGCAAAACAACTACACACACACAGTTACGCACGCTACCACAACACACAACAGCCAACACACACATTGAACACAACACATAATGAGAGCCAAAATGCAGCTAGAGGAGGGAAAGAAAGATAAGGACCAGAACAAGGACCTTAATGTACCTATGAACTAGAAAAGTGCTAACGAACTTTGGCACCCAAAACATAATCATTGTACTTAGAGGGAACCTTCCTCACCATGACAGGATGAGCATGACCCTGGACAGAGACAGATGGCCCAGTGAGGGAGGACGCCTCCTCATCACGTTCACACACCGGAACAATAGCAGTTTCACAATTGTGAGAAGGAGCCAGCATAGGAGGCACCTTATCAGCAGCCTCCCCATATGTAGAAGGGCATGGCAAGGGACACTCAACCATCGCCCCAGCATCGCCTGCAGCGCAATCAGGCTCCCCCCACGCACCACCAGCAGAATCCACTTTGACCTTGTCCACCACAATCACACCAGCAGAATCCACTTTGACCTTGTCCACCACAACCACATGCCTGAGACTCCATCTGGAGCCATCATCAAGCTTGACTTAACCACGACCACACTTGACAACTAAACATGGTTGCATATACTTGCTAAGTCCCTTTGCTGCAAACCTGGGATTCTTAATCTGGACCCAATCACCCACCTTGACTGGCAAAGGCTTCCTGCGGGCCAGTTGTTCCTGCAGAAACCGCTGTTGCCTGCACCATACTCGATCTAAGACTTCTTGCATATCCACTTGTGATTGAACCCCACCACCCAGGGCAGGAACTCTCAATTTGGAGCCAGGTTTCCTCCCTCGCATCAACTTGAAGGGAGAATGACCAGGGTTACTACAGAAGTAGTAACCCTGTATGCTTTCAGTGACTCTTACACCACTCTCCCCCAGGGAAGACCATTGGCAAGGGCCAACTGAACCGCACCCTTGACAAAACGATTCATGCGTTCTACCAGGCCATTAGCCTGTGGGTTATACAATGCAACCCTATGATGATGTATACCAAGATCATGCAAAAACATTTGCATGTACTCCGACACAAACTGGGCACCATTATCGGTCACCAGCCCCGCAGGCACGCCTTCCCTGTCGAACACCGCAGAGAGGAACTACACCACTTTCTGGGCAGTAACAGTAGCCAAAGCTGTGGCTTCAACCCATCGGGACGTGTAATCCACCAAGACCACAATAAATCTTAGACCCCCCCCCAATGAATCAATGGGGCCCATTATGTCAAGCGCCACCTTGGACCACACTTCACGGGGCACTTCCACAGGATAAATGGGTTGGGGAGTTGGAACTTTGTTCTTGTCACTAATGGAGCAGGCCGCACAATCCTTCACCACATCCTCCACATCAGCGTCCATTCGGGGCCACCAATATTCTTCTCTGAGCCTCCTCATGGTCATGGACCTTCCTACATGCCCCTCATGGGCCAAATCAATGAGCCTCCCCCTAAGGGAACAAGGAGGGACTAACCTCAGGCCCCTGGCCACACTCCATTGACCTACAGACAATTCCTCCCATACATGACCATACAATTTGGATAACGCAGTACCAACAACCCCACTGCTGAGCTCAGTCTTTATTTCCATCAATTCAGGATCAGCAGAACATTCTGCACTCCATTCCAACTCCGACACAGCCGGCACCACAGTCGCAACCAAGGTGCAATCATCCCCCACTACATCCCGGACTACATCAACATAATCAGACCTTGGAAACCGTGACAGGCAATCTGCTACCGCATTCCTCGTTCCCGGGACATATTCAACCTTGAAATTGAACTCCGCCATATCAGCCATCCACCTCATAATCCTTGAAGACGCATGGGACAAGCCCTTGGTCGTCAAGACGTGCACCAAAGGTTTGTGGTCAGTGCGCAAGTTGTATTCAATTCCCCACAGGAAGGTCCTAAAGTATTTTATTATTATTATTATTTTATTATTATTTAGAGGCCCACACAGCCGCCAGTGCCTCTCTCTCTATGACAGCGTACCTGCCTTCAGCCTCTCTGAGCACTCTGGATGAAAAAGGCGATGTGCCGAAGCTCGCCCTCCACCCTCTGCTCCAAGACAGCACCTATGCCATACTCACTCGCATCCACACTGAGATATGTTTTCCTGGCCGGTAAAAAGGAACCCAAGGACTTGCTCAATCTCCTCCTTCAACCTGAGAAATTCCATTTGGCACTGGTCTGACCATGCAAAATGCACACCCTTCTTCAGCAACGACCTCATGCCAACAGTCTTGTCGGCATACGATGGGACAAATCTGCTGTAGTACTCTGCGAGACCCATGAAGGATCTCAACTGATCTTTGTTTACTGGGGCCGGTGCATCCTTCAACGCGTTTACCAACTCTGCCCTGGGATGAATACCTTGGGCATCTAACGAATGTCCCAAATAAGTCACACTGGGAACGCCCACTTTGCACTTGCTAAGTTTGAGGGTGAGACCACACTCCCTCAAGACACACATCACCTCAAGAACCCTAACATCATGTTCAGCTCGCGACTTACTCCATACTAAAATGTCATCTTGGAAACATTCTACACCCCGAATGCCCCCAAAAAGTTTCTGCCTTGTCCTCTGGAACACCGCAGCTGCGGAGGCCAGCCGAAGGGCATCCTACAAAAAGGGAAGGCGCCAAAAGGGGTGACAAAGGATGTAAGCGGGTGAGATTCCACATGCAGATCTATCTGATGATATGCAGAAGAAAGATCAAAAGTAGAAAAACAGGAAGCCCCCGACACCCGGGAAAGCATCTCATTGATGTTGGGCAGGGGGTGTCTGTCAACCCAGATACTTGAGTTTAGATCTCTGAGATCTACGCACATCCTCATTCCTCCATCACCCTTGCGTGCCAATACTACCGGGGCCAACCATTCTGAACTCTCTACTTCCTCTATGACACCAGACTCCTTGAGTTTGTGCAACTCTTCCTTTAAGGCATCACGAGCTATGATCGGAACTCTTCTGACTTTGTGTACAACAGGCACGGAACCTTTCTTGAGAACTATCTTGTGTGCAAAACCCTTCAATTTGCCCAACTTTGAAGTAAAAACTGAGGGAAACCTGCTCTGCAAAACTTCTGCTGTGATTCCCACAGGCAACATGTCACAGTAATTCCCTTCACATACACTCACCACAGTGACAGGTTTCCCTGGTCTAATTTGCAGCTCGAGAGCAGCTTGTTCGTCCCAACCCAGTACGGGGTCACCTCTATGAGCCACATACAACTTACACCTAGTCATTCTGCCTTCAAACTCTATGTCAACCCATTCAAACCCTAAAACCTGGATGGGCACACGCCCATAGGTACACGGGTTTATCTCAGAAGAAGAGAGTTCAGACACCTTCTTGTGGAACTTGGACTCGTATAGTTCAGGGGATATCATGGTGTATGGAGAACCTGTGTCCACCATCATCTCTAACGGAATGCCATTGACCATGAGCATTGCCCAAGCTCTCTTCTTGCAGCTCCCCACACTCAACAATGTCCCTTCAGGCACACCTCCTTCACCCTTGTCGGAACAACCCATGTAGCCCACTATCGTCACATCATCATCATCATTCACATCCAGCATCTTCACGGACTCCTTAGCGGAGGCAACACCCCTGCACCTGCGGGCATAATGTCCCTTGGCTTCGCATTTCCTACAGTCCACATTGGTAGCAGGACATTCCTTAGCACCCGCTGCATGCCCTCGCCAACCACATCGCCTGCACTGTTCCTTCGATGAGGGTCCAGCTCTGCCATCCTTGTTCCTCACTTTGGCCTCGACAGTCCTGCAGGGGATCACCGCATGTACATTTTCCCCTTTATCAGCCATTTCCCTCACACTCTTCCTAGATTCTTCAATTGTGCGGGCAATCTCTATGACATTTTCTAGTGGTGGGTCTTTTTCAATCCATAGTCTCTCCCTGACACGTACATCACACGTGCGCATCATTACTTGGTCACGGATGTACTCATCGACGGTCCCAGTGAACTTGCAAGTTGCAATCAAAGTGCGTAAGGCAGTCACATTAGCATCTATACCCTCACTGGAACCTTGAGCCCTCAAAAGGAAATGGTACCTCAAGAACAACATTGGCTCTCTTGCCAAACCGCACTTCCAACTTGCCCAAAGCCATCTCATAAGCGAGCACCACTGGTGGTACTACATCACCACCCTCACTGCCCTCTGCCTGGGCAGCGGGGGTAGCATGCACATTGGGGCCGGATAGATGCCTGAATAACCTGAGGCCCTCAGTTCCCAAGGAATTGAGCAATGCCGCATCCTTCTCATCATCCGTGAATTTGGCACCACCCGCGGCTCTGAGGTACACTTTGAAGGTGTCCACCCACAAGTCCCACATGATAGGCGGCTCCCCCGGACTGGCCGAGAATGCAGGTGGCGGACGTGCATTATTGTGCTGCATGTCTAGAAGGGGAAGTCAGACAGGCTTGTAATGAACCAATATGCACTGCGCACATTTGTAATTAATTAGTATCCTCTGTGCAACCTCCTTGGGTGCCTGGCAGACCAACCAATGCTGGAGTGTCACTGTACAATACAACGTGCCTGAGCAAAGAACAGCGATGTGGCCAGGATACAGTCACACTTGGAAGACCCTCACAGGGTTAATTCTCTCTCTCTGAGCGACTGGAGGGAACGCCCCCAAGGCAGGAAGGAGAAGGGAGGCATCTTGCGTTTAGTCCCGCCCTCCTCCAGCCAGCGTCGATATCCACTAAGGGAACGGGGTGGCAGGTACGGGCTCGCCCTGGCCCCCAGCCCCGCTCGCGCCAGAAAACAGGGATCCCTTCCCCTCTCACCTGCAGTCCAGGAGGCACCGCGCTCAACCCTGGCTGGGGAGCACAAGCTGGAAGTACATTGGCTGTCCTGGTGCCAACATGCACGGAGGGCCTCCCTTCCACAAGACAACAGGCGCTGCAGCCTACGGACGAACTGTCAGGGGTTGGGAATGCTGCTGCTCCCCGCTGATTCGGGCAGTACTCGACGCGGACAGCGTCGGCGGGAGTGCTCACCTCCACACGTCCCCCGCTCCTCCTCTGGAGCAGGCACTCTCCCAAGGGCGAAAAGAGGAATGTAGGCAACTGCTGGCAGCTGCAAAGGCAACGTGGGTCAGAGGCTGCTTACTCTCGTTGCCAGTGTAATAAGGAGGCATACACTGCAGGTGAGTGAAGATCCTTTATTGGTAACCAGCCTGAGCCAGCAGTAGTCAGCGTACACAGCACCTCTTCACTACAGCTTCTAACGGCCCTTAATGGAATCTCCCGTCTGAACAGAAGTAAACATGACATCAGAGAAAGAGTGGAATCCTACGAGGTAGAATTCCACTCAAGAGCAAAAGACACTTTACAACAAACCACTTATCTGTAACTTGCTAACAAAAAAATAAAGGGCTTGAGTGTTTGGGTGGTGGTTATCAAAACCCCAGATCTCCCACCAAGTGGCTGGTAACTTTAGTTTCTCTACGAGCTTTCTGCCACATTTGTCACCACCACCTTTAGGGTTGTGTCTCTGTGCCTCAAAACCCTGTTGTTATGTTATACTCAAAGAGCTGCAAGGTGTTATTCCTAAGGAATCTGTTGTAAGCTTATCTCTGGTGGTGATGTCAGGGAGCGAGAGAGTGTTTGGGCCTGTGTGCGTGGAGGATGACGTGCAGGAGTTCTGAGGATTGGCGGGATTAGTTGCTGGTTGAAGTGATGCATGGCCGGTTCCCTACCAGTGCTCTTGTGACATCTGTGCAGTACTGAGAGACAATAAACACCTATGAACTTACCTGGTTGACCTGTTCTTGTGTACTATTACACTTTGTTACACTGGCAACAAGGATTTTTGGGACCACTGCGGAAGGGGCGACGGCGAGTAGGGATACCACCCTCCTAATCATCCATCCATCGAATTCCTTTTGACCAGCACCCTAGACCGGGAAGCCGTTACGGTCAACAGGTTCATGGCAGGCCGGGTGGTGCCATAGTGAAAGGTTCCATGGTCAGATGATCCATGGTTAAAGGATCCGAAAAGCCCGGCCCATCCCACTGTAGCCAGGTGGCTGGGACCAAGCGTCTGGGGTCCAGTGTTGACTGCCGGATAAACCGGTAGTGGGGCGCACTGAAGCAGGTGACCTCTTAACCAGCAAGCTGTAGCCGGGAGCCGTAGATGCTGTGCCTGGGGTCCAGTGTTGTTGGTTGTGAGAATCCGGCAGCGGGGCACTGTTTTTGGCGAGTCCACAGAAGTACCAAAGTATCGCTGCTAAGGTGGAAGTTCGGCATTTCACTGTAGCCGGGTGTCGTGAGTACTGTGCCTGGGGTCCGGTGCTGTGAGCCGTGACTCGCCAGCAGGGTGCTGCGGGGATGAACAGGGTGCTGCGGGAACGTTTGCATGGAATTCGTCTGGTGTCCTGATGGTGCTGTGAGTTTGAGAGTTTGTGCTGATATGCACTCCAATTGTGATGGGGGCACCCCATCTGGTGCAATGCTGACCAGTTGTGAACCTTGCTGCGACGTTCATGGGGACAGACATGTGAGCCCTGCAGAGCCGGGGACTAGAGTGAGGACGTTGCCAGTTCCGAGTACTGTGTTCCACACTGGTGATGTTGCCTTGGAATGCAGAAGCGTCAATGTCACCATGGAACACAGCGCAACCTCGGCGTTGGGGGTGCGTAGGCGTGTTTCTCTTTTATCGAGTGGTGGAGGTGGATTAGAAGGGAGGTCAGAGTTGGAGAAGCCCCTGGAGACAATAGCGAGTTCATGCAGCGACTGCCCTGGGGAGTCAGGATCAATGCAGGAACCACGTTGGTCGGGAAAGCAGTTTTGCACAAAAGGAGTATGTCTCTCATGGAGCAGGGAGGCGTGGAAGAATCTTGTGGGATAATGCGCAAGAGACAGTATCTACACACGTGTGCCATGTATGAGGCGGAGGATAGCGTACCAGTATCCTTTTGTGGTGATTGCCAAAGTCTGGCACAGAATTTGAAAGAGTTGGATTCGGATATGTGGGGCTTTTATGTGGCAATAAGTAATCTCACGTTAGCAGAGTTTTAACTAGCACTTGTCGTGCGAGGCCGTGTGTGTGTGTGTTGTGTGTGTGCGCGCTTGTATGTCATGGCCTCTATTAGTTATTGATAAGTAGAGTTTATGCTAGAATTATGCACTATGCTATAAAGTTCTCCATAATTTTGTTTTCTTGCAGGTGGGGTTTTGTTCCTCTGGACATGTGGGCTGGGGTCACTGTTTAATGTCGCTTTCAGCCTTCCAGGAGGGACGTGCAAGGACATTGGACATGCAGGAAAAACTGAACTTGTGGTGGGGAGAGTTACAGCTTTTCGTCTTGCATGTTTGGACAATTTTCCATAAGTCTTGTCTTTGCATTGTAATTGTGCATACCAGACATGAGCTTCCTTTTCATGCTATATTACATGGACGGGATGTCTAATTGGTGTGTGTATTTCTTGGTTGCAACCGTTTATGGATGTTGATGTTATTGTCAGGTCTCTGTTCTGTTTGAGTGTAATTCAATTTCCCACGTGGTTAATGTTGTATGCTGGGTGTGTCTGGTGAGTAGTAGTGGTGATATTTTGTGCTGCTTTGATGCAGTTGGCTGGGACTTGGGGTCCTGAGCTTGTGATGAGGTACACTGCTGTGATGCAGTTGGCTGGGACCTGGGATCCTGAGTAGTGGTGAGATGTATTCTTCTGTAACGGTGCATAGCTAAAATTCAGTAGGCTAGGATTAGGGTAAGTGTGCTCTAGAGAGTTGTGAGGACTGATGTTCGTGTTTATGTGCTTGTTGTTGCTCACTTGAGCTGGTATTGTGCCCGGGGGTGGCGGCCCTGGTGCCCTAGGGTGCAGACTAGGGTGGAAGGTAGTTTGTGCACCGATGGTTTGGTGCATTAGGTAGTGTACTTAAGGGAACGCTGGGGCGTGGCAGGTCCTAGGTTTCAAGGGGCAGCTTGAAACGGGTGGTAGTGCTTTGTTTATTGTTTTTGTTTCTCGGGTGTATTTCCAGTCCTTGTTTTAGGGGAGGAGTTAGACCTAATTCCATTTCGGTGGGTTCTTCACTGTTGGTGTTTTGTGGGGAAGGAGTGAGTTATTGGAAGTTGGAATTGTATATGTCTATTTTGACATGGTTTTGGTTTTGTTTGGTTCCTTGGTTGGTAGGCACATTTATGGTGTGCTTTCTTGGGGTGCCTTAATATTATGTCTTGGTTGCGTAGCTGCAGATCTATCAGTATGTTGCTTTGAGGGTTTAGGGTGGTGAGTGAGCTCTAGGTTGATAGGTCCATCTAGAGTTTTGGTGAGATTTGCAATTATGTTCTGGCCACACATTCTTGTGGGGGTTTAGTTCGGGTGTAAAGAAGTTCTTTCCTATTTTTCAGCAATGAAAATAGGGAGATGTGTTGTAAACTTATCTCTGGTGGTGATGTCAGGGAGAGAGAGAGTGTGTGGCCTGTGTGCATGGAGGATGACGTGCAGGAGATCTGAGAAGTGGCGGGATTAGTTGCTGGTTGAAGTGATGGATGGCTGGTTCCCTACCAGTGCTCTTGTGACATCTATGCAGTACTGAGAGACAATAAACACATATGAACTTACCTGCTGGACCTGTTCTTGTTTACTATTACACTTCGTTACAGAATCTCTTCCACACTTCCTTTCCTCTCCTTGCCATTGTCTCTCTTCTCCTGAACCTTCTCAATACTTCATTCATTACACACTCGTACTTCAGCCCTTCCCCGACTCACCATTGTAAGATGTAGGGGTTTCCTGCCCTTTCTCCTCAAGCTCGTCTGATCTCTCTCGTCTTTGCTGCCAACCTCCTGAGCATAGCCTCCGAATTCTTCTATGGTCGTTCTCTGTTTAATATTTTGTGTTACTCTCTATTGCCCCCCTCCTTAACAGTTTCTCCAACCTCCCATCCCATCCCATCCTTTCCTCTTTTCTATTTCACGTTGATCTACCTCTCTGCCTCTCTGCTTAGGGTATTATACTTTTGCCTCCTTTCATTCCCCCAACTACTCCTCTCCCCCTCATCTTCTCTTTCTTTTGCTCCAACGCTTTCTATAATTTTCCCTCCTAGCGTCTCACTAATTCCCTCCCCTCACTTGACTATCCTCTTTCTTTCCTCATCCACTTATCCTGAGAATGGTTCTTGAGAAAACATTCTGTTTTAATTGTTTAAGCAATGTATGCAACATGTCTCTGCTAATGTAGAGTATGTTTACTTCTTTAATATGTCTCTGCTGCTCATCAGTCTACAGCCCCCCGAAGCAGTTATGGCATGGTAAGTGCTTCATAAAACTAACTTAAATAATCAAATATGGTATGGGCATCTCACCCATCTCACCCATTTAATCAGGTAACTTAACATATTACTTCAAAGTTTTTAACTCTTACTATGAATACTGGACATGGGGTATCTTGGTAAAGTTCTAATATGACCATGGACAGGGAGACTACAGTCATTCTCAGGCTTCACACACCATAGGCCAGGGGACTGCAACCTGCAACTCTCCATTGTTTTGCACTACGACTGCCACAATTTCTCACTATTGACTATGGGGGCTGGTGCAGATGGGAGTTGTAGTCCAAAATATACGGAATGTCAAAGTTGGAAGGGCCCTGCCCATGGCATAAAGAACAGTGTGCTAAAATATCTATTTCAGACCCTGTGTAAGCATTGGCAGATGCTAGCATTTCTGTTGTCAAATTTAGAGATCCACCAGGCCAGTGTGAGTAGAGTGGGTGATGGCCCTCAGAATGTGAGGGGGCAGTGACCAGAGAAAGTGAAAATAGAGTGGGTGACTGGTGCACAGAGTGAATGACAGGAGCACAGAGTGTATAAAGGGGCACAGTGTGGAATAAGCAAGCACACAGCACAGTGGGTAAGTCGGTGCTGAGTTTGTACAAGGGTCACAGAAGGTCAATAATAATATTATGACCTTCATTTGATTCAAAATAGGGGAGGACATGAACATGGAAGGTGTTATCTCAATTAGTTATAAAATAAGTATGTCACACAAACTTCACTCTTCTTCCCACAAAGAATTGGGTGCAGTTGTGTCCCTTTTCAAAACAATGCCATCCCTGTCTCTGGGCCCATAGGCTGGCAGTGGAGGTGCTGCTAGAATTGAAGTGAAAACATTAAAAATAGTCCACGTCCTGGTAACCTTACCAGGGTCATGTACCCCCCAAAGGTTCAGGAGTGTGTCTCAATACCAACCATGTATTGGATGTGGCATACAAACCCTAGGTCATAGGTGCCTGAAGAGTAGGGGCTTCCTCCCTCTAACACCACAGGTAGGGGATTGCAGAGAGTCACACTTCATCACTCCAGGACAATCTTCTACTGCTCAGCATGTGACCTCTCATCTCCTGCCTTTTGAGCTTGTACCCATTACCCATGGTGGAGAGAACCTGCCAGCAACTTATGGTAGGACCTCACACTTTACCCATGCCCAGCTCTTTTTTCTCCAGGGTCAGAGACTATCTGGTTTATTCCATCAGACACATCAACACAGACTCCCAAAGTATTGCACCCACAGAGTCCATAACTCATTGACCCTCCTAAAAGACATCAGTCTCTTCAGATTCCCCTTACACTCTGCAACAGTCACGTACAAAGCTGAATCTGTACAGTTTCCCTTCACTTCCTCTGTCGTTGACTTTATCCACATACTTTGACTTACACATGAATTGTACTCTTGGCCTGCTGGTAAACAGATTGATTATATATCACTACCCTTGCACCTTACTTGTTATCATGGCTGGCCTTAGAAGCCGCAGCGCCCCAGCCAGCAAATCCAAAATGTGGTGCCCCTCCCTCCGCGTGCCCCTAATCGTCCGGCAAGGGGTGGGAGGAGGAATCCACATTTTTCAATAGGCATGGCAATTTCAATTGGGCGCCTGCCACACCCTCTCCCACCACACCAGCCCGAGAGAGACCTTGAAAGACTCCCCTGAGTTGGTGTGGCAGCGGTTTAATGGCAAGAGACCCCTGTCGGCCGCCTAGCCCACCTTGCCTTAAGGCTGGCTCTGCTCGTCATTCTTTCTCTGCTGCTGCCACACAACCTAATGAACACTGCCAAGTGAATAGCACACTTCCACCCGAGTGCCCAGGCACTACCAGGAGGGTCTGTGCAACATTCACTACACCAGTTTAAAGATGTGTCAACGTTGGTGCGGGCCTATTTCAACATGATGTTTGGTGGTACCTGTTGGTTTATAGCTGGAAAAACCAGCCCGAGTAGCCTGTTGTGGGGTAAAAATATAGCCCCAGGTTGAATGAGATTGAGAGGCCATGCAAGGCTCTATTATCAGACTGAAGCTGTGTGATGCTGATACCTATGGGAAGATGCAGGCCAGTTCAAAACTGAAATGTACTGCTTCCTGACCTTGATACACCTCCTCCCTTCAACAACAAAAAAACTCAATGGGCAAATCTCATAAGTCTCATGCCACCACCTTTCCTGTTAAGGGGCACCTCCAACGTTCGGGCTCGGGTAAAAACTATGTCTCCCCCGCACCAGACGCACCCAATATTGTCTCTTCTAGTCCCTTTAACCCCCAGACCCAACACTCACAAAACCTATGGGCTGCTTATCCTTACTGCTCAGGGTTCTCCTGTTCCTTCCCCTGTGCCGTGGGTGATGGGATTTACTGATTTTGGGGCGGTGTTGTCCTTCTTCTTGTAGCATGTCCTAGTCCTTCCTGCACCCCCCAAAGCAGGTTCCTTTAACTTCCTTTCCACCTTGATAGTGTAAATTAATTTTTAGAGAACAGCACATCGCCAATGAAATGAAGCACGTTCCAGGCTCATGAAGCTTGCTTCCTATAGGTTTATTACCAGTTGCTCAGTTAGTGTTACAGATAGGACATAAGAAGGTAGATATAAGACAAAACTGGCTCCCATCACCCAGGCAGGCAATTACTAACTGCCACCACAGAGAACCTTCACCATAAACATTCCGCCATTCACACAGCAACATTCCACATGACATCACCAGCTACAGCACATCACAGACAGGCACTACAAAACACAAACTTTGACTACTGACATAATGTTACGCTCACCTGATATCCCCGGGGGCATCTGGAAGGCTCTGAGATCTGGAACCCTGGATGCGTAGTTGCCCAGTGCTGAATAATTAATCTGCAATTACAGAAGGGAGGATTTGTGATAACTGCCTCTAATGGGTGAATCTACCACCTCCCTCTGACCGATTCCCTTCCCACTGGGTTCTTTTCTCACCTTAGTTATTTGTAGGGTGAGCTATCCGTCCTGCGTTTCTTGTGCTTGACATTTGTTGGTGAGCTGCCCGAGTTGCTTCACTAGTAGAGTACGCCTTCCTTGGGCCCAGGCCTGCTGTGACCCCAAATCTGCTGGTAGGCAGGTAGGTTTGTTAATTCTAAGTCTTTGTTCTGTTTATGGTGGGAATATGTTAATGTCTTTATCTCCTTCTTTTCGGGTGCGAAGTTCTTGATGCTGGCGTGCCAGATGGAGAGGCACGTTTCTAGGTAAGAGAAAGCGTGAAGTGCAGCGCCTTTATTGTCTATTGAAGCTAACCTGTGTTTTCTTCTTCTCCTCACAGGCCGCTGTGGTGCTGCGAGTGGATGAGAGCACACTGAAAAACCGGCCCCTGGAATCCGTTAAGGTAGTACAGCGCTGTGCGGTTGTTTAACATTGAAAGCGAACCTGAATATGTCTCTTTTCCTTTGCAGATCTTACTGTGGTGCTCCGGATGGAAGCGTGGCGTAGCGCAATGGAATTCAGGAAAGACTGATGGAATTTAATGTTTTGGAAGCACGCGTTCTAATATTGTTTTTCCCTTTCTCGTTATTGCAGGTTGCAATTTTCGAACAGCAGCTGTGGTAGCGGTTCGCCGGAAGTCCTTAAGCTAGTACTCACTGTTGAGTGATGTGTCTTCTTCTCTCGGTGTCCACAGATTGCAGCCCAGTTGAGATGCTGAGTGCTGGATGGTGTTTTCTCAGGTAAAACAGAATAATCTTGTTCTTATTCTTGCCGGATTACAGGAAGATGCTGAACACCAGGAGCTGGACACGGTGAGCATCACGCTGCTGGTTGCAGAATAACACGAAGCATGTTCTGCAGTCAGGGTGTGGTTTATATAGCGCAGGTAAAGTAGTACCAGGGAAAGTAGTTCCAGGCCTGCCACACCCAAAACACTAGACGGCATGGCTTGGTTCTTAGAACTAGACTCTGTGGGTGCTTCCATGTGGGATTTAAAGGCCATGTAAATAAATGGGACCTAGTTTGAACAGCCCTACCTTCCTACATTTGAGCCTGGTGCCAAAGGTGCCAGGACTGGCTCCAGGAGCCCTTTTGCAGTGGTTATAAGGCCCTAAGGGTTCTGGTGGGAGCCTGCTTGTGGCACAACTTGTGCCCCCTCACAGTGGTCATGACAGCTCTCCCCCAAAGGCCCCTCTCATGGTATCCCTCCTGTCCGGTCTGGGTTTGGTGGGGTTATCCAGGTGAAACATCTTAATCAGAGGTGGTGCGTGAATATGTTCACTTGTTTCCCAAGTTCTGTCTTGAGGCCCGTACATTTCCAGTCCACTAAATAGTATAGCTTAGATCTGGTACGTTTCGAATCCAGGATGTTTTTAACTTCAAATTCAAGCTCTCCATCAACTAGCACAGGTTTTGGTGGTGTTACGACTCGGGTTTCTGGTTGTACAGGTTTTACAAGTGACACATGGAACACCGGATGAATTTGCATGCTTGGTGGTAAGGCTAACTTGACGGCCACCGGATTTATCACCGATTCAATGGTATAGGGTCCTAGATATCTTGGACGAAAGGTCCGGGTACCTTTTATGGGCACATGCTTTAATGCCAACCAGACTTTGTCTCCAACTTGGTAATCGGGAGCTTTCTTTCGATGCCGATCCGAGAATTTTTTTTGTCTGTCTTTGGCTTGCAGTAAATGTTAATTTGCCTTTTTGAAGGCTTGGGTTATGCTTGTGTGTAGAGTGTTTACTGCTGGCATTTCCAAGGTCATGGGGGAATCTAGTTCAGAGGTACATGGATGTCTTCCGTGTATTGTGTAGAACAGGCTTTGTCCGTGCTTGTGTGTGTGGAGTTATTGTATGCGTATTTCGCTATCCATAACAAGTCTTTCCAATTCTCTTCCATTTGATGCAGCATGCAACGTAGATAGTGTTCCAATGTCTGGTTTGTTCTTTCTGTTTGTCCATCCATTTGGGGGTGATGGCTAGTGGATAATCGAACATCAATTTGTGCCATGGTACAACATTTCCTCCAGAAGTTGGATGCAAATTGGCTCCAACGAGCTGAGATTAGGACTGAGGGGAAACCATGCAGATTTATAATGTGTTTAAGAAATGCTTTTGTCAGACCGGTAGCATTAGGAAGTCCTTTGAATGGAATGAAATGTGCCATTTTAGAGAACAGGTCCACAACCACCAGAATGGTATTAAAACCTTGACAGGGAGGTAAGTCCGTAATAAAATCAAGAGAAAGAGTATGCCAGGGAGCCAGTGGAATATCCAGTGATTGTAGGAGACCAGCTGATTTCTGTTTCTGTGATTTATTCTGTGCACATATCCCACAGGATAGAACGAATCAAGCAATGTCCGTACGCCAGGTTGGCCACCAATAATTCCGTTTAACCTTGGCTAGAGTCTTAGCAATTCCGGGATGTCCTTCAATCAGGGAATCGTGATAACCAGACATGACCAATTCTTGCAGATCTTTACTTGGTAGATATAGTCGTTCCCTGAAATAGGGTAATCCATCCAGAACTGTGTGATGTTCATTTTGGGAATTCCATTTCTGCAACATCTCGGGGTTCATTAAGGTTCAAATCTTAACGTGAAGTTCACTCAGAGTCAATGTGGTGGTAAGTCCCAGTAGTTTATCACTTGGGATGATAGCAACAGGGTCCAGGGTACTGTTCATTTTCTCTTCAACACCCATACGAGACAAGGCATTGGCCTTCCCATTCCGAACTTCCGGTCAGTATGTTATTACGTAATCGTATTCTGCGAAGAACAGAGCCCACCGCAGCTGTCTTCACGATTGGGCTTTTGCTGACTTTAGGCATTGAAGGTTTCGGTGATCTGTGATTACTGTGATGGTATGTCTGGCACCTAATAGATACTACCACCAGGCTTTCAAGGCTGATTTTATTGCCAACAATTCTTTTTCTGTAATTGCATAGTTAAGTTCTGGTGGTGAGAATTTACGTGACCAAAAGGCCACGGGGTGCAAATGGCCTGTTTCTGGATCTCTTTGTGAGAGAACTGCTCCCATAGCTACGCTGGAAGCATCAGTTTCCACCACATAGGGGAGATCAGGGTGAGGATGTTGTAAAATTGCTGCAGAGGTGAATCTTTTCTTGAGTTCTTGAAAAGCCTGTTCCGCCTCTTCAGTCTATTGGAATTTTTTGTTGTTTTTTCTCAGTAACGATGTGATTGGGTGGACTATCCGTGAGAAATTTGTAATAAACCAGTGATAAAAATTTGCAAAGCCGAGCATGCCTTGGGTTCCTTTAAGTGAAGAAGGTGACGGCCAATTAAGGATGGCATCTACTTTGTGTAAATCCATCTTGACTCCCTTTGGCGAGAGAACAAAACTGAGGAACTCAACTTCAGTGACATGGAAGGAGCATGTCTCAAGTTTAGCGTACAGTTTGTGCTGGCGTTGTTTTGCAAGGACTGAGCGAACATGTTCCACATGCTCTCTTTCAGAGGTGGAATACACCAGGAGGTTTTCAATATAGACCAGGGCACAGACATCGATTATTCCTGTAATACATCGTTCATGAAGTATTGGAATGCTGCGGGAGCGTTGCACAGCCCGAAAGGCCTTACCTGATATTTGTACAGGCCATACTTGGTGCGAAACGCAGTTTTACATTCATCCCCTTTCTGCTCCTCTGAGGTCTAGTTTGGTGTAGATTCAGGCATCCTTGACTTGGTCCAACAGTTCCGGGATAAGTGACAAAGGGTAGCGGTTTTTTTTACTGTGATTTGATAAAGTGCGCGGTAATCGATGCAAGTCCTCAAATCTCCTTCCTTCTTGGGTACGAAGAATAAGGGAGAGGCTGCCGGTGACTTTGACGGGCAGATAAACCCTTTAGCCAGGTACTGATCCAGATAGGACTTGAAGTGGAGATTTTCCGTAAGTGCATACATTCGACCACAAGGAACCTGTGTGCCCGGTATCAGATCGATCTGACAGTCATAGGGCCTATGTGGTGGTAATGTGTTAACCTGTTCCTTCTGAAAAACATCTTGACAATCCTGATATTGTTTTGTTAAGGTGTCCATTGGTTCCACGATCCCCAATGCTATTCCTTGAACAGATTTCAGGTTTGGCTGTGGTATAGATTTCGGGTAGCAAGCGTGGGCACATTCGTCGGAAAAGGTCAGTCTCTTTGCATGCCAGTCTATGTTGGGATTGTGAGTTACTAAGCATGGCATCCAAAAGATCAACCAGAACTGAGGAGCTTTGATGAGGTCAAACGGGATTGCTTCTTGATGTCCATCCTGACACAGAAGGGTTAATTCTGTTGAGCATTGGGTTACTGGTCCCGAAGCAAATCTTGTACCGTCAACAGTAGTTAACTTTTCAGTTGTTGGTTTTGTGCACAAGGGAAGTCCCATTTCTGTTGCCAGATCTCGATCTATGTAATTACCAACTGCTCCGCTGTCTATGTATGCCTCTATGGCATGCATCCGTGACGGTCGTTGGTGATTGATCAAGGTTACTGGTAGGGAAAAATGTGAGGTCTGTGACTCATCCTTCTCGCTCGACAAGCGGACCTCTACGCTTGCCGGGCCTGTTAGTTTTCCGATTCCTTTCCATCATCTTCTTTCTCTGTAGCGCCTACCACTTTCCTTGGAGGTTTCACTGGGTATTCTTTGAGGTAGTGACCCGATTTACCGCAGTATAGGCATAACTGTAGCTGTCTCCTCTTGTCTCTTTCAACCTTTGTTAAAGGGGGTCGTACTCCTCCAATCAGCATGGGTTCTGTGGTATTGTCTGATGGACGTTGAATATTATCTTTTGAACGTAATACATGGCATGATTTCCGAGTCTACTTCGGTCTGTTCTTCGATCCTGTAATCTGTGGTCCAACTGACCTACAAGGTTGATAAACTCTGCACAGTATTTAGGTGGGTCTCAGCAAGGACATCCTTCAGGTCTCCTCGTAGGCCCTGATGAAACAACATGGTTCTTTTATCTTCTGGCCACCCCGCTTCTACAACCAGTCTTTTAAAGGTGGCAATATTAGTCAGAAAATCTTGATTCCCTTGGTGGAGGGACAGGAGTTCCTTATCAAGAGCTTGTCCATGCAAGTGTCGAGCAAATAACTTTTCCATTTCCTGTTGAAAACCCCTGAAGTTCTGCAGTAAAGGGTCATCCCGGCTCACTAAAGGTACCGACCAATCTGCGGCACTTCCACTCAAATATGATAACATGAAGGCCACCCTCGCCTGGTCGTTTGGGAGAGCCCACGGACTACAAAGAAAATGAAGGCGGCCGTGGTTCATGAATGTTGCATACCTTCTGGGGTCTCCATTAAACCGTTCTGGTGGTGCCAGGGATACTGCTCCAAACAACATCATCTGTTCTGGATTGACTTATGATAGTGTAGCGACGGATGGGGTGAATCCAGGCAATGGAACCTGCCCCGCCTGTGTTTGTAGTAGCTGTTTACTTAGTCCATCAGTACGGTATTTTGTGACTATTAACTCTCGTCTTAAGGCATTGGTTTGCTGCCGTGCTGCATGTACCTCAGCACGTAATTGTCCCAAAAGCTGGGCTAACTGATCAGTTTCTCCATGACGCCCAGGTGGATAAGGTTTAAAGGCTCCATGTTCTGTTATGTTCACCTGATATCCCCAGGGGCGTCTGGAAGGCTCTGAGATCTGGAACCCTGGATGCGTAGTTGCTCAGTGCTGAATAATGAATCTGCAATTACAGAAGGGAGTATTTTTGATAACTGTCTCTAATGGATGAATCCCCCACCTCCCTCTGACCGATTCCCTTCCCACTGGGTTCTTTTCTCACCTCAGTTATTTGTAGGGTGAGCTATCCTTCATGCGTTTCTTGTGCAGGGGTGCTTGACATTTGTTGGCGAGCTGCCCGAGTTGCTTCAGTGATGCAGAACATCTTCCTTGGGCCCAGGCCTGCTGTGACCCCGAATCTGCTCGTAGGCAGGTAGGTTAATTGTAAGTCTTTGTTCTGTTTGTGGGGGGAATTTGTTAATGTCTTTCCTTCTTTTCGGGTGCGAAGGTCTTGATGCTGGCGTGCCGGAAGGAAAGGCACGTTTCTAGGTGAGAGAAAGCACAAAGCACAGTGCCTTTATTGTCTATTGAAGCTAACCTGTGTTTTCTTCTTCTCCTCACAGGCTGCTGCGAGTGGATGAGAGTGCGATGAAAAACAGGCCCCCGGAACCCGTTAAGGTAGTACAGCGCTGTGCGGTTGTTTAATATTAAAAGCGAACCTGAATATGTCTCTTTTCCTTTGCAGATTTTGCTATGGTACTCCGGATGGAAGCATGGTGTAGCGTGATGGAATTCAGGTAAGACTGATGGAATTAGATGTTTTGGGAGCACGCATTCGAATATTGTTTTTCCCTTTCTCGTTATTGCAGGTCACAATGTTCGAACAGCAGCTGTGGTAGCGGTTTGCTGGAAGTCTTTAAACTAGTACTCACAGGTGAGTGATGTTTCTTCTTCTCTCAGTTTCCACAGATTGCAGCCCAGTTGAGATGCTGAGTGCTGGATGGTGTTTTCTCAGGTAAGACAGAATAATCTTGTTCTTGTTCTTGCAGGATTACAGGAAGATGCTGAAGACCTGGAGCTGGACATGGTGAGCTTCATTCTGCTGGTTGCAGAATAACACGAAGCATGTTCTGCAGTCAAGTGTGGTTTATATAGCCCAGGTAAAGTAGTATCATGGAAAGTAGTTCCCGGCCTGCCACACCCAACACACTAGACCGCATGGCTTGGTTCTTAGGACTAGACTGTGTGGGTGCTTCCATGTTGGATTTAAAAGCCCATGTACATTAATGGGACCTAGTGTGAACAGCCCTTCCTTTCTACATATGAGCCTTGTGCCAAAAGCACCAGGACTGGCTCCAGGAGCCATTTTGCAGTGGTTTTAAGGCCCTCAGGGTTCTGGTGGGAGCCTGCGTGTGGCACAACTTGTGCCCCCTCACAGTTGTCATGACACATAAGGCCTAGAGAAGAAACAAAAATGGTGTCAAAATGGAAAGGCACTCAGCTGAAGGAGAGTGTGCCTCAGAACCCAAAACGACATTTGGTGCTGCAGATGCTGACTTTGTTTAAACTGGGAAAAGGCACATTTTGACAGATTGAAAACTGCAGCAGTACACATGTGAAAAGATACCTTGAAATGATGTGCATTTGAAAAATACAAAGAAGGAATTGTGCTGAACATTTAAAAAGAGAAGCCAATTCACAAATTTCAGTGATGGACATTTACTTTCCACAAATAAACTAACATTTAAATGGGAAGGCCAACTTGTTGGAGAAGTGAACAATAATTTCCTATGTAAACTGTGGCTTACGGGTGAATAATACCAAAAGTGAACTTACATCTGTTTAAATATTTTATTGTAGCTATAAACAGCAGGACCAGATGTCACACTAAATAACATGTTGAACATATTTTTTTCAATTTAAAATGCTAAACTGTTAGAATTATGTATGTAGCTTGTTTTCCCCATTGAACTGAAAGGTGTGTGCCTCTGAAACTTTGACCTCAAAACCTTTGGGCTGGGCCCACCAGGAAAAGCAAGCCTGGTTTTCAGTTTAAAATACAGAGAAATGTGAGTTGTGGAGGCTGTAGATAAGCTGGCCAACAGAAATGACTGTTAAGGCTTCAAACAAAGACCTTTGAAGACACAGGGGGAATGGTGCAACCGGATGAGCCTGGCAGATGTCCTGGTCACTTGACAAAAGAGAAATGTACCGTAAGAAAAGGTGAGGACTGTTGTGAAACTGAGGGGCACATATGAAGCATCGGTTAGCATATGATTACATTTTCCTTACTAAAAAGTGCATTGTGTGATCCACTGAGCTCATTTGGGATTCATATTAAAGGGGATATGAAGCCCGTTGGTACCATGTAAACATTTATTCTGTGTGATGTATACACTTGGAGTTATGTACAAAATTATGATTCTGGCATTCTCATAATTCCTAGGAACTGGAACATTGGTAGAGTGTTAGATTGTGAAATTAAGATGTGAATTGTGGAGTGTCAAAGTTTCACTAGTGTGTTGCAGTAGCAAATCGTGAAAAATGGCATAGGAGACAGAGACTGGGAAATCTAGAAGCTAGCTGGGCCTTTCATTTGAGGAGCCAGAGGAGGACTGGTTGCTGGGGACTATCCTTGACCAAAGCCTTTGACCAGACCTGTGCTGACCTCAGAGTAGCTCTGTTGTTTCCCTGAATGCCCCAAAACCAAGGCCTCCCATGTAAGTAGATGAATCAAAATACCAACATAAGTTTGGGGGGAATCTGCAAGCCTTAATCTCCATATCGCATAGTGTGTAGGGGGGGTGGAAATGGGTAGACCATTGGCACATTTCATTAAAAATATAATTCTGTTGATTCCCCTATAGAAAAACATCCTATTCATTTGAATTTCAATTGTGTTTCGAATTGCCTACCTTAATATTTTACCTTTCACTGTGGGAGAAGGGGGTGGAACAGAGTTGACCCTTAGCACATGTAATTAAAGTTAAATCAATTAATTACCATATCAAAAAAAAATATCACGGCATGAGTGGTGTTAGAATTTGAAACAAATAAATCTCATGCCCAGTGTGTTAGAGCCAGTATGGATAATTAGTACTTGGGTGACTATTTTTCTAAAACCACTGACTTCTGTACAGAAGGGGGTGTCTTTAATCCAAAAAAGAAGTAACCCTAAAACTCTGCCATTCAAGTGAATGTAGAGTGGGTGAAATGAATGTCCCCATTCATTTCAAATACCAAAGCATTGCATTTGCCTTGTATGAGTGGTGCAAACTATCTCCCATTTATTTTCGAACCAGAATCCCCAAAGGCTTGCATTTCACTTTATTGTGTGTTGAATTTTCTTTTCCCAGAGCTCATTCCCAAACCTTGCCTTTCAAATAAAAAGCCAAAACAATGTTCCCATCGCACTCCACTCTCTGTACCTTGGCCCCACACCAAAGGGGTCATATCTGCTTGATGCTTGGAGGGTGATGGTGGCTGGGAGAAATGAGCAAGTACCAAACTAAGCAATCACTGTGTGTTTTACATATTTCTATGGGTTCAATTACAAGAAATCTGAAGTAAAGTGATGACCGTCCATTTCCAAATTTTACCTGTGTGTTGTAGTAACTGAAAGTCCATTAGAAATGTAGGTCATTCAATTGGTGCAAGTAATTTCAAATAGTGATATTGTGTAGTGCCACAGCGCTGGTGGCTGATGTGTTTATTACTGCTCCATTATTCTTTGTAAATCTTAAATAATTATATATTCTTACAACACACAGGCCTGGTTTCTAACTTACTGGTGGTAAAGAGTGTATTTGCTGAATTATACTATATAGGCTGGAGCACTCTCTAAAGTTGAATCTGCAAAGTGCTTTTTTGATGTGCCACCTTGCTTGGGGGGGCGGGGGAACTCCCTGAGTTGAGAGCAATTGTCCGTTAAATTGTGACACTGAAGTTTTATTATATAATATTTAAGTCAGAAGAACGCAGTAGGTGGGTATTAACCACAGAATATTGTGGTACCGGCAGTCAGCATGTATGCCACCTTATACCCTACCCCTTGGCACTCTGCCATGGAAATTGAGTAAAAGCTGCCTGCCATGTGCGCAAGGAAACAGGGGCACAACAAAACCTACATTTCAGTGGAGTGGGGGATAACCCTTCAAATGTTGGGGTGGCGCTAACCTCAGAAGTGGTGTGGGGGCATCTAGCATCTTTATGTATTGTAATGAGACTATGCTATTACAGCTCCAATGTTACAAGCAGTTAACTCTCTCATTTAAGTCAGAAAGCACCCACTTAAAGACTGCTGTGAGAATGAGCAGTCTCCTGCCCCCTTTCTATCTTTCAAATCACTCCCCTGGCATGCAAGTACTAACACCACATCATGATTTCAAATTGCTAAAAGATTATGCATATGAATGCAGGTGAGAACAATGAAATGCTTTATGTTTGTAATTGCAGGGCTTTTGTTAACAGGGAAGCCAAGGTGCTATTTAACATATGTATCCTGTTCTGTCAGGCCACAGTCTGTAGGACTACCAGGCCCAGTGAACATACGCCATAATTTGGGTAAGGGGGCTGAAGCCGACAGCTGACTGTGTTGTGACATTGCATGGCAGGCATCATTTACAATGGATCCCTGTGGAGTCCACTGACTGTTTGTGTCCCAAATTAATGGGATACGTTTATGTGTCACAAGTCTGCCAACATGGGGCAGCGGCTGCCTACACCCCACCCCCACAGCCAAATAGAGAGGAGGCTTTCGTATTCTTAACATCTGTTGAACTGGAGCAGTGGATGTTTTCGTCACCTCTGCAAACTCGCCTGGACATTGCGTCAGAAGTTTGTTTTCTTTTTTTTTCTGCGGATTTCATTACAGAAGACATTCTTGACGGCCTCTGCTCCGGCCGATGCAATATTCATGGTGCAGATGGCGCGTCCCCCCCGAGAGGTGTCGCTGCGCTCCGCTTCTGATCGAGACGAATCAGGGGCGAGTTTGATATGCTAATGCCTAATAATCGCCGGACTCTTCGCAGGAGCGCACAGTTGTTTATGCCTTCATGCAGCGGAGGATCACAGAGACGCCATAAATGTTTCATAATTACCTCCTGAATTATTCACGCATAAATTAAATAACAGCACGCGCGTCGAGGGTCCGCAAGAGGCGCCCAGGGACCCCTGCGCCTGGGAAGTGCTGACTCTGGCTGCATTTTCTAATCTGTTCTTTTAAATACTCTATTTGTTTGCAGTCGTAAGTGTAAAACCAACATTAATATGAATACAAATATGGAGAACAGCGAATGGGGAGTGGGAGAGGGGGGGAGAGAAAAACCTTACACGGCTTTTCTAAAAATTTAATCTAAAAGCAATATCTCGAATATTGGATTCCCTGGCCCAGAGCTGAGAAGTTATTGCAGCTGATGTGACGTGTGTTTGATAAAGTGCTCTGCAGCCCGCTGCAATTCAGACCGCTCTCTCTCGCCCTCTCTCTCTCTCTCTGTCCTCAAACTCTACATCAATCTCACTCGCAGCTACACTCGCCTTGCCTTCTGTCTCCTGGCTAGTCGAAAGCTACCCACCCCTCCCTATTCTCTCTCTCTGTCTCTCTTTTTCTCTCTTCACTCACTTCCTCTACTATAGCTCTCTCTCTTCGTGTACTTCCTCTAATGTTTTTCTCTCTCTCTTTCTATTCACTCACTTCCTCTGCTGTACCTCTCTCTCTCTCTATCTCTCGCTCTCTCTTCACTGACATCCTCTACTATAGCCCTCTCTCTTCGTGTACTTCCTCTAATGTTTTTCTCTCTCTCTTTCTATTCACTCACTTCCTCTGCTGTACCTCTCTCTCTCTCTCTCTCTGCCTCTCCCTCTCTCTCTCTCTCTCTCTCTCTCTCTCTTTCTCTCTCTCTTCACTGACATCCTCTACTATAGCCCTCTCTCTTCGTGTACTTCCTCTAATGTTTTTCTCTCTCTCTTTCTATTCACTCACTTCCTCTGCTGTACCTCTCTCTCTCTCTCTCTCTCTCTGCCTCTCTCTCTCTCTCTCTCTCTTTCTCTCTCTCTTCACTGACATCCTCTACTATAGCCCTCTCTCTTCGTGTACTTCCTCTAATGTTTTTTTCTCTCTCTTTCTATTCACTCACTTCCTCTGCTGTACCTCTCTCTGCCTCTCTCTCTCTCTCTCTCTCTCTCTTTCTCTCTCTCTTTCTCTCTCTCTTCACTGACATCCTCTACTATAGCCCTCTCTCTTCGTGTACTTCCTCTAATGTTTTTCTCTCTCTCTTTCTATTCACTCACTTCCTCTGCTGTACCTCTCTCTCTCTCTCTCTCTCTCTGCCTCTCTCTCTCTCTCTCTCTCTCTTTCTCTCTCTCTTCACTGACATCCTCTACTATAGCCCTCTCTCTTCGTGTACTTCCTCTGTTTTTTTCTCTCTCTTTCTATTCACTCACTTCCTCTGCTGTACCTCTCTCTGCCTCTCTCTCTCTCTCTCTCTCTCTCTTTCTCTCTCTCTTTCTCTCTCTCTTCACTGACATCCTCTACTATAGCCCTCTCTCTTCGTGTACTTCCTCTTATGTTTTTCTCTCTCTCTTTCTATTCACTCACTTCCTCTGCTGTACCTCTCTCTCTCTCTCTCTCTCTCTTCACTGACATCCTCTACTATAGCCCTCTCTCTTCGTGTACTTCCTCTAATGTTTTTCTCTCTCTCTTTCTATTCACTCACTTCCTCTGCTGTACCTCTCTCTCTCTCTCTCTCTCTGCCTCTCTCTCTCTCTCTCTCTCTTTCTCTCTCTCTTCACTGACATCCTCTACTATAGCCCTCTCTCTTCGTGTACTTCCTCTAATGTTTTTTTCTCTTTCTTTCTCCTTCTATTCACTCACTTCCTCTAGTGTCTCTTTCTCTAACCATTTTCTCTCGTTCTCTCTCTCCGGTATATCTCACTTTCGTCTGCTTCTCTCACTTTTCAGTCTCTCCTAACTGCATCTTTCTCGCTCTCTCTCTCTCTCTCTGCTTTCTTTCGCTCTTTCCCTCTCCACGCTTGGCCACACTTTCTTTCTGCCTCGCCCGTGCAACCCCTCTTAATCTCTCAATGTCTCTGTGCAAAGCATATTCCTTTCTCTGATATTTTTACCATATCTATCTCCTTTTCTCTTCATTCCTATTTCTATCACCTATCTCTCCGTCTCTTGTTCTTTCCTCTTAGCCCTCTCCAGCTTTCTCTACCCGCTCGTGTGTTTCCTTTGCTCTTCTTGCAGTCTTTCCCACACCGCTCTTTCTGTACTCGTTCTGCTTGTGTTACCCACTCTTCCTCCTTTCCTCTTGGTACCTGCCTCTTAGATTGACACACAGGCGTATTCCATTCCTATCCTTCCATTTCATTTCACACCATCCAGTGGGCCACATTATAAGAGCGGTGAATTACTGCCATTTCTTGGGTGATACCATATTTACCGCCCCTTTTACTGCCAAATTACGAGTTTGGTAATGAAGTGGACAAGTTATTTTAAGAATTCTGGAAGTAAGTCATCCACTTCCAAGTAATGTAGGATTTACCACAGCAAAGTTACTGCTCATGGTCAACCATCTAAAATCCCACATGAAGTCCTAAGGATGCAAAAAACGGACACTAGCTTTGCAGTTCCCCCACCCATAAATGGGTGGTAATTCCATTCCATTAGGCTGAGTAGAAGTAACAATTGATGAGTTTGGTGATTATCTTCTGGATTTACCACCAAACTCGTAGTGAGGCACGAATATTGTAATTGTCCCTATTTTTTTACCTCCTCTTTGCTCTTGGCCTGAAAAAGCTACCAACTGCAGACATCTGTTTCCTGACCTGTTTCTACCCACCTTTCAATTCTCTCCCCACCTACTTTGTACTACCCTCTTGCCACCCCATGGACCCCCTTCTTTCCCTCCTGCCTTTCTTCTTACTTGTGTCTTTCTTCCTCTAATTTCTTTATTTCTCTTAGTCATTCATGTCTGTGGCTTTCCTCCTACCTTCTGTCGCAATTTTATTTCCCCCCTCTATCATTGTTTCGCTCGAGCACTTTTTATCTTACACTTTCTCCATCTTTTTCTTTTCGGATGTGTTTCCACCTTCTCTCTTTTGTAGATTACCCCTTTCTTTCCTTGTATTTGCCAATGTTTCCTCCTGTTTATCGTGCTCCTTTTCTGTACATCTTGAATTCTCTCTTCCTTTCCCTCTTCTCAGCTCAGTCAGCCCTTCTTCCATGTTGTTCTCCTATGCCAGAGACAATGCTTTTGTGAGTCTGCATGCACAGACTTTTCTGGGGGTGCTGAGGTTTGGCAGCATCATACAAAGCTGCGATATCTGTGATTTATAATATTACAAACCCGTTTTTCATTTACAGCAATGTTATGCCTGGGACCGGATTTATTGCACATGGGAGAGTGCAGATTCTCAGGAATCAATATTCCAAAGTCTGCAGCAAACCAGCTGCAAAATGCCCTCATTTATCACACGGAAGCGAAAGGCACGTAGGGTGACACGTGACCCTGATATGAACCCCTGAGACATGCGGAAAGACGTCATGGGAGAGAGAGGGAGCCGTGTGGACAGGCCTTTACATTTGTTTTGGGGCCGAATTCATGTACGCAATGATTTACTCCATGACTCAAATGTGTTGTTTGGGAGATATTGGTGTTTGTAAAATGGAGGTCTGTCAGAGAGGTCGATGTTA
This sequence comes from Ambystoma mexicanum, assembly GCF_040938575.1. NCBI lineage: Eukaryota > Metazoa > Chordata > Amphibia > Caudata > Ambystomatidae > Ambystoma > Ambystoma mexicanum. The sequence continues at coordinate 363,739,194 of NC_090926.1, read as the reverse complement.
TATTTATTTTGATCAGCGTGTGTTTTATTTTAATTTGACATAACACCCGCCCCTGAATTGCATTTGGGAGACATAACGGCATCTGTACTGCAGTCCCCTTCCCTGCATTGTAGGCGAATTTAAATTGTTGGCCTTATAGACACTCCTTAAGCCCAACATTTGGGATATCCAACCATTGCCCGACTGAACCGTCTGCTGCAAACACAGTGGCAACATTATTAAAGTCCACACCAATACATATTTATACATAATCATGAATCCACATGCACACCGCGATTCCTGGGCTTTTCAGAACAAACGGGTACAACGACTCAATGGGACTCATTACAAGTTTGCCGGTCCGGTAACAACAGTGCAGGTATGCTATTGGCACTGTTGTTACCGGACCGGTAAACTACGAATTCTGCTCGCGGGTGCCTTTCCAGCCGCCAAGTCTGACCTGGCGGGCTTACCGGCACCCGCGAGCAGACCATAACGGATGAACCGGCACCATTCGTGCATCCGGCCTCCCCATTCTCATGGGAATGGGGAGTAATAATTACCGGCACCTGGCAATGGGGATTTACCAGGTCCGCTGGCGCTGTAAGTCCCCATTGCCGGGTGCCGGTAAATTTATGACTCCTTGCAGCAGCCGTGCTGGTATTTACCGGCATGGCTAACTCCAGGGTCATAATAACCCCTAATGTCTCTCCCTTCATCTTTTAATTTGTAAAAGTATAGACATTAAGAAAGACAAATGAAGTCTGGCTTTTGTAAACTTGCGCAGCCCATTTGACCTGGTTCACCGTAACGAGTTCTGGGAGATTCTCACGGATATGAAGATCCGTAGGGCTCTCTTGATTTGAATAATATCGCTTTATACGCACAACAAGGCTTCGGTGAGATTTGGCCGAAGTGGCTGGTGAGCTAAAGCATTGAGTATCGGCAGGGGGGTGAGACAAGGGTGTACTCTGGCCCCACTGCTTTTTTATCCCGTCTATATTTTAATGTGCTGGGAACATTTTTAAGTAAGGCAGCACCTGACATGCCCAAAACAGGCCACCCAGTTCCAGTGCTTTTATGTTGCGTACAGAGATGTTTTTCTGGCCACATCTGAAAAGGCGCTATGCAAACTCTTGGCAGCATCCAGGTCCCCCATAGCCAATTTTGACTTAAAGGTTAATCCAACGAAGTCTAAAATGTTGATTGCGGGGTCTAATGCATGGACAAGTCTGCGGATCCAACTTAATCACATTGCTGTCGAGAGAATTCAAGCTTTTGGTCTCTTTGGGGCACATTTCTCAGATAACAACTGGGCAGGACACAAGATAACGTCACGGATATGCATGCAGCCAACTCGGTGGCGCTTCTGCTTCTACCAAAGCCTTTGTTATTCCTCAGTCAGGTCAGGGGTGACTGTGTACAATGTAAACGTGTCCCACCAGCTATCTAAGGCTGCAAGCTTTGGGGACCCCAATGGCTGGATGTTAGGCGGAAACCTGTGCAGTTCCCTCTGGGACCACTGCAAAAAATTTAGGACTACAGGTGTTTGGCGGTGAACCCACTTGGTAGCAGTCTGTACCACACAGATTCACTTGGTAGCTGTGGCTGAGCAGTCAGACTTCTCTCAAGAAGAGTGAAGCAGAATGTGGAGTATACAAGATAGGACAATTCTTCACAGTAAGACAAGCAAACACGCAACAAGGCTTCAGTGTAAAGATATTAAGGTATTTATTTATAACGGAACATCTATGAAAAACACTATGGCACTATCACGGCAAACAATTCAATTACAATTACTCTATGAAGAAGAAACGATCAAACCCCCTAACAATATGTCGACAAGTCTAGGTTCTACAGGCATCACTTATTTACAGACAGAGGTGTATACCTCAACCTAGATGGCACTCTAATATTAGTTAGGACGGGAGAGAAAAATAGGCAGGTTACGAAATCAACACAGTTCAATAGTTCACAGGTAAAATGCAAGGCAAGAAGGCAAGAACCACAATAGATCATAAAGTTCAGAGGCCAGGCCCACTCGGAGAGAGGCAAGGCGATATGTCCCAAAAAGTCTCTATTGGAAATGCGTTTGAGTCTTTGTAGCAAATTGTTATCGGCAGATTGAACTAGTTCAGAACAACACGTGAGAAAGCTTGGAGGCGACCCAACGGAAAGGAGAGGATTAAGACACCTCACTCGAACCGATCGAAAGGGAAGCCAGGCGGACACGGTACCTTGTTTGTGGAGAGACAGCTCCGGCGGGGGCAGTTGTTCCTGGTGGTGGATGCACGTCGGGTCTTTGCCAAGAGTAGAGATGATCTCGTCGTCGAAGGAAAGTGAAGTCCAGTGCACCACCAGGGAAGAGACCAGCCGCGGAGTGCTCTGTCACAAGGCACCACCTTTTGGTCGCGGTACAGGGGTAGTGGCTATCCGGTTGCTGGGGTGCTCTGCACTGGCAATTCGACCACCGCGTCCTGAGGCGAAGAAAAAGCAAAGGGGACTGGTTGTTCCCACCAGTCAGGGGAAGAGACTCTCCGGCAGGGAGATCTCCTCTGTCGTCGGGAAGTGGTGAGTCGGTTCAGCAGGGCTCCACCGGAGGTGTCGTCGTTGCAGGTCGGCTCAGCGTTACCCTCGTCGGATTCTTAGGTCCTGTGGCGACTTCTGAAGACCCAGTCCCAAAAGCCCTGCTTTTATGCAGAAAACCCCTATTCATTCAGCCTAGCTGTCAATCAACACTTGCTAAGTGGTGAGCGGGGAGGCTCACCACTTGGGCCAATCACACCAGAGTGCGACCGGAGTTAGCAAGGCAAATCGGTCCAGGGTGTCTAAACCCCCTCCCATGCCCCTGTGGTAACCCAGACAGAATGGCACCACTTTGGAGGGTCTCTGTACAGAGGCCCGCCAAAAGTGGAACAAAGGGCTCAACCTTTGGTTTAGGAGTCACAGAGACGAACAGAGACGCCATTTTAAAAACCGAGTTCTGGCAGAAAATACCATCCGATAAACTTATTTAAGATAAGTAGACTGGTGGTACGTTAGAGATTAACGAGGAAAAGTATCAATCTCCAACAATGGGACGAATCCCATAGGGTTATGCTCGGGGTCAAACATAACAAGTAGTTTCCACTGCCACCAGCCAAAACTCGACGAGGGTGACAGTGCCCCCTCGAGTAACAGACCCAGGAGTAATCGAATTACCCCTACTAGCACGTCCACAATAAGATGGTTTGTACTAGTTCTGTTAGTAAATTTAGGTCTAGTAAAGCCAATGGTGACTTTACATGCCCGGGGAGACAGTAGTCAGTCCCCGGGTATGGAGTCTATGGTGGAGGTCCGCTAGGACGCCCCAGTGTAACGGCACGTAGGGTGCGGTGTAACACACATAAAAAAATATATGAGATCCCATGGAGTAAAAGACCCCATAGCCCATAGAACACATTGGCATTCAAAGGAATTACACACATTCATGTCCAAGAGTGGGAGGAAAAGAGTCTCACTCTTGGCAGGATGGAAAAAACAAACTCCCGAAATCCAGCAAAGCTGCTGGGGGACTCACTAGGTTAGGAAATTCAGCCTAAACAGAGAATTCTCGCTAACACTGGATGACTACATTTATTTAGATTATCTCTTCGCCAAAGACTTCTTGGAGTGGTGAAATCAACAAACAACCTGATTACACATCCCAAACCAAAACATGTATTTAGTGATAATTTGATTCTTATTAAAGCATTGGCAATATGGGCCAAGATGTTGTCAATGAAAAGTGAATCTTTGCTAGAACCTCTGCTGGTCCAGTCTCCAATTGTCGAAAGACGCATGGTTAAAACTCATTAATGAGAGGTTCCTAAATGATGGAAGGGTGGACTGGTTTACAGCTTCTAAAGATATAGGAAGCCACTCAGCAAGAATCATCAACGGAATGATAACTACCATGAAATCATGTGAGCATTGGCCGTGAAAACTCAATTTGATTAATTTAGCCAAAAACTTGGATATCTCGATGAATATAATGAACAACAGTGTTCTTGACCAAGGACAGAGTTCTGTTCAGTACACTACAGGTTAAGCAGCTGCCATTAAACAGTGTTATGCTTGAATGGTTGGTAGTGCCAACTGGTCAACAAGGAAGGCATTGATGTGGTTTGGAGGCCGGGCTATCAAGAAGATAGAACTAACTACTTTTTTTTGGTCTATGGTACAGAACCTTGAGAAAAAGTGGCTCATACCTCTTATACAGGGCCACAAAGTGGCATTTTGGAGCAAAGCCATATTGCCACACAGGCAACGGGTACTTCCGACCTGCACCCATCAACCCACACTTTTCTGCAGCTGCCTTCCCGCTGTATGAGTAACACACCCTGCCCTCCTATCTTGCACAGCAATGCACAGGGCTGCCAACATTATTAGCAGAAGGAAGCACTATAAGACCACTTTGCATTTAAAGTGAAACAGCAAACCTATCATGTTTCCTTTTCCTACCTCTCCCTCAACTAAATGGTATTTCAGATTTCCAGCTCCCCATCAAATGCATTCCATGTCAATGTTCTACTTTCCCATAACTTACCCCACTGACCTCCTTCCGCCACTTTATAGACTGACCAATAACTCCAGCCATGTGGCTTTATATACCCTGCAAATATCAACTCATCTAAACCCTCCACCCCCACCAAAACCCCCAATCCAAAAAGAAATTTCAAGAAAGTTTGCTTCTGCATAATTGGTGTACATTTTATGAATTGGATTTTAACTGAATATGTTTGACCCAGATGTTTAATTTGTTTGTGCCCAAGTGTGATTTTGGCAGAGTATATTTGTGTAGGGTGAAAAGGCAATGAGAACTACTGGAAGAACAGGAGTAGTTGGTTAAATCGTTTTTCCACAAGGATTGCTGAAGGAATCAAAGAAATGGAGAGGGAAGAGCATAGATTGTTATTGTACCTTCTTGCGGATTTTCAGTCTACCACTGATTACATCTTGCTGCTTGCCTCCCTGCCAAGTTCCCCACTTCCATGCATGACACTTAGAGACAGTTCTGCTTTTTCCTTCCAATTGCATGCTGGAACTTGTAGTGGTGTGCTTCCCATAGCAAGGGTGGGCCTACAAATCCCAGCACGTAGTGCGGAAAAAAACACCGGACTGGCTCAAATGGGAAACTTGGCAGCTATGTGCTTCCTACTGAAAGAGCGTTCCAGGTGGGAGGTGCAGTAGGAAAAGAATTGGAATGGGTGGCCATGGAGCAGACTTTTGCTAAATACAAATGGGCAGTAAGTGAAGATAGTTTGATTATTCGCTTCGAGTATATGAAGCATATATAAGATAGATGTTCACAACAGTTTAAACACAGTTCAGTGCTTTTTGGGTTCATGTTGTGCAGAGGAATGGCACCTTCCTGAGGCTGTAAATACCAGGTTGCCACTGCTTACAGTTTGCTTACACGATCAAGGCTTCTGCCTGCATTCAGTAGCATCACTTCTTCACTCCTGCAGTACTGTGCATTGCCCACTTCTCCCGCAGTAACGATACCCCAAGTCTCACTGACACTTCCTGTCGCGCTCAAGTCTCTCTCACTGGGATGGGAACCCCACACTTTAAAGTAGTCTATCACTACTGACTGGAACCCAGTGTCTAAGATCTCCACTGATGAGTCTCACCCCTGAAGATCACCATTCTTCTGTGAAAACATTAACAATGTGTCCAGCAGTATCAAATCACACCCCTAGGACTATAGCACTACATCTGAAGACGTATGGTCTCATTTAGAATTTGGTGATGCATTAAAAGATGTTAGCTGTAGGATTACTTGCACTTCTATCCCACTGCCAGATGTATAGTTTGAAATTGAAACTTGTAAAAAAAACACCTGTTTTTGTGTGGCAGAAATCTCCCCCACACACAACTATTACTGCATGTGTCGGACTCAGGTGGTAATATGCCTTCTCCATTCAGTCCTTTTCGTCTCTAAAATGAGGAATAACTGACAGGCCTGCATATTGGCTCCTGGCGTTAACAGCCGCATTTCCAAAGGAAATAGTTCCAAGGAAATACCGCCAAATTCTAAATGAGGCCCATAGTTTAACAAAAGTACCGATGGTGCTTACCCAACATTTACAGTGAGTGCTGTGTAATTGTGGTTTAGAGTGCGCGTAGGTTGAATTTGTAGTTGCATGATCTTTGTTAGTAGGAGGGAAAGGTTGATGTGGATTGAGGGCTTGTGCGTTAATGTTTACATTTCCAACTCTTGTGGTATTTCCTTTTTATGCATAGTAATCCTCACTTCTTGTGATAAATATATTTATTTCAAAGAATTC